>NC_092752.1:36526611-36829452 GCF_047496795.1 Chiloscyllium punctatum
CACCTTCAGCAATTACATAGGAAGATGCTGTGGAAACTGGTGTGATGTTGGTTTTTGTGGAATGGACTAGGGTGTCCCGGAGAGAACAATCCCTATGAAGTGCAGACGGGGAGTAAGGGGAAGATGTGTTTGGTGGTGGCGTTCTGCTGGAGTTGTCTGAAATGGCGGAGAATGATTTTTTGAAGGCGGAGGCAGGTGGGATGAAAAGTCAGAACAGGGGGAACCCGATCACACTGTCGCTTAGTGATGGGAAGGGGCAAGGGCAGAAGCACAGGTGAGAGGTCAGATGCAGTTGAGGGCCCTGTCATCTACTGTGGGTGGGAAACCATGATCATGGAAGAAGCAAGCCCATGTCAGCAGTGCTGTTTTGGAAGATGGCATCATGAGATGAAACGTAGTCGAAGGAACTGGCAGAATGGGATGGAGTCCTTGCAGGACATAGGGTGTGCTTTCAGATTAATGCTTAAATTTTCCTTCGATACTGATAATTCAATGTCATTGTCTGCATCAAGGTGATAAAATTAAGCTGAAAAATGTGGGCCCTTTCTCTAAAGAGGTGGCATCTCTGGTAATGGTTAATAATTATACAAGGTGGTTTACAGAATAAAACAAAATAAACACATGAAAACTAAAAACATCATCCAGAATTTTGCAGGCCAGTGCTGGCCTAATCCAAAGGCAGGAGAGTTAGGTGAAACCCCCTCTTGCATGGTCTATGGAGCCCTGACTGCATTTTACGGCTATCAGACAATTAATTGCCTAAAGTCAGGCCTTCCAACCCTTTAAGAGACAAGGCTTCATCCTAAAAAGGTGCTAGCCAATTGGAAGTCACCACCAGAAGTGACGTCCATGTTGGAACTACACCCAGGCAAAAGCAGCCACTATAAAGAAGGAACCTAAGTAGATGGGTTTGGTTCACCGAGGGTTTTCGGATGGAAATGAAAGCAGTTGGGAGGCTGCGTGCTGGTGTCTCGGAGTGGAAATATTGGTATTCTGGATTAGCTGGAAAGAATATAGCTCAAAGAAAGTTGGTGCAGGTAGGGATTGGTAGGGAAGCAGAATTCAGTTTGGCTACAGTGAAAAATTATTGGGTTATGGGGGAAATTGGGGTGGAGTAGTAGCTGGTAGCGGTCTGTGTGTAATTTTAATATTGTGTTGCGTGGTACATTCTTGTTCTTTCTGGTTCTATAGCCTCAGTTTTTGGATGATGTTTAAAGATACTGTGGGCCTTTTTAAAAACTCCTTGGGATATATACAGCTGTGAATGTTTAACATGAAAAATAAATGTACAGATGAAGGGTTGAGCAAGTGAGGTGCTTGCTGGTTCATGTGCTGTCTCTGAAACATTGGCTTGGTCTGTATGTCTCCTGGTGTGTTGATTGTCCAACAGCTCTGCAAAAATTGCTCCCGGCATATGATTCTCGCTGTCGAGGCTAAATTTTATTTACTCCAATTGTCCCAAGGACAGTTAAGAGTCAACCATCTTGCTGTGAGTCTGGAGTCACATATAAGCTTGATGAAGTAAGGATGGAGGATTTCCTTCCCTGAAAGACATAAGTGAACCAGATTTTGTTTAAAATGACAATTTTTACATCATCACCATTAGACCAGATTTTGTTGATTCAAATTTCACCACACACAAGGGTGTGATCCAACCCAGAATTGTTCAGGATTACCATTACACATTACCACTGCACCATCAATTCTTGCTATGGAAAATGTCTTTGGGAGATCAATCCAAATCATGGCCAACTAATTTTCTGGTGTTTTAATATTAGACCATTGTATTTTACACAATAAGTCTTCACAGTCAATCAACATCCAAAATGTACAGGCTGATTTATTAGCTCCACAGTCCTTTAGAGTCACCATATGAAACTAATGCTAACAACTTAAATATATAGGTCAAGATTTTTACCAGGTATAGTACCTCGAATGCAAAATTTGGATAGTTATCGATTGAATCCAGGCATCAAGCAACTGAACCAATGATTCTTAAAGAGATCTGGTGCTAGAGGCTTCTCTAAAAACAGGACTAACTTTAATTTGTTTGGGCCCAGAATGCTATACTCCTGACAGCCAGTTGGTGATGTTAGATGCCAGAGCCAGTTCTTCCTTGAAATAGATTGATTCACAGAGTGAAAGATACTACAAGTATCTATCCCTTGACTCCACTCTACTCCTATGTCAGCATCTTTCAAGCTGGTTAAACAACTAGCAGTCAATAGTTTCCTCTTGTATGTACCATAGTTGAGAAAATAAACAGGGGAAAGTAGGAATACCCTTCTTACATCCAAAATAACACTCCCACTGTAGCTCTGCCAGTGTTTTTGACGTGTTCCTGGATTTGTTTGCCTTACATTAGATCCAGTGTAGAGAGTTGCCCTATGTTCCATCTTACCAGGTTGCATTTCAATGCCTGTTTTGTATTCTGTTTCTTTGGTGTCATTTGGTTAGTGCTGGACTGCAAGCTGGCATGGCTGTGAGGTTTCACTGACCCTGAAGCCATTTAGGTGCAAGTAAAACCTCTCAGCATGCATATAGCCATTTGGTGAATAAAGGATGAACCTAGGCTTCCTCTTGATGAGAAAACCAATTAATACTCATTTTCCAAGCTCACATTTAAAGGATATGACAACCAAAAAGATGCACTCTTGACCGTATTGGTAAAACCATAAGAAAAGGAGAAGATTCGTAGAAAAACAGTCAGTCAAAATTGTCTCTCATTTGAACTATTGACAATCTCATTTATAAATTAGGTTAGTGCAGAGTTCATTCAGAAACCTCATATGAGATTTAAATAAATCCAGATTATCCATGAAACTAGAAACTCCCGTTTTACTTGATCTCTATGCAACCGTCTTCCAACCTTGAGGGCATAAACACCCAGGTAGACGATAACAAACGCAGCCATTTTTTTAGATTAGATTACTTACAGTGTGGAAACAGGCCCTTCGGCCCAACAAGTCCACACCGCCCCCCCGAAGCGTAATCCACCCATATCCATACATCTACATCTACCCCTTACCTAACACTATGGGCAATTTAGCATGGCCAATTCACCTGACCTGCACATCTTTGGACGGTGGGAGGAAACCGGAGCACCTGGAGGAAACCCACGCAGACATGGGGAGAATGTTCAAACTCCACACAGTCAGTCGCCTGAGGCGGGAATTGAACCCGGGTCTCTGGCGCTGTGAGGCAGCAGTGCTAACCACTGTGCCACCATGCCGCCCACAAATAGGTCCAATTGTATGTTAGAGACCTGTTGGCAGCCTTGCTCTTTCCAGTTTCAGCGCATATATCAGAACATTTCCGAGATTTCAGGTGGATTCCCATCATTTTCAGTCCATTAATTTTAATAAATGGAAGGTGGTGGAAGCAGGCCCACAATCATTGACTACTTCCTCTGTGTGTTTCACACTCAAAGTGCTCACCTGCTAGACACAGCACAAAGTTTCTCTTTACATATTTAGAAGCAATTCTGAAATTCCTGTGGAAAGAAAGGAGGGAATCTTCTTTGCAGGTGGAAGGCAAGTTCAAAGAAGAAATGTTGCAGTATGAAAAATCTTGTGCAAAGTTGAATATGTGGTTGTTGATTGTAGCACGCTAATTGCATGAGTGTGCTGCTTTCTTAGATAATGCAGAAGGGCAGCATGGTGGCTCAGTGGTGAGCACTGCTGCCTCACAGCACCAGGGATCCAGGTTTGATTCTAGCCTCAGGCGACTGTCTGTGTGGAGTTTGCATATTCGTCCCACGTCTGAGTGGGTTTTCTCCGGGTGTTCTGATTTCCTCCCAAAATCCAAAGATGTGCAAGTCAGGTGAATTAGCCATGCTAAATTGCCCATAGTGTTAGGTGCATTAGTTAAGGGTAAATGTAGGGGAATGGGTCTGTGTGGGTTACTCTTTGGACTTGTTGGTCAAAGGACCAGTTTCCATACTGTAGGGAATCTAATCGAATGATTGCCTGAAAATTAATTCTACGGTGGACATTTCTTTCCACTGCACTTTCCATTTCCTTTGTTGAAGATCGTGAGTCATGTCGAGCTTTAAATCCACAGGATCTGCTCATCAATCGGAAGGAAATATCAGACCTTCAGCTGTTACAAAGTTGAAAGAGTATATGTTCACTTTAAAAGGGAGAGTGTTTTCTGAATTTTGGAGTGAATTTAAAGTGCAGGCTCAACTACCCAAATGGAACAACTGGGAGACGACTGTTCCAAAATGGATACATGTAAGGATTGGCTGTTAAAGGGATACCTGAGTTTTGGTTGCTGTTTTGACAACAATTCAAATTTAACCAATTAATTTCAATGATACCAAGAATACTAAAACCCAACTGAGTTTGAATTTATTGTTTTGACAATATCGTACCAGTAAGAAGATATGATGCTGGGGGCGTATAAAAAGAGTGGGCATTTTGAAAATTGGTCAGAGCAACTGCCATCAATCAGCAGAACAACTGCTGTAGAACTGGAGAGCTAATTGCCTATCTATCATCTTGCTCACAAAGGAATAAAAAGCCACTCTCTCTATCAAAGAGTACCGTTTCTTGTGCAAGCAGTAAAAAGAAAGAAGACCCAGAGAGATTAGCAGATGGAAGATTGAAGACAGTGGAGAAGACAGGGACTGTGTGGACTTTACATTAACTTAATTTCAAGTTTAATAATTGTGTTATTGGAACATCATGTTAACAGGATTGTGTTCAGTTAAGGGAAGGAGTGTTTAGTTTGTTAATAGTTTTGTTTGATGTTCACAATTAGAGTTAGTAAAATTGTTATTTTTCTTTAAATAGTGGAAATTGGAGTTCTCTGTCATTCACTCACATTTTAACAGATTATGTGGTAAGGCGAGCTTTTCTGGGGTTTTGGTTTTAATTAACAGAGGGGTTCAATGTCTGCGTCATAACACCAGCTCATTGCAATACTTCAAGGAGTATACATCTAATAATACGTGGCCTAGAAATTTAATAGCACCCAAAAATAGGAACTGAGTGGCACACTGCAACAGTTGTTGACATTGTCCCAGATAGCAGATAATATTCATACAGCCTACTAATTAATCATGGTTCATGTGAATAGTGAGCAGTCAGGAACATGAATACTATCTGTTGGCTGTATGCCTATTCAGGGCTGGATATTTGGTATCTCTGTCTCCATACATACCCGTTATAGGAGATTTTGATTCTGGCTGAGGAAAGAAACAGAGTCCTGAACAACAAGATGGCTCTGATGGACAATTTGGTCATGCTACCTACATGACCCTGGTGCAACCAGTGGACAGAGGGAGGGAAATATCCTCCACTTCATGAACAGAAGACCATCTAGCAAATAACTCCATCATATGTGCGAAGACATCAGTGAGGACATCAATACCAGGAGAATGGCTGTAATGAGAAACTGAAATCAATAACCACACTAGAATTGTCAGTGGAACAACACAGCTCTCATAATCTCTGCTCACACCTTCACCATCTAAAGCCTTATTACTTGCAAGACTCCTCTTCACAACTTGCTTTTACTCTCCCATGGTTACCACATCACATTAATTGAGTTCCTGTTCTCCCCAGGCTCACAGGATTGCAACCTTAATGCCTTAGATTCAATCTCACACCTGTCTGCCATCTATTTTCCAATATTGAGTATACTTCTTAAAAACTCTCAAGGCTGCTGCACACAATCCCTTCCTGTTTGCAGGCAAAAGGTTACTCCCCACTTCACTGCCAACAGTGGAACTAAGTCCATCAGTGCACTGTACCCACAATGGAAGCAGAAATGGTGGCTATCATGAGCAGGAAAGAGGCAAGACCATGCTCCAGGAGATACCACGGAGGCTTTCTGGACATCTTTCCTCTGTTTCTGTTCCCTGCACATTACCCAAGAAAAACTGCAGCTGGTTTCGCCAACCACTTCTCCCTTTGTTGTTCCTTTTATTTCAAAAACAAATTTGCATTCTCATTCTCCTTTTCAGTGTTGATAATATGGAAGCCCTTCTGTCAATGGTGAAAGAGGAAGCCCAGCATCATAAAGATGAACCACAGCGCAATCCCATGGGGCTGGAATTTCCCATTTGAGTGAGCCTAGACTAACGATGAATAATGGTGCATTTTGGATACAGTAAATGCATTCAGCAACCTGCCAGCAAAATTTTACATAAAGAGCACTGAAAACTCTACATTTATGCAGCAACATGGAAACCTTAATGTCAAACATGGAAGATCAATTGAATAACTGCAACAACCATCTTGGGTCATAGAGTCATAGAGTCACAGTGATGTACAGCACGGAAACAGACCCTTCAGTCCAACCCGTCCATGTCGACCAGATATTCCAACCCTATCTCGTCCCACCTGCCAGCACCCGGCCCATATCCCTCCAAACATTTCCTACTCATCTACTCATCCAGATGCCTTTTAAATGTTGCAATTGTGTTAGCCTCCACCACTTCCTCTGGCAGCTCATTCCTTATAGGTACCACCATCTGAGTGAAATAGTTGTCCCTTATGTCTCTTTTATGTCCTTCCCCTCTCACCCTAAACCTATACCCTCTAGTTCTAGATTCCCCCACCCCAGGGAAAAGACTTCTCCTGTTGCTTTGATGCTGCCTGACCTGCTGCGCTTTTCCAGCAACACATTTTTAAGCTCTGATCTCCAGCATCTGCAGTCCTCACTTTCTCCCAGGGAAAAGACTTTGTCTATTTATCCTATCCATGCCCCTCATTATTTTATAGACCTCTCTAAGGTCACCCCTCAGCCTCCGTCACTCCAGGGAAAACAGCCCCAGCCTGTTCAGCCTCTCCCTATAGCTCAAATCCTCCAACCCTGGCAACATCCTTGTAAATCTTTGCTGAACCATTTCAAGTTTCACAACATCTTTCTGATAGGAAGGAGACCAGAATTGCATGCAGCACCTTGCATTTATCTAAATTAAACTCCATCTGCTGCTCATCAGCCCATTGGCCCATCTGATCAAGATCCTGTTGTAATCAGAAGTAACCTGGTTCTTCTCCTGACAGCTTTTACTGCGGCCAAGGAGATTGCTTCCAGTGTTGAAAGAGTTTTTTTTAGAGAAGTACTTAATTTCTTCTTTCCTCTTTTGCCCAAAGTTATAAGAATACTGACATGCACGGGAAAGTGCTGACACATATTTAGTCCCAAATATGACCATTCATGCCTTTTCCTGTAATGGTATCAAAGTGAACTGTGTGAGAGCTGCATCATTTTGCCAGTTCTACAATTCCCACTTTCCAAATAAGCTGCATCCCATTCAAAGCTGTTTTCCTCCCTGGAGTATCCAGACTCCCCAGACAAGCTTGTTGAGTGTCAAAGCCGACAAAGATTAGGACAGTTCCTGACAAATCGCAATATGGCTGCTCTTTGAGTTGCACTGTTGCAGCAAACACCAGCTAAGACAATTTTAAAAAATATTTCATTGTAAAACTGAAGCTGTAGAATCCACATGTACAGTACACATTTAAATTGGTCAATGATCAGTTTTACATAGTTAATCTGAACAGGTCACCATTATACAGCATATCATTCTTACCTAGTGAAAGCCAGCCAGTTCAAGCCTTGAAATGAATGTGAAAAGGTGCTTTGCCTACAGAGCAGCAAGTTATTTCCAAGCCATCAGTTTTCATACTACTCTGAATGCACTATATGAGCTTCTGAGCTACGTATGCATTTGAAATATAGAACACATTATAGAAAATGAGTTGTAGATATAAATGGGTAGCCATGTATTCTCTTCGTGTTTAAGCGATTTAATTCTCTCCTGTTTTGCCATCAACATCCTTTTTCTGTCAAATTGGGCTGGTATAAAACAAGGATGCCAAGAATTCAGCAACTGTAACCAAGTCAGCTTCACGTGATGTTTCAGGATCAAATAACAGTGCAACATGTTAGAAAGCTTCAACACTACAGACATGGATTGAATCCAACTGCAAGGAGTGTGTGCGCTTTTTACTTTACTGTGCCTGAAATAACTTGCTCTTTTAAGTGACGGTGTACTCTTAGCGGTGAGCAGATGTGCCTTGCAGGGGAGATTAATGACAGGGTTTTTTTTCTTGAGGTTAGAAATAAAGGCTGTGAGACTTAGCTAATGATTTTGGGGGTGGGGTCCATTTTTATTGGTCTTTCTGCTTTCCACCCCCTATTGTAATGTAGCTTAGTTTGACCCAATATGGCTGTTCTTCTCTTGTGAAGAAAGATGATGTGAAACTTGACAAGGTGACTTCTAGGTGATGGAGTTTAATGGAAAGCCAATTATCTTCTGCGAATATGTGAGTGTTTTATTTGAACAAGCTGTGTCACAATTCAGTTGTATTTGTCTGCTAGCTCACAGTGGAATCCTCATGTCAGGACAATTCTTAATTGCAGATTAAAAAGCATGTAGGAGGGAGAGAAGCAGCCTTAGAGTATTCGTTCACATGGTAACAGTGTGCAGTAAACTAACTGATAGGTAGGCCGATTATGAATGCAAAATGGTATCTTGAAAGAAGCAATTCACACTATAATATGCTTGTCTTTTTGATGAAAATAGGATGATGAATTCACATTAGGAGATGGCTACGATGAAGGCAATCAGCTCAGCCTTGGAAATGACGGGATTTTTCTGGTGACGTTTTTCAGTGAGTTCACCTTTAATTGATTTCTCACAGATATTGATTATCTTAGCTTTTTTACAAATTGAAATGTGTGCACAACTTTAGACGTTGGAAACAAAACGTCCAGTTATAAATTGCTCTGTACATATAGAACATTCACTTGTGTGTATCCTGTGTTAGCTGTGGTGCAGCACAATAAATTCTTAAACTAATTCCACTGACAGATATAGAGAATTGCAAGGAATTTAAATAGGTGATAACACAGGTCAGATGTGTTCTGCATGAAGCTCTTCACTCAAAGGCTTATGTTTCGTAAATGGCACCCAATACAGCATGAAATACTGGCAGCTGTGAAGTCACCTTTCAACTTCCTTTATTATTATTTCTGCACTCCTACTAAAGTCTTTGTTCAAATGCATGCATGGCATGTAGCCTGCTGTTCAAAGAAAGTGATGGACACAAAGACTTAGATGTCATAGAGATGTACAGCATGGAAGCAGACTCTTCGGTCCAACTTATCTGCTGACCAGCCATCCGAAATTAATCTAGTCCAGTTTGCCAGCATTTGGTCCGTATCCCTCTATACCTATCCAGATGCATTTGAAATGACAGAAGTGGCAGAGGGATGAGCATAGATGAAAGGCCTTCAGAAATTAACTGAAGTGAATGAATGTCATTTTCAGAATTGCTTTAAAAAAGGTCAGATGCACACAGCCATTATCATGACCAATTTTCCACTGTATTGCTGTTGATGTTTTGTATAGAATGACATTTCCAGTTGATGTGCAATATCTGGTTGCAGTGAAAAGGTTACAACAAGTGATGGTTGAATCAACACTCAGTTGATGTGCTAAGTTCGTAGAGAATACTTCTGATCATTATCATGTACCTCTTTTCGTGTCAAAACATCTCCCACTCGTTGCAATGTTCAGTAACAGCTTAAAGTTATATTTCTAGTCAAAACATCAGTGAACGCAGTTTAAACACAAATACATTTTGCACTCAATAGACAGAAGAAATGAGACAGACAAACAGAATGGAGATGGAAAGAAGCTTAGACCAAGATGAATATGAGGAGGATCAGTGAAAGGGAGACTCAATCAGTGTTTGTTTTAGTTGGGGCAACTGTGTAAACTGTAATATTGGCTCTGTTAAATAACTCTCCTAACTGAATTCAATGAGGTACAAAAATCAAGGGCAATTTCATCCATTTTACACCATTATCCATGACAAAGTTATCATAGTCACAATTTCCCATAGAAGATAGAGAAGGTGAAAACTAAGAAATAAGGTGGAAAATAAACAAAGAAGACAAAAACTAAAAAACTGAAGTGCAGCCATTGAATGCTCCAGTACATGGATCTACTCATGCAATTTTCCCCTAGACTGAGTTCTTAATCTGTCACAGACAAAGAGAAGAGTAGTTTATTTTTCAAAATTGTACAAAATGTCATCCCAACAATGACTTACGTTTTCATATTGCATTTCAGCTAGTTAAATGGTCCAAGCACCTCACATAAGCATAACTGGACAAAATTGATTTGGATGACAAAAGAATTTATTAAGACCAGTTGAAAATTAGTTAAAACAGCACCTTAGAAGAGAAAGAGAGACCGAGAGACGCATGGAAGGGATCCCAGATCTTTGATCAAAACCAATGTCAGTTTGATCACCAGTGCTAGGGCATGGAGCAAGGGGTATGTACAGATCAGAGTTAGTGGAAGAGAGAGTTTTTGGCGGACTAGAAGAGTTCATAGAGATAGGAAAGAGGAATGCCATGGGGGGAGTTGAAAAGAAGCAGATCAATTTTGAAATCAAGGTATTGACAGAGCACTAACCAATATTCTTCAGTGAGCTCAGCACTGATGGGTGAGTAGGACTTGATGAAGTGAGTCACTATGGATGGTAGAATTTTGGATCAGCTTTATTTTATGAAGGATGGATTATGGAAGACTAGCTAGGTGAGAATTGGAACAGATGGGTGACAAAAAACAAATGAGGGTTTCAGCTGAAGATGGGCTTAAGGATGGTGGATATCGTTTCATTTTAAAGAGGTGGAGTTGTTTGTAGTGGACAGAATATCAGCTAGAGTTTATGCTTATTGGGAGCACTACCACTGGCAAGTTCTTCTCCAAACCACTACAACACTCACTTGGAAATGTATCACCGGTCCTTCAATTACGCTGGATAAAATGCTGAAATCTTCTCCCTAACAATATTGTGGGTCTACCAACTGCAAATTGATTGTAGCAGATCAAGAAGGCACTGCATCCCCACCTTCTGAAGGACTGCTAAGAATGGGCAATAAATGTTGACTCAGATCCCGTGAATTTAAAAAAATCTTTGAAAGAGACGGCCATGCTTTCCTTTACATGGACCTTTGATAAATAAATGATTGTATTCTAATGTATGCAGCACAAGTCATCCCATGCAACTATAGGAGGAGATTGTTGGTGTGCTGAGATTCCTGACACTTTGCCTCATACCCTGACATCGTGTAAGAAAGGCAGCATTGCATATAGGAGCATATTGTCAAGTGCTTACAGCCTAAGGTGAAAGGATATTAACCCCAGACCCTTGAGCGGGTTATGAGATCTTGGGTTGTTTTTGTGAATTATTATCACAGCTGACACTTTGAAGATCACCTGTGACTATGGTCTGCTTCACAGGGATGACCTATGATCGATCTGTCATATGGTCAGGGTGGCTTGTCATCAGGAATTGTACCGCACACAGTTGGATATTGCTTACGTTTCACAAACAGGGTGGAATGATTACAGATACCTTCAACCTGCAGCGTGGAAGTACCTGATTAATATAATTGCCCCTTGAAGAGCCACGTCACCCACAGTGCTCAGACAGTGCTCAAACCACTTACTCCACACACTCCTGAGGTGGTCACAGCCATTTTCCACTTCCATTGTACATTTCAGATTTGGATAAGGATTGAAGGCAACATGATTACTACTTTACAGAATAAGTCACAGATTCGTAATTTAGAGGCGTTCCCAAACATTCACATTCCTTTCTTCCCTGTCAACTCCATCAGTTCTGAGCTTCCATGCTTTACACTAACTATGTCACTTCTTCACCTAACATTACTCCCTGAGCCCCCAGCTGCAGCTTAGCCATGACAGCAATCGAAATGCATAGTCCCCCTGTTTGGTGGATCCAATAATAACAACTCTTTCTGCAGTAACCTCTGTTATTCATTGCTCTATCATTTTCCACCCTTATGTGTTGAAGGACACCCCCTTCACAATTATTGTCCCCTTTACATCCAGCAAGCTGCCTCCAAGTGACTTCCTCTACTTCTTTATCGTAGCAATGGCCCCTGATAACTTCCATTTCAGTGAGCAGCCTCTCAAGATTGTCAGTGGCATATACGCCTGACTAAATTAGAAGGATTTACTAAATTGACTTATTGGTAATTCCTCAGACTGTGTGTGGATTTGAACTGAAGGTTGACTTCCCGGATTGCAGTAATACAGAACCTCTGACCCTGGCTAACCCAAGCAGTCAACTGACCATATCCAAGCCCCAAGATTGAAATGAGGAGGTAATGACCTCATGGTATTATTGCTGGACTGTTAATCCAGAGACCCAGATAATGTTCTGGGGACCTGGGTTTGAATCCAGCCACGGCAGACGGTGAGAACTTGAATTCAATAAAAATCTAGAATTAAGAGTCTAATGGTATCTATGTACCTATTGCTAATTGTTGGAAAACCCATCCAGTTCACTAATGTCCTTTAGGGAAGAAAGCTGCCATCCTTACCTGTTATGGCCTACATGTGATTCCAGACCCACAGCAATATTGTTGGCTCTTAACTGCGCTCTGGCGAATTAGGAGTGGGCAATTAAATGCCAGTGATGTTCTCATATTATGAATGAAAGAAAAATGATCAGCCACTGTCCATTAACTGACTGTGGCTGGGACTATCAGCAGTCCTCTTTGAATTGACAAAGTCTTGCTCCTCTTAGACTTTGACACGTTGCCATTTGGCTGTAGCACATGCAAAGTGTTTGCCATGTGAGGCTGCTATCACATGTTGCAGATGTGAGATTGATGTAGAATGATGCTGCACAGCAACACATTCACCCCCTTGACTGGTCACTACTGACAAACATGGCGAGCTGCCTGATGTTATGTCTTTGCTAAAAGGCAAGGCAAGACCGAGATGTCGTGAACATGAAAGTAGGCATGAAGTGAGTGGGCACTAAGTAAGCAGGCCCTGGATATATACCCTGCTCTAAAGGATGAGTTCAGCACCTATCTCTGTGCTAAGAGTCCTGACAGCAGCATTGGTGCATTTCAAAGTGCAGCTTTGAAATGGAGAATTACTTTCAAAGTGCAGAGATGTGCCATGATGATGTGGTGAGGGTCATGTGTGCACAATGCCCACCTCTATCGATGGGGGATTGAGGTAGTGGGAGTGGGGATGGATGCAGGCAGTTGATGCCAATAGAGTGTACTTTGAGATGATGGGGAATTGCTGTTCATGTTTCTGGGTGAACAAGTGGCAAAATGGAGGTACCGAGTACCTGCACTGACTTGCATGTAGGGAACTGTTTCCATCTAATTTCTCTCCATCGTGTGGAAGAATGGGAAATGATTTAGAAATGAGGCAAGATTGAGTACTAATGAGATTTAAATATGTGCATGTTGCATGTAAGCCTCTCAACACTTGTGAGTAAGGTTTTTATTCTGTTTTTCAAACCTTGGATAGGAAATCAGACTTTTTTCTCAACATTGAGAATTTCATTTTTCCTACTCCATTTTTCCCAATTGACTTGGTTATTGCCCACGTGATTCAGGGGTGAGAAAGTTCACCCCCATATCTCTACTGGTTCAGGACTGTCACACACCTGGCTTCAATTTGTACTTCATCAGCAGGACTTTCATTGTCAAATAATTGATTCCCTCATTGTCATGCCAGCAAACAACTGTTAATGGTCCAAGACACACACACAGGCATTGTGGGTAAATCCTCATAAGTTACCTTTAATTCAGCTACTTATTAAAAATCTCATTGACAATCAAATACTGAAACCATGATTTAAACTTCATTACATGTAGCAACTAAGACCCCTTGGGTGGGCAAGTTAAGCCTCACAACTCAACTTGGCTGTTACCTGATTAATGGTGGAATCAAGATATGATTCAACCAACAATATCTGTCTCTGGAAGTGTCCAGGGTTCAATCCTTGTGCAGTGCTGTTCTTCAAAATTCTCCTGAATTGTTCTGATGTTGAATTCTTATAGAATTTTCTCTCTTACAAGTTTGTGGTGTGACATTATTGACGATTGATTATATTCTTTCATCTGCAACATTGATTATACTTTTGGAGTCTGTAGTTTGCCTTCTGTTCAGATGTAGCTCCCCTGTTCCTTGTTACATTCAGGGTTAGGAGTCCGTTTGTCATAGCCTGTCCTGCAATTAACCCCTTTACTTCAGGGCATTTCCTTCTACAGACGGTCTTAATTGTCCATTTGTCATGAGTCAGCAGGGTATTGAGCAGTATTATCCCCTCTCTCCCAGGAAACAGCTTGTTTATGTTCCTTCAACCCTTTCCCAGGGGTGGTTAATAAGTGTATTGCTTTTAATTCCTTTATAACAGCATCTCCTTATCCCTTTCATCTCGTGAAACAATTTATTCCAGAAAGAGGTATCGCTGACTGTTTCAATCCATGAAATTATTGAAGTTGTGAAGTTTACATCGTCACAAGGGAAACTTAAACTTTCTAGTTCCCAAACTCACTCCACAGGGAGCAATGGAAAACATTTTGTAGCTGCCGGATTCTCACTTGGAAATATAGGTATGCAAGCACATAATCTATGATGTGGAAGGGAGTCTTTTCCTTGGGGGGCTGGGGATTATTGTGGTTAATGGTATCTTACTGTCAGAATTCTATCCCCAATCTAGCCTTGTTGACAGTAATACCCAATTACCTTTATGCCGAGAGGACCCAGGTCTCATGAACGTTTTGCCCAGATGCAAGCTTGCCCTCTCCAACTGTAACGTGCATCACAGTCAGTGGAGACAGGGAGGGACTGCAGTGTCCTAAGAAGCAGTTTCTGGGCATGCTGTGCTAGATTCTCCTCCTGAATGGGGCCTACTGGAACCACCTTGTCTCCCTGAGAGAAAGGACACAAAGTTTGAGGTCAAGTCCTCTTATGTCCCCTCAGCTTGCCTTTGACAAACTTGATCATGTCCCAATTCCTTAAACTAATCCCAAATAAGGATAGACTATTATTATCTAGGTTCTTTGATATCTCTGACAGTACTCTGACAGCTTTGACAGTTCCAAAGAGTTTACTTTTCACAATCCAAAGTGTACCTTGCATCTCACTGCACTAAGGTGTCCACGAGGATATCTCACATGTCCATCCTGGTTATCTAAACTAAATCAATCAGGTCAATCTTGACCTGATCTGCTTGACACCTCACAGGTTCCAGACAGTGGTGATACCAAAATCCCACATAAATAGAAGCAACTGCCCAGTTATCTGATCCACTGTCTCCAGACGTCACATATGCATGAATCTTGTAACATCCAAGGACCTGCCCCTGTGAAAGTCGGGAATGATGTGTGGGACTTGTGGAGACTTCCAGCGTTTTCATGGAAGCCCCTCCACTCCGGCATAAATTGTGCCTCAGATCATAATCTGCTAACAGATCTATTTTTTGTAACAACCATATTCAATGATTATTTCATGGGATTGGTAGCTTTGAGGCAAAACAAGATTGACTTGAGCACTCTGTGGATACGAATCCATGAATCATAATCAAATATTAAATGGACAATGTCGTATATAGAAAGCAGAGTGCAAGATCCAGAAAACATAAAGATGGAGGACAGAAATGGGAGCAGTGTACACTTGTTATGGGTTCTGCCCAATCAGATGAATGAATAGTGAAGACTGTAATCGTGCACACTCTGTGAAGGAAGTGCATGCTTTGAAACTGGCAATCTCCCAGGTTTATGTAGAAAAGCCATTCAAGCACTAAATTACGAGTTAAGCATTAGAAATGACAAAGGTAGCTGAGTCAGCCAACAACTTTGTAAATAACCCCATACTTCTAAATGACTCAGACCTTCTGTGGCAAGAATGAGCAGGTGGCAAGCTACTCTGGTCACTATCCACCTGCTCGCTACTGTAAGTTAATACAGTGCGGTTCTACGGGGATTAGCCCAGTAATTTATATAGAAGTAGAACTCCTCTTGACAATATGTGAGCGTACTATCAGTTCTGTCATAGAACTCCCTGAGGAGAGAAGTTCTTGACAAAACTTAACTGTTATTTAATTTCTTTTGATATTTATAACACAGCCTATTGTAAGTCTGGGGACTGCCAAATAATCTTTATCAAAATGGCATTGTTCTGCTATCTTCTGAAAATAGAGCATGAAGGGTAGTTTCATGCAACATTTGCAATCATTTGTGCTGAACAAAAGCTGGCAGAAAGCAACTTCTCACAGGAAGAAGCAGTAAAACTGTTACAGTTTCTTCGTGGTGGTGTGAATGGGCGTGTCCGTGAGTTATAAATTCAGGAGATTGTACTTATTTTGTGCTGGCTTCACACAGAAAATAACTGTTGCTTGGGGCAGGATGTTAACACGAGCTTCGGCACCCTGACCTGGACCCGAGCCTGCATGTGGAAGCAGTGGGGCTAGCTCCACGATTATCCCAGAGGCAGCGTCCCAGAACAGTCATGTGGCTGTGCTCCTGATCTGACTTGCTTAATCAAAGGGCTGGCAACTCCAGAGTCTGGGCAGAAAAGAGGGGAGCTCACCACTGAGGCCGGACAGATTGACCTGGCTTATCAACGTAGAGGTGCCCTTTGAGGTAAACTTAAGATTAACCTCCAGCAAGGGTTTGCAGAAAATGCCATTTTTGTTTTGGCAGTAGCTCTGAGAAATATCAAAATTCCCTTTTGTTTCTGCAAAGACTGTACAGAACTGGTTTAGAACATTTGGATGTACTTATACATGATTTTATGAATGAAGTGCATTTTTGAAATGAAAAAGAATTCCGAGAAGGTTTTATCAAGGTTTAGCCTGAGCAGCTCCATGACTCAGGGCGCTGTGCTGTACGGTCTGTACCCTGGGATGCACACTGAGACAAACATTGACTGCGCCTGGTAGACCATGAACTTGGTGCAAGATGCTCTCTGGTCTTCCTGAAACCTGTTGGTCTTCCAGTGCAAAGAGTTGACATTGACCAACTGGTGCAGACTGGCACATTCCAAGGTCCAGGACGATGTGCTGAGGGACGTATTAAAGCCTGGGACAAGGTGCCAAGCGCAATGGGGAAAGACCACTATCTGACATCTTTCTGCCAAAGTATAATGAGGATCCATTCAGGTATCAGGTCCTCTTGATGCCTCAGAATGAATATGGGTAGTTTCCTGTGTCTATGGAAAAGCTCTGAGAAATGTCAAAATTCCAATTTATTTTGTATTTTATCTCTGTGCAAGGACTGCACTGAACTGGGTTCAAACTTTTACAAGTATTTATAGATGATTCTTATGAATAAAATATTGTTTTGAAATAAAAGTATTATTCAGAAAGGCTAAGCAGGCAGACAGGCATCTGTGAAAGACCCACCACAGGTTCTTCCTGCAGGCCCTGTTTTGGACATGGGGCCTCTGCAAACCATTCCCACCACCACCTCCACCTCCTCCAGGCTGCCACATGGCGGCTGATTGAATGCTGCAAAGAATGAGTTCCAGCAGAGCGGTTCAATGTTAGAATAGGCTGTGTGCCCTCCATTAGGCAAGCAGCTGTTCTGCATAGTCCCACCACCAGGAAACATCAGCAGTGGGTAAGGCCAGATTTCCTGGCTTCTGTGTGTGCAACCTCAAGGTCAGCAAAATCCTGTCTCTCGTGTTACAGGTGAGATCTTTAATGGCTGCCACAACGCACACACAAAGACACTTTTATCAGAGATAGACGGCAGTAAACCAGCCAATGTGTCGTGTCTAATTTCTCCAAATACTTGGCTTTTGCAAATTGCTGTCATCGAACAGGAGTACACTATTCACATCCTCGATCTTCTCCCTCCAAAAATGGAACAACAAGTGACCAGTAACCTAATTTTATGTGTCTGTTTTGGTGCCATATCCAGAATACTTTCAATTATAAAATATTGCCCACCTCAGATTTAAATACAACAAGTATTTCATAACATTTGTGGTTTGTGGAAGACGATTCCAATTCTTTTAGGGGGAGTCTCGTGTTGTTGGTGGTGACAGGGTTGAAGGTTGTTGAAAAAGATGGAGTGTGGTGCACCTGATGCTAACCTTCATTGTCTGGGAAGGAAAGACCTTCCTTGCTGACAATGAAGAACCACTTAAAGGTTAGCCCAGCAGCAGCTGGACCTATGGGCATGAGCATTCTGGAAGCAAATCGAATTCTTGTCTCTTTTGATGGGGGTGGAGGCCCTCAAAAAAAGGCATGATGGACAGCATAGACATCTGGCAGAAGGTCCCCGCTGAAAGCCATTCCCCTTCTCTTGTTTAAAGCCCTCCCAACCCCATTCTCTTTCTTCTATGCCCACACCCTCCTCCCCAATCTAAACTCTGAGATGGCTTAGTGGTATTATTGCCTGGATGTTAATCCAGATAACATTCTGGGGACCTGGGTTTGAATCTCACCATGGCAAATAGTGGAATTTGAATTCAATAAAACTCTGAAGTTAAGAGTCTGATGATGACCATGAATCCATTGTTGATTGTTAGGAAAAACCATTTGCACGGAATATGCAATTTTTATCTGGTCTGGACTACGTGTCACTCTGAACCCACACCAATATAGTTGATCACTGCCCTCTGGAATGGCCTAATCAGTAACACCCTCATCCTGTGAATAATTTTTAAAAAAAATCCCATCACTAACTACTCCTGTGTGCTGTGACTCTAGGCTTTCTCCTCCAGTAGTAGCCACGACATAACCTTGATACTACTGAGGGCAAGAGCTTCTTATTGCCCTCATTCTCAAGGAAGCCCCATTAGTGTCCATGGAACTGTCTGATTAACAGAGGATATGGGCAGGTCTTCCTTAGAAGAGGCACCATGGATCTTTTGGCATCTGTTCAGTCAATGGACGCTTCCACCCAAGAAGTGCAAAAGTTTCTTTACTTCTCTTCTGATAATTCTTGGTCTAATTTTTGTATGATGTTGCCTAGTTCTAGACTTCACACCCAGTGGAAGTAATTTTCTCCACCTATCTTGTCAGTGTGGCAACTTCATAAAACTATGCACAGACCAAAGTAAAGTACTTGAAAAACTTTCATGTCTAAATTTTCCAATTAGCATCGTAACTGTTTTCATAATTAAGCCCATCTACTGCAACTTAAAAGTTTGGATTTTATGGATTCATAAATCTCTGTATGAATTTCCCACAATCCTGGTGGTCAGAATTATGGCTACTTTGTGAAAGGATTCTCTTCCAGTATGGGTTGCAGTGAGGTCCAATACAGGCTAAAGTGAGTGATAATGACAGGGAGTTATGCATGTGAGTTTTAGTCATTTGATCACAAGCACCGGGAAATAGACCTTGCTGTAAAAAGCCATGAAAAATCACACCAAACAGACATTGCACTATTACATTTTTAATAGATATAATTCATTTTACAACATTAAAAATTTAACATTTTTGGGAAGTATCATAATTTCAATCAGCAAGAGTTTTGAAAAGCGATATTTGAGAAGTGGTCAATTATACTAAAGATCATAAATTTCATTTTGTAACATTGATATTCAGCAGATTTTTAAACAGGTTTCCTGTTGAGAAATATCTAAAATTAATTAACTTTTGAAAGAGTATAAAATATGAAATTTAAAGTCTAAGGGTGAAATTAATTCATAATCTATGGGATTTGATAGATTTTCCTCCTTTATGTGACACCTGATGATCTTTGTCCACCTGGCCTGCTACTCCCCCCAGCATCCCTGGGGACTGAAGACTCTGCTTCCCTGCTGTACATTTCTATGATTCTATGACATGCTTCTCCATTTCTCCTACCTTCCCGCCTGAAATGTTTGCTGGTTACTTGGTTTTTGAAAGAGCCAAAGCTCACCAAGTTTCCAAATGACACAAAGCTTGGGGGGAGGGGGGGATGGGGGGGGGGGGGGGGGGGAGAAGGGTGAGCTGTTAGGAGGATGGAGAGATAATTCAGAGTCATTTGGGATAAGTTGAGTGAGTAGGCAAAAGCATGGCAGATAAGGTTTACTGTGGATAAATGTGAAGTTATTCACTCTGGAAGCAAAAACAGAAGGCGGATTATTGTCTAAATGGTGATAGGTTGGGAAAAGGGGTGATGCATTCAAAATTGGGTATCCTTGTACATTAGTTGCTGAAAGTAAGCAGGCTGATGATGGAGAAGGCAAAATGGTATGTTAGCTTTCATAGCAAGGGAATTTGAGTCCAGGGGTAAGGATGTCTTGCTGCAATTATATCCGCTTTGGCGAGACCACACCCTGAGTAATGTGTGCAGATTTGGTCTCCTATTCTGAGGAAGAACGGCAGATTGATGTACGAAGAGAGGTTGGATTGATGAAGACCATGTTCTCTGGGGTTTATAAGAATGGGGGAGGAGTTGCATCACAGAAACCTATCGAGTTCCAAAAGGACGAGACAGGCTAAACACAGGAAGGATAGTCTTGATGACTGGGTACAGGAATGATGGTGCTGATGACTGGGGAGTCCAGAACTAGGGCTCTCAATCTAAGTGGATAGGATAGACCAGTTAGGACTGAGATGAGGAGAAATTTAGGACATGAGAGTATATCCATATCAGGATGACTGCTACAGTTCATTAAGTAGGTTCACAACCACATTCTCAAGGACATTTGAGTGGTCACTAATTACAGGGCCTGCCAGAACTGCTAATGCCAATGATTGAATAAAGCTAAAATAAAGTACTGGCATATTCTTTAGAACGGAATCTTGGCCAAAACAGAGCCTGCGCAAACAAATTGGCAAAACATTGATAAAAGGTTTCTCATTCCAATTATAAGCAAGTTCTGTCATGTGCTGTTTGGCTCGAAGAGCATTTCTGAACATTGGTATAAAACCAGGCACTTCACGGCTGTGGGTGGGACTGTGACCTGGAAATGACGGTTTGCTTACTCCTTCATCTATGGATCCAGTACAACCGATAAAACATTAATGAGCCAACAAACAAAGGTTTGCTAGCCAGGAGCAGTGAAGCGGAGTTGGGTGGGGGAGGGAGGGGGGGTGGGGGGGGGGGGGGGGTTGCTCATCCAATGGGCCCCACACATCCAGGCCTATACCCAAAAGTAGGTCATGGCTTTTCAGTGCACCTGGGACAGGACTGTGTCAAATGTAGTCAGGTTAAGACTTCTGTGGAA
Organism: Chiloscyllium punctatum; assembly: GCF_047496795.1. Taxonomy (NCBI): domain Eukaryota; kingdom Metazoa; phylum Chordata; class Chondrichthyes; order Orectolobiformes; family Hemiscylliidae; genus Chiloscyllium; species Chiloscyllium punctatum. The sequence continues at coordinate 36,547,598 of NC_092752.1, forward strand.
GGAGCACTTAAATCTTGTGCAGGTTTGAGGGAGGTCTGGGGGTGGGAGGACGCGGATGGTTCAACCCATCCTTATTCCATGGAATGTCGGCTAAATTAGTGCTGAGTGGGACTTCTGCCCCTCCTTGAGAGAAATCCTGCCCTCTGGAGTTGTGTTGGCCAATCTGATTGTCCGACAGACTGATCAGCGACTCCAGTGGTCATTGCCGTGCCAGCACTCCATAGTGGACACTGCTGAAATTGCATCCAGTCCCAAGGAGAAGTCCTCAATATATCATCAGCCCAGGTAAGTTGGCAACATTGGGTGAGGAGAGTTTGTCCACCTTGGGGAGAAGGGTTAGGAGGGATCTGGTTTAAAATATGTGAGGGGATAGGACGAAGGAAGTGGGGTGATATTATCTGAACAGGTGTCCCTGGTGAGCACAGGACACAATACTGGTTCAATTACGTTTACTGAGTTAGTAATATTGAACATATCAGAAGAAAACTCATTTCTCACCTGTCCTGGACTTAGCAGGTCATTGCATCTCTTTTGCCATTGATCAGTCATCTAGTAATTAACATGGACCTTATCAGCACCTCTGCCATGTCCTTACAGACTTGGTTCCTGATTCAGGAGAGACAACCTGTTCTGTCAGAAGTCCCATCCACAAAGACAAAAGCCTTTTTATAGCCATTTTCTTGCAGTGTTCCATTAATGGTCTGCTGGAAATGAGAAATAATGCAGTGCTTTCTGACTGAGCAAAAAAGCTCAGTAGAAACATTACAATTACTCACTAGTCAATGCAGAGACAGCTAAACTAAATTGCATTCTGGATTAGTGGTACTGGAAGAGCACTGCAGTTCAGGCAGCATCCGAGGAGCAGTAAAATTGACATTTCGGGCAAAAGCCCTTCATCAGGAATACAGGCAGAGAGCCTGAAGGGTGGAGAGATAAGTGAGAGGAGGGTGGGGGTGGGGAGAAAGTAGCATAGAGTACAATTGGTGAGTGGGGGAGGGGATGAAGGTGATTGGTCAGGGAGGAGAGTGGAGTGGATAGGTGGAAAAGAAGATAGGCAGGTGGGACAAGTCATGGGGACAGTGCTGAGCTGGAAGTTTGGAACTGGGGTGAGGTGGGGGAAGGGGAAATGAGGAAACTGTTGAAGTCCACATTGATGCCCTGAAGTTTAAGTGTTCCGAGATGGAAGATGAGGCGTTCTTCCTCCAGGCGTCTGGTGGTGAGGGAGCGGCCGTGAAGGAGGCCCAGGGCCTCCATGTCCTCAGCAGAGTGGGAGGGGGAGATTAAATGTTGCGCCACAGGGCGGTGGGGTTGATTTGGTGCGGGTGTCCCGGAGATGTTCCCTAAAGTGCTCTGCTAGGAGACGTCCAGTCTCCCCAATGTAGAGGAGACCGCATCAGGAGCAATGGATACAATGATGTGCAGGTAAAACTTTGGAATTGAAAGGCTCCTTTAGGGCCTTGGATAGAGGTGAGGGAGGAGGTGTGGGCGCAGGTTTTACAGTTCCTGCGGTGGCAGGGGAAGGTACCAGGATGGGAGGGTGGGTTGTAGGGGTGCGTGGACCTGACCAGGTAGTCACGGAGGGAACGGTCTTTGCGGAAGGCGGAAAGGAGTGGGGAGAAAAATATATCCCTGGTGGTGGGGTCTTTTTGGAGGAGGCGGAAATGTCGGTGGATGATTTGGTTTAAGTGAAGGTTGGTAGGGTGGAAGGTGAGCACCAGGGGTGTTCTGTCCTTGTTGCGGTTGGAGGGGTGGGGTCTGAGGGCGGAGGTCCGGGATGTGGGCGAGATGCATTGGAGAGTATCTTTAACCACGTGGGAAGGGAAATTGCGGTCTCTAAAGAAGGAGGCCATCTGGTGTGTTCTGTGGTGGAACCAGTCCTCCTGGGAGCAGATACGGTGGAGGCGGAGGAATTGGGAATACGGGATGGCATTTTTGCAGGAGGTAGGGTGGGAAGAGGTGTAATCCAGGTAGCTGTGGGAGTTGGTGGGTTTGTAAAAAATGTCGGTGTCAAGTTGGTCGTCATTAATGGAGATGGAGAGGTCCAGGAAGGGGAGGGAGGTGTCAGAGATGGTCCAGGTAAATTTAAGGTCATGGTGGAATGTGTTGGTGAAGTTGCACGAGGTGGCGCAATGCAGTCATCAATGTAACGGAGGAAGAGGTGGGGAGTGGTGCCGGTGTAATTATGGAAGATCAACTGTTCTACTTAGCCAACAAAGAGACAGACATAGCTGGGGCCCATACGTGTGCCCATGGCTACCCCTTTGGGCTGGAGGAAGTGGGAGAAACTAAATTGCACACTGCTCAGAATAGTAACTCATTGCTGCTCTTAAAATCTCTGCATTATTAAATGCATATTAAAATTCAAGCATGTAACATTAATATTAACATCAATCAATAACTCAATCAGCTAAGTACATTCCTTGAATTAAGTTGCACAATGCTCAGATTGATTTGGAGATGCCGGTGTTGGACTGGGGTGTACAAAGTTAAAAATCACACAACACCAGGTTATAGTCCAACAGGTTTAATTGGAAGCACGCTCCTTCATCAGGTGATAGTGGAGGGCTCGATCATAACACAGAATTTATCGCAAAAATTTGAGGTGTGGTGTAACTGAAATTATACATTGAAAAACTGATTGTTGAGCCTTTCATTTGTTAGAATACAGTGATAGCTTCACTTCTTCATATGTAAATCACAGAACCTTTTTTTAAAAGTTGCATTCTCGGGTTAGCTGTTAACAATGGTGATAGCTAGACAATATGTTGAAGGTGTTAGCCCCCTGTGTTCTCTGTCTATGCCATGATGTTTAGATTGATTCTAATCTAAAAAGTGAGATAACAGAGTTTTACATAAATTCATGCAGTTTTTGAGCTCAGAGTTCTACATGAATATTTGCAGTTTTTGAGCAAAGTGCAATGAAACTCTGCAAGTACAAATTCACCCCATAAAATATATGTGTGCGTGTGGGTCTTTGTCTGTCTGTGTGTCTGTCTGTCTGGGCTGGGGGTTGTGAGTGTGAGTGTGTGTGTGTGTGTGTGTGTGTGTGTGTGAGAGAGAGAGAGAGAGAGAGAGATTAGGAATACCTGTGTGTGTGTGTGTGTGTGTGTGTGTGTGTGTGTAGTACAATGGTGATCACCTGTAATGTGACATGGACCCAAGGTCCCAGTTGAGACCCTCCCTATGGATACCGAACTTCGCTATCAGCCTCTGCTCGGCCACTTTTCTCTGCTGCCTGTCCCGAAGTCCACCTTGGAGGATGGTTACCCCAAGGTCCGAGGCTGAATGTCCTGGACCACTGAAGTGTTCCCCAACTGGGAGGAAACCCTCCTGTCTGTTGATTGTTGTGCGGTGCCATTCATCCGTTGTCATAGCCTTTGCTCGGTTTCCCCAATGTACCATGCCTCCGGGCATCCTTGCCTGTAACATATAAGATAGACAACGTTGGCTGAGTCACATGAGTACCTGCCATGTACAAGATGGGAGGTGTTCCCACGCATATTAGTGGTATCTATGTCCACAATCTGACACGTCTTGCAGCGTCCACTGTGACAGGGTTGTATGGAGTTGTCCTGAGAGCCGGGCAGTTTGCTACGAACAATGATTTGTTTGAGGTTTGGCAGTTGTTTAAAGGCCAGCAGTGGAGATGTGGGGAAGGTCTTGGTGAGGTGCTGATCCTCATTGATAATGTGTTGCAGGTCACGAAGAACATGGCGTAATGTTTCAGCTCCTGGAAAGTACTGAACAACAAAGGGTACCCTGTCAGTTGCAGCACGTGTCTGTCTCCTGAGGAGGTCATTACAGACACCTGGAAGTACTCAAGGATGTCCTCACAAGAACGGGGTACGATGCTCAACTCATCGACCGCCAGTTCCGACGTGCCACAGCAAGGAACCATAATGACCTCCTCAGGAGACAGACACGTGCTGCAACCGACAGGGTACCCTTCGTTGTTCAGTACTTTCCAGGAGCTGAAACATTACGCCATGTTCTTCGTGACCTGCAACACATTATCAATGAGGATCAGCACCTCACCAAGACCTTCCCCACACCTCCACTACTTGCCTTTAAACAACCGCCAAACCTCAAACAGATCATTGTTCATAGCAAACTGCCCGGCTCTCAGGACAACTCCATACAACCCTGTCACGGTGGACGCTGCAAGACGTGTCAGATTGTGGACATAGATACTACTATTACGCGTGGGAACACCTCCCACCTTGTACATGGCAGGTACTCATGTGACTCAGCCAACATTGTCTATCTTATACGTTGCAGGCAAGGATGCCCGGAGGCATGGTACATTGGGGAAACCAAGCAAAGGCTACGACAACGGATGAATGGGCACCGCACAACAATCAACAGACAGGAGGGTTCCCTCCCAGTTGGGGAACACTTCAATGGTCCAGGACATTCAGCCTTCGACCTTCGGGTGACCATCCTCCAAGGTGGACTTCGGGACAGGCAGCAGAGAAAAGTGGCCGAGCAGAGGCTGATAGCGAAGTTCGGTACCCATAGGGGGGGTCTCAACTGGGACCTTGGGTTCATGTCACATTACAGGTGATCACCATTGTACTACACACACACACAGATATTCCAACACACACAGACTCTCACATACACATGGACACAGGTACACACAGACGTGCACACAGACACCCACACACACCCTTATAGACACACACACTCCCACACATGCAGCCCCTCACAGACTTAAGACACTCTGCACTCACTACACACACACACACATACACTCACTTTCTCACATTCACAACCTCCACCCCAGACATACACACACACAGACAGACAAAGACCCACACGCACACATATATTTTGTGGGGTGAATTTGTATTTGCAGAGTTACATTGCACTTTGCTCAAAAACTGCATACGTTCATGTAGAACTCTGAGCTCAAAAACTGCATGAATTTATGTAAAACTCTGTTATCTCACTTTTTAGATTAGAATCAATCTAAACATCATGGCATAGACAGAGAACACAGGGGGCTAACACCTTCAACATATTGTCTAGCTATCACCATTGTTAACAGCTAACACGAGAATGCAACTTTTAAAAAAAGATTTTGTGATTTACACATGAAAGAAGTGAAACTATCACTGTATTCTAACAGATGAAAGGCTTAACAGACAATCAATTTTTCAATGTATAATTTCAGTTACATCACACTGCAAATTTTTGCTATAATTTCTGTGTTACGTCGAGCCCTCCACAATCACCTGATGAAGGAGCATTGCTCCCAAAGTTAGTGTGCTTCCAATTAAACCTGTTGGACTATAACCTGGTGTTGTGTGATTTTTAACAATGCTCAGATTGACATTGTTCACCAGTGCTTTACATTAACTAATCAATCAGACAAGACAAGGTACACGGTATATTTGCCCAGAGAGAAAAGTGCTCCTTTAGTGACTGGAATGAAGTGGGCCTCATACAGTGCGAGTTCGCTGATTAGGCCTGTCACCCTGGTCCAGTCAGGGAGCCCTGGTGGACAGATATAAACAGGAGGGTCAGGCTGTCTTAGAGGTGGTCGAAAGGTGTGTCAGGGCGGACTGAGAACTGGAAGGGGCATGGGTGGACCGAGAGCCGGAAGGTGGGTAGGGGCGGTCTGCTTTAGAGTGGCCGGAAGGTGGGAGGGACAGGGGCTTGCTGGGTCTGTATTGTCTGCACTTTTTATGTAACAGGATTGTCTCATGTACAAATGTCATTATCGCTGTCTTGTCATATGTGGAACTGGGATTTGAGGTTTGTCCTCATCTTCCTGTAAAATGGTTGAACGGTAGGGTTTGGGGCCTAGCTTTGCTGCTCCTCTCCCATGTAAAATTGCTGTCTCTTGTGTACAGCTGTAAATGTTAACTGTTTTTTGTAAACTGTTTTGTAATTTGTTTAATAAAATATTATAAACAGGAAAAAAATAAACAGGTGGGTCAGGGATTCTGCTTACCCTTGGTGCCGGCTCTCTGATAGCTGGATCAGTGTCCCAGACTGTACACATGTAAATAAATGGTGATATGGTGATAAGATACTGGTCTTTGTGGAGTTATTTTAGCCCTGTTACAATTAAGTTCCACAATGATTTTCTTTTAATAGAAATCCCATCTCCAAATATTTGAGGTCCAATTAGTTTTGATTCCATTAATCTATTATTCACGCGTATTCACATGGCACTGTTTTTCTGATTCAGAAGAGTCTTCTTGTTTGTTATGTCAATGAAGTTCGGCATAAACATGAACCAAAACTTCAAATCAGAAAGAGAAAAAGAAATCTCAATTGTACAGAAATTCTAAATCCAAGTGATTATTATATACACTAAACAATGCAATTGTCAGTGCAGCTTAACATGGTTAATAATTTAGTTTACTCTTCCAAATTAATGACTACTTTCATTTCCTTTTGGTTTTTTTAGTTGCATTTATATTTAACTGGATTGGATTCTTTTTATCCTTCTGCTCAACCAACACCATTGCAGGCAGATATGGAGCCATTTCGGGGTTTGGGTTGTCTCTTATAAAGTGGATTCTTATCGTAAGGGTAAGTGTTCATTGACTTATGACGTTGTCACAAATGCTTCGGAAGATTCGTATCTCTTTATTTGGCTGTATTTTATTTCTACTGTCAGTTGTACTTCAGACTGTGTATTTTGTTGGTTTCACTGTGTAATTGTGGAAGACATCATACCCATTATTTTCATTCAGATGATTACTTGAAGGATGTTGTGCCACAGCGATGGAAGATCTGGCTTCAAATCCTACCTCTGCCAGGGGAGGAGTCGTAGCATGCTGAACAGGTTAATTAAGAATAAATACAAGGGGGTTGAAGTCATGCTTTAGCTGACCTCTAGTTCGACTAGAGCCTTCTTGAGCAATCCTGGGTACTGTACCTTAGAGAAATTGAGTCCTGTAGTTCAGTATTAGTGTCCGTAGGGCTCAAGTCCCACCTACCAATGAGAATTGTCATAACATGAATGAACTAGGTGATTAAAATGTTGAGAGAGTATTTGAAGATAAATGATCTAAAAATGCACAATGTGCTGGATTGTCCCTCAGCGGAAGCACTCGTCTGTTTTGTAGTCCTGAGGAGCTTTATGTCCATAACTGCAGTTTAGAGATTGAGAAACCTAAAGAAGAGCAGAATTCCCAATAAACCTGCAGCCCTTTTAAATCTTTGACTGCCTGTTTTCCAACCACAGGTGAATGAACTCATAGTCTGGAGGTCTTTGGGAGAGAAGCCTCCAGTAGAAGGTCTGACCTCAGGAATGTTGTGAATGTTAGTCTGATAGTGGTTGGCTGAGGCATTGTGAATGGGAGTTACAGCGCAGCCCAATGAATCTGAAATGTAAAATTAACAAACTGAATGATTGCCTTGTTTCAGACTAGTGACTTCATGGGAAAAGTGATGAACTTAGTTCAATTGTCTTAAGATTCTTGTTTTTGGTAAATAGCTACAAAATGTAAATGGTCTCAATGTTAGCGGGGAGGGGGAATGATGTGGCAGTTTTGCATACTTATTGTGAAAGGGTCAGTTTTGCTCAGGTCCTCTCAAATTTAATAGTGGGTATCAGGTACCATTTTGAAAATGGGTTTGGAATTCGAGCTACAGGCAGATTAAAATGTTGGTTGACTGTGAAGTGGGTAGGCCTACATCACAGGACAGCAACTGGAGAGTGGAATGGAGAAAGGAGGAGCTGTGTATCAGAGGGTCATTGTTGGAAGGGTCAGGAAGGACATTGGAGAGGAAATTGAATGGCAGTGGGAACATGAACACTGGGGACCTTATTTGCTGATATCAGAATAATCCCTATTTTAGGTGGCTGCCTTGTTTGCTGCTAATCTCTGTTCACACAGTGTGGGATGTTCCATACTGAGATTTGTTCTTTTTGCTCCAATTCCACCTGGATAATGAGTTCAAAGAGCATCAGTTTCTACCTCATAAGATCTTATTGTCATATTTTATTGAAAGGGGTGATTTATTTGCTTTCCATGGTGTCTCTGCGCTGAGCAAAACACCCTCAGAAAGCAGTAGGGGTGTGGAACGCACTGCCTGCAACAGTAGGTGACTCGCCAACTTTAAGGGCACTTAAATGGTCATTGGATAAACATGAGGATGAAAATGGAATTGTGTCGGATAGATGGGCTTCAGATTGGTTCCACAGGTCGGTGCAACTTCAAGAGCTAAAGGGCCAGTACTGCGCTGTAACGTTCTATATTTGCACCACTCTAGAACATAGAGCCCTGTTGGATCAACTGAAAGCAAGTTAGTGCAGACGGAAGCTTCCTCTACTTTAACATCATTCACAGATCACAATCTCAGTAAAGTATTTTGAGAGCTTAGGTGCAGCATTTCAGTTTTTTAAGTGCCCTCTAGCTTTTTGGTGAAATTGATTATTCTGTGTAAATCACAACAATATTACCGTTTGTTTTGCTTTATGGAATCATGCCTATCAGAGAAAATGCACTCAAAGCATTATGACATTGGTGTCTTCAGAGTTATTCTGAACAGCATAAACAGGAAAGATATTTTAGTTCCATCCAAAATGGATTTAAAAAAAAATATTCTCAGCAAATTTTGGAAATATTCAATGAATCAAGCAGTCTCTGTAGTAAGAGGCATTTTCGGTTAATGCCTTGAAAGTTCATTTAACTGCAATGGTTCCTGCTTCTCTGTGTCTCTCTCCACAAATGTTGCCTAATCTGCTGATTAATTCTATTTTCATATCAGATTTTCAATAGGCTCTTTATTTTACTTTGTATCAACCACCATTACAAATAACCTGCAAGCTCAATAAAAGATGTTTCGATTGCGCTTATGCTGAATATATAGTGAAATGATAAAATATGTTCCAGATCTCATTGCTTTATTTTACAATGTATTCTAAACCATTCTGCTGCAGTCCACAGTGTCTTTCATCTGCTGGAGAATGTGGCCTGAATTATGCAATCTGTTTCTATTATTAAACTAGCAGAGAATTTATGGTAATCAGAAACACAGACAAACAAGATAAAGGAAGTGCTACATTTACTGAGTGTCACAGCATTCCATACGTAACCGAACCTTCAGCTCAAATGTTCCATGTTGGCATTTGATATGCAGAGCAGCACCAGACCTTTTCATAATTGGAAGTAATTTGTTTCTCTCACAGTATCCTATTGCTTCATAATGTTAAATATGTCCATTAAATCACCCAATAATATTCTCTGCTCTACTGAAAACAGCCCATTATTTCAAGCATCTGTACGTTCCAAAAGCAAGCAGCTACTGGTGCTAATGACTCTGTATTGCCTCAACAATCTTCCTTTAATATGGAGCTGAAAATTGCACCCACAACTCCGGTTATAGTCTTATTTAGATTTCCATGGATTTAACCTTACATTTTGCCTTATATATTCTATCCCCTTCGCTATCTGTTGAAATGGGAGATGTTGTCTAAGGGTAATGCTTTAGTTTGAATCTGCTTGAAATAAATGCTGAAGTTGATGGATTCATGGTGTATGATGTGGACCTGACTGAGCCAGTGACAAAGATAATTTAACATGTGTCTTGTGCATTCTGCAGCATTTAATTTCTGAGTGAAATATCTGGACACCGTCTCAATTCAGTTGGTGTACTTGGTCGAATTGCTGTTCTAAAGATCAGTTCATGCCACTCCTGCTAATTAACAGAGAAACTAAAATGTCACCATGCCTAATTTGTCACTTTTGGTTTTTGAGGACAGCATGTTGTGGGATTTATCTCCAATCTAGTAGCTGAGCATATGACTACAATCTTTGTTGCTACCATTCAAATGAAATTTTCAACTATAATCCTGCCTGCTAGAACAAGCAGATACAAAAGACCCCACTAACAATAAAGTGGACTATCTGACATCTCTCTCCCTTATCTATTATTGATTCATTTGCTGTGGGACATTGCTGTGTGTAACTTGATTGTCGATGTCCCTATTCAAAAATAGTGATGTATATGCCAAAATTCAAATAATGTGATCATGAGGTATTTTGACATAGTTCACAAATACAATAAGATCCGACAAATGAAAATTCTTTCTTTGAAAATGTTTGAAAGTTTCATCAAGCATTAACATAACCTTTGGAATTAACTACTGATCAGCCAGTCTCACAAATGGAACCTGGAGAAAGTGGCTCTCTCACTGGGGCTGGGATTATTCCCACTTGACTTCAGATGGTCCTGAAAGTCAATGCTGTCAGAGCCAGTGATCCGAGTTGGACAAGCAGAAGGAAGCTGCAAACATTGAATCCTCCTCTTGCCTTGTTTCCAATAATCTATCCTTAAGTATTCTGGATTTACCCAAAGGAAAGAGAACATGCATTTGGTGAGTTTTGAGAAGATTCATAGCTCAGGTTGAGGTTCTGGATGTAAGTTTGCTCGCTGAGCTGGAAGATTTGTTTCTGATGTTTCATCACGATACTAGGTAACATCATCAGTGAGCCTCCGGTGAAGCGCTGGTGGTATGGCCCACTTTTTATTTATGTGTTTAGGCTTCCTTGGGTTGGTGACATCATTTCCTGTGATTATGCCATTTCCTGTTCTTTTTCTCAGGGGGTGGTAAGTGGGATCGAAGTCAACGTGTTTGTTGATAGAGTTCCAGTTGAAATGCCATGCTTCTAGGAATTCTCGTGCATGTCTCTGTTTAGCTTGTCCTAGAATGGATGTGTTGGCCCAGTCGAAGTGGTGTCCTTCTTCATCTGTATGTAAAGATCCTAGTGAGATTGGGCAATGTCTTTTTATGGCTAGTTGATGTTCATGTATCCTGGTGGCTAGTTTTCTGCCTGTTTGTCCAATGTAGTGTTTGTTACAGTACTTGCACAGTATTTTGTAAATGACTTCAGTTTTACTTGTTGTCTGTATAGCATCTTTCCAGTTCATTAGCTGCCATTTTAGTGTATTGGTGGGTTTGTGGCCTACAATGATGCTAAGAGGTCCGAATAGTCTAGCAGTCATTTCTGAGATGTCTTTGATGTAGAGGAGAGTGGCTAGGGTTTTTAGACATGTTTTGTCTGCTTGTCGGGGTTTGTTGCTAAGAAATCGGTGGACTATGTTCTTTGGGTACCCGTTCTTTTTAAATACATGGTATAGGTGATTTTCCTCTGCTCTGCATAGTTCCTCTGTGCTGCAGTGTATGGTGGCTCGTTGGAATAATGTTCTGATGCAGCTTCGTTTGTGGATGTTCGGATGATTGCTTCTGTAGGTCAGTATTTGGTCCATAGGTGTTGTTTTCCTGTAGACTATTCAGACATCTTGGCATCATGGTAGCCCACAAACCCACCAACACACTAAAACAGCTAATTAACTTGAAAGACCTTATACAGGCAACAAGTAAAACTAATGTCATTTACAAAATACCTTGCAAGAACTGTAACAAATACTACATTGAACAAACAGGCAGAAAACTAGCCACCAGGATACATGAATATCAACTAGCACAAAAAGACATAACCACTCTCATAAGTATCTTTACATACAGATGAGGAAGGACACCACTTTGACTGGGACAACACATCCATCCTAGGACAAGCCAAATAGAGGCATGCACAAGAATTCCTAGAAGCATGGCATTCCAACTGGAACTCTATCAACAAACACATTGAATTGGATCCCATTTACCACCCCCTGAGAAAAAGAACAGGAAGTTACATCACCACAGGAAATGACATCACCAACCGAAGGAAGATTAACACACAAATAAAAAGCAGGCCATACCACCAGTGCTTCACCGGAGGCTCACTGATGATGTTATCATGTATGGTGACGAAACACTTGAAAACAAACCTTCCAGCGCAGCGAGCAAACTTACATCCACAGAGTATGCATTTCATTTTGGGTACGTTTTAAATTTTATTTGTGGATTTCTCAATGTATTGTTTCAAGAATATTAAAAATGATGGTAGGCTTTTGTTCTACACATGAGACAGCCAAGGATCAGCTATGACTGTATAGTAGTAGCACTTATGCCTCTCAGTCCAAAGATTGTATTTCAAGACTGACTTAAAAGTTCTGAGCACAAAAATCTAGCCTAACGCTTCAGTAGAGTGAGGAGGGTATATTACAAGGAGAAGTGCTATCTTTTGGATGAAACGTTAAAATGTCTGCTGGCTCAGCTAGTGGATATGGAAGGCATAATAGCACCATTTGAAAGGAATTGAGGATGTTTTCCAGGATCTCTATGCAATATTTGTTCTTTAGTAAAGTTATTCCAATTGTTATCTCTTTGACATTGATGAGATATGAAAATTGGCTGCTCCATTTCCTAGATATTTACTGCTAAATGCTTTGGGCCATACTGCAGTAATGCAGTGCTATATAATGTGCAGCACAGGATTTCAGTGGTTGGCACTGCTGCGTCACTGTGCCAGTGACATGGGTTTAATCCCATCCTTAGGTGTCTGTGTGGAATTTGCGTGGGCCTCCCCTTGGCATTCCGGTTTCCTACCACAGTCCCAAGATGTGCAAGTTAGGTAGATTAGCCATGCTAAATTTCCCATAGTGTCCAGAGATATGCAGGCTAGGTGGATTGGCCATGGGAAATGAGAGATAGGGTAGCGGGATGGATCTGGATGGTGGTCTTCGAAGGGTTGGGGTAGACACGTTGGGCCAAATAGCCTCTATTCTGAAATGTAGGAATTCTATGATTTAATTTTAAAAATCACACAACAACAGGTTTATTTGAAAGTACAAGCTTTCAGAGAGCTCCTTTATCAGTTAGCTAGTTACATACGCATCTCCACATTATGATTTAATAATGTAAGGGTCTGAATGGATTAACACTGAGGAGTGCCTTAAGCACCAGCCATTATGACAATGTCATATGGAGGTGTGAACAATGACCAGATTTTCCAATAGCCAGAGAATTTCTTCTGTGGTAGAGATGGGAATTGCATATGGGGATCCCGTGTAATTCTCAGAAAGGCATGGAATACAGGGAAACCTGTCTGTCTGGATACAGAATTGGCTGACCCACAGAAGATGGTGGTTGATGGGAAGTATTCAGCCTGGAGCTTGGTGACCAGTGAAGTTCCGCAGAGATCGTTTCTCTGCTGTTTGTGATTTTTATAAGTGACTTGGATGAGGAAATGGAAGGGTGAGTTAGTCAGTTTGCTGATGGCACGAAGGTTGCTGGAGTTGCAGATAGTGTGGAGGGCCGTTGTAGGTTGCAATGGGACATTGACAGGATGCAGAACTAGGCTGATGGAATTCAACCTGGAAAACCATGAAGTGATTCATTTTGGAAGGTCAAATTTTGAATACAGATTACAGTGTTAAAGCAGGATTCTTGGCAGTGTGGAGGAACAGAGGGATTTTGGGGTCCATGTCCATAGATCCCTCAAAGTTGCCACCCAAGTTGATAGGGTTGTTAAGAAGGTATATGATGTGTTGGCTTTCATTAGCAGGGGGATTGAGTTTAAGAGCTGCAAGGTAATGCTGCAGCTCTATAGACCACACTTGGAATACTGTGTTCAGTTCTGATTACCTCATTAGTGGAAAGACGTGGAAGCTTTAGAGAGGGTGCAGAGGAGATTTACCAGGATGTTGCCTGGTCTGGAGGGCATGTCTTATGAAGAAAGGTTGAGGGAGCTAAGGCTTTTCTCATTGGAGCAGAGAAGGATGAGAGGTGACTTGATAGAGGTGTACAAGATGATGAGAGGCATGAATAGAGTGGATAGCCAGATATTTTTTCCCATGGCGAAAATGTCTATCACGAGGGAGCATAATTTTAAGGTAATTGGAGGAAGGTTAGTAGAATCACACACATTAGGGACATTTAAGTGACTCTTGGATAGGCACATGGATAATTGTGTAATGAGAGGTATGTAGGTTAGTTTGATCTTAGAGTAGGATAAAAGGCCGGCAGAACATCGAAGGCAGAAGGGACTGTACTATGCTGTACTGTTACATGCCCTATGAAACTGCCCATGAAATTGATGATTCCATTGGGCAATTTACTCTATGCCTGGTTCCTTCCAAATGCATGCATGTTAATCAGAGAATTCTAAGGGTTCTACTATGGGTAGGAATTTTTACGCAGGAAAAGTTAGACTATTCCGAATCTAGTCTACGTTCTGAGTAACTATTCAAGTAACAACATTGCCTTCCCTCCCCCCAGTCTACCTCACACTCTCCCACCTACAACTCTTCCCAACACATAACAATCCCCAGACACTGACCTGACATCCTGTCTCCCCTGGGATCAACACCACCTCTCCACTAAACCTGTCACCCCACTCTGCCCTGAGAACCCAAGTATCCCTTCCCTTGCTACTGAACCTGACAAGCACTTTACCCTGCCACCAGATCAATATCTCATTAGCCTGATCATCTGGGCATTGACACCCCCACCCTCACCACTGAACACCCCTTCCTCCTCCTTGTGACCCAACACCACACCACCCCTCCACCCGTACCTATCCCTTGTACATTCAACATACCCTAAATACTGTGCAGGAGGTACACCTTGCACCCTAGCCCATATGCACTTGACACCCTGCTCTCTATCCACTTCATACCCTCCTCTCCCAACAACCCAACCTGACACTTACTTTCTGTATTTACCATTTCACAAGAGCTGTCAAAGTGGCTGTCTGTGCACCTGGACCTATAAGTCGCTGAATAGGGGAACTGAATGTGAAAAGGGGATCAGGTTTGCTTTTTCTCTTTACCTTACATTATGTGAGACCTATCAGATTTAAAACATGGCACTGTATTTCTGAAATAGCTCTGATTAGAATCTCCTGTCAGAAATGCGGAGCTTTCTCTTAGCGTAAAAATTGAACAGAGTTGCAAATTCCATGGGATTGTTACTTCTTGGAAAATTCAGCCCAATGTCTGTTATATTAAATGTAACCTGTAGTTGCTAGGGTGCAATGAGCTACATTCTGTTCAATACAAGAATCCCTTCTAGCGAGCCCTGTAAGTCGATTCCCTCTAACACACTAAAGTAAACAGATCCCTGTACTTATTGAGGATGGTGGTAGGTAAGCTACCAAATGGTGACGTGCCGATTTGGTTTAGCTGTGAATGCAAGATGAGGTATACAAACAACACATTCAAATAAACAGGACAGATTTAATGATTAACTGCTGTCTACATGCCTGTAATCATAGTATAGCTACATTATCAGTCTGGTCTACAAAGTTCAGTCTTTTTTCCTTGTCTGTATTGCTTTTGTTGAAAATTTTAATACATACATTTCTTTTCACAGTTCTCCGATTATTTCATCGGCTATTTTGAAGGGAAAATTTGGCTCTGGTGGATTTTTCTTGTTGTCGGTAAGTTGTTTTCTGAAGTAACTTTCTTAGGTTTCACTCACCAAATCCTGTGGCTTTGAATAGAAAGGTGAATAAGTACATATGGATATGTGTGAAAATGCAAACAACGGCTTTGTTCATTTTCTGTCGCTAGTGTTGATATGGCTTCTGCTGCTGTGCTGTCGGATGGGGGAAGTTGGGTTCCTCCTAAGGCTTGCCCTCACTTCCCTGCTCTGGACAGTGCTGCAGCTCACACAGATCCTCATTGTCCATCGCATACTTTAGCTGCTTCTCCAGTTGTCTGGTGCAAAGCATGCAAGGATTATCCTATGCCCTCTGACTGTACTGTACTGCAACAAACTTCCAGACCGGAACAAACATGGGAATCTCATGTTGAGGAGATGTTGTTTGACACTTGATAGCGACAATGGAAGGTGGTGTTGTTGAATGTATATATGCTGGGGTTCATGACATGGCATTCTGATTGATACCTTGATACAGACTATAGCACCCTGCACCCAGAGCAGATCACAGAGTTTTGTCAGGTGTCTGGGAGATTCTCCTTCAGTGCAACATTGCCTCTTGCCCATCTGCAGGACATTGCATCACAAGGGTAAATTTTGCAGGAAATGCTGAATTTGGAGCCTACTTCACGTCCACTGCAGACTGCTGCTGATCCTGGACTTCCAATGCAAATATTCCTTATCAATCTCTCTGAATGCTTGTAGTGCAGCTACCAGAGAGATGACAGCAGGTTCTGTATCTGGATCCATTGGAGACAGGCCCATTGGAATGATGTGAAGGAAATCAAAAGTAAAGCAGCACCTTAGGAAAGTGTTCTGTCAGCTGTTGCAGCACACACAAAAGACAATTTTACAATCATCATCCAAACACAAGGACGTGGACGCCTCTAAAAAGGAGGCCAAAGGGGTGTTTCTACATGGATCTTTTATACTTTAGGCCTGATTCAGTTATATGGTGCATAAACCATGTGGCACACATACAGTAGAAGATTGAGACCTTCTCCTGCACCTTCAGTCCCACCCCACATCACCCAAGGAAAGTAGCATTGCATATATGGTAACGGTGTAGGAATGTTGTAGGCCAAGGTGTGAGGTAAGCAGCTCCTGTACTTTGTGAAAGATTTGAGATGTTGGACTGTATTTGGGAACTGTGGAATGTAAATGCAACTTTACACCCTCGCATTACATCTACTTCATATCCATTACCGGATTAATTTGAAATGATCAATAACATGGTAAAGATTGCTGTGGTTAGTATTTTTAGTCAACATTGAGGTTCACATGCAGAATTCTGTGATTTCAGATGTCTTTAAAGTGGACTGGGTAAGTGCTTAAATACTGCAATTTGCACATCGCTCAAAGTAGAACAGGTTCCTTCAGACAAAAACAAGCACTTACCCCACTCAGTCCAGGTGTGGTGACATCCATTTTTTTCTTTCCCTCGTCACTTGCGATTGAGATGAGGATGGAAGGCAACACAATAATCACTTCATAGAATGAGTAGCAGGCTCAGCTGTTAATCTAGGTCACCCTCCAAATCTTCACGTTCCTTTCTGCCTTGTCATTCCTGTGAATCCCATCAAGTCTGAGCATCCCCACGTTCCCAATCAATCATTTTATTTACAGAGAAACCGAGTTAATATTTGGAGTCTGGTATGACTCCTTTGAACTGAAACATATCGGAATTTTTAAAAATACTTTTGGCTGAGACAGAGGAGGAGCAAGAGAGTAGATAGTGTAACGCACAGTGCGAATAGTGAAGGGGTCATTATTGGTGGTGAGAAAGAAAAAAAAGGTATAAATTGTGGGGGTGGGGGAATGGGAAAGAATGTAAGAAAAATGTAGAACAGACACAATGCAGTCAGTTCCTTAAGTTAAGGAACTTAATATTGAGTTCTAGATTGTGTAAAGTATGTAAGTGGAAAATGAGATGTTGTTCCTTGATTTTACTTTGTGTTTCGCTGGAACCTTGCAGCAAGCTCAGTACAGAAATGTTAGTGTGAGAGCAAGGTGGTTTATTGAAATGGCAAGCAACTCGGGAGGTGGGAGGGGGGGTGGTGGTGGTGGGGGTGGTGGGGGTGGGCGGTGCGCATGGGGACTTGGGAAAGAGAGGCACGGTCGTTCCTATAGTGAGTGAAGTGATTCCATAAAACATGCAACCCCCATTTGCATATGGTCTTGTCAATGTAAAGACACCACATTGTGAGCAGTGAATGCAGTAGACCAGATTAAAAGAAGTACAAGTACAATGCTGCTTCACCTGAAAGGTCCATTCAGAGCTTTGGACTATAGGAGGGAGGTCCTCCCTAGGTCATTAGTAAGATTCCCGTCTAACAGTTGAAACCTAATATAGAAAATCAAAAAGTCTTTTCCCCAGTGTTGAGATGCTGCCACTGGGCCACATGCAGGATTCTAACATTTGTTGCAGTAAGGATTGGTTAAATAATTATCACCTGGTTTATGCTTTTGTGTTTGTTATGTTATGCCTCTTATATGTCATATCTTTAAGAGACCTACTCAAGATAAAATGTGATCTGAGTGTAAAAGTGTTCTCCAATTTGTCTTCAATCACTTGAAGCATCCTGGATATTTTAGTTCTATCATTTTGACTTAATATTAGTCCAGAACTCAGGTGAGTGAAAAATATAATGTTTGCGTACAATAGTTGTAATAAACATCTGCTAGATTCTTCAATACTGTTATACCCACTCACAGTTCCTTACATTATAGAAGATAACACAAGCATAGTCACATCAGGATAAATACTCTTTTGGAAGCAATATTACATCATAGCTAGCACCAGTGGTTAACGATAAAGAAGACTGTAATATCTTGCTGGTAGATATTTGGAAAACTAATTGAAGACCAACTGGACAACATCAGTGAACAGCAGAGAAATCAAATAATGTTTATGAGTACAGATGGCTGTATAGATCCAAAGACCAGCAAAAAGCAATAAATTTACAAATACAAGAAATTTCTAAGCATGCCTTACTTAAAATTGAAATTCAATCAAAACTAAATGCTGCGGACTGGCACTGAACTATAATGACAATTTTATCTCTCCATCAATTTTCTTTAAAATAAAAGCATGAAAGGAACTGATCTCCAAGGTTATGATTTTGAAATGAGATATAAGCTACATATTACAATAATTACATCTGGCACACTCAACAGATTACCCAACCCTCTTGATTGATATGTTGGTGCACTGGATGATAAAGTTGAAGCATCTGTCAAGGCTGGTCTGTTATACTGGGGTTTCTCAAACTGGGGTCTGCACCTCTTAGGGTCATGAACTGAAACTCTGAGGCAGCAATGTTATATCCCAACACTAACAACTTTACTCTCTCAGTTCTTACTGACGGGCCACAAAACGTTTCAAGACTCGAAATGGTGTCCCAGCAGGAAATATTTTATGGAAGCACTAAATTACATTTTAACCAGAACCAGCCTGGATAGTCACAATTGGAGTGCTGAAAATAACTAACTACAATTTTGCAAAAGATCATCATCCAGAGATGATCTGACAGTATTAAAGAAGTCCCCGAGATGATTTTGGCCAGTGAGAGACAAACTTGCAATATCATGACAAGTCATTTTCAAGGACAAACAAATGCTAATGCTAGAAACATTCGTTCAAGTTATCGTATCTATGTATCCCAAAGACGCAGTAGTATTGAACTCAAAAGACAGCTATCACATGATCCTGGTTACTGATCAGGAATGAATCAGGATATTCATAACCATTGAATGCATGTGAGTCATGGCAAAAGTAACAACCTCAATAGGGAAGGGAGCCCCCTACATCCACATGATCTTTCATCCACTCCTGTTCACAGTATATGGGGAAGATTACTGCCTTGTATGGATTACTTCTCTAATAATTCTCTGAGTTTTAAAATAGTGATGGAAAAGGATAGACCAAATCTAAAAGTTGAGGTTCCAAATTGGAGGGAGGCTAATTTTGATGGTATTAGGCAAGAACTTTCAAAAGCTGATTGGGTGCAGATGTTCACAGGTAAAGGGACGGCTGGAAAATGGGAAGCCTTCAAAATTGAGATAATGAGAGCCCAGAGATGATATATTCCTGTTAGGGTGAAAGGAAAGACTAGTAGGTGTAAAGAAAGCTGGATGACTAGAGAAATTGAGACTTTTGGTTAAGAAAAAGAAGGAAGCGTAGGTAGAAATAGGAGAGATTGAATGACTAACTCCCATCACTACAATGTTCCTTATCTCTGACCACCTTCAGTCAGTACTAGCCTTCCTAGCTCTCGAACATCCTGCAGCCACTAAAACCATCCCTGTGTCTGAAATGTGTAAAGGCAGTAGGAGTAAACTTAAGAGGGAAATCAAGAGACCAAAAGGGTACATGAGATTGTTTTGGCAAATAGGGTTAAAGAGAATCCAAAGGGATTTTACAAATACATCAAGAACAAAAGGGTAGCTAGGGAGAGTATAGGGCCCCTCAAAGATCAGCAAGACAGCCTATGTGTGGAGCCACAGGAAATGGGCAAGATACTAAATGAGTATTTTTCATCAGTTCTTACTGTGGAGAAGAACATGGAAGATATAAAATGTGGGGACGTAAATGGCGACATCTTGAAAAATGTCCATATTACAGAGGAGGTGGTGCTGGATGTATTGAAACATATAAAAGTGGATAAATCCCCAGGATCTGATCAGGTGTGCCCTAGAATACTGTGGGAAGCTAGCGAAGTGATTGCTGGGCCCATTGCAGAGACATGTATATTATCGACAGTCACAGGTGAGGTGCCAGAAGACTGGAGGTCGGCTAACGTGGTGCCACTATTAAGGAAGGTGGTAAGGAAAAGCCAGGGAACTATAAACCGGTGAGCCTGACAACAGTGGTGGGCAAGTTGTTGGAGAGGATCCTGAGGAACAGGATTTGCATGTATTTGGAAAGGCAAGGACTGATTAAGGACAGTCAGCATGGCTTTGTGCGTGGGAAATCATGTCTCACGAACTGAATTGAGTTGTTTGAAGAAGTAACAAAGAGGTTTGATGAGGGCAGAGAGGTAGATGTGATCTATATGGAGGTGAATGTGAGGACTGCAGATGCTGGAGATTAGAGATCTGTATGGGCTTCAGTAAGCCATTTGACAAGGTTCCTCATGGGTGACGAGTTAACAAGGTTAACTCACATGGAGTACAGGGTTTGGATACAGAAGTGGCTCGAAGGTAGAAGACAGTGGATGGTGGTGGAGGGTTGGTTTTCAGGCCTGAGGCCTGTGGTCAGGGTGTGTCAGAAGGATCGGTCCTGGCTCCACTGCTTTTCATCATTTATATAAATGATTTGGATGTGAACTTAGGAGGTATAGATAGTAAGTTTGCAGATGACACCAAAATTGGAGGTGTAGTGGACAGCAAAGAAGGTTACCTCAGAGTACAACGGGATCTGGATCAGATAGGCCAACGGGCTGAGGAGTGGCAGATGGATTTTAATTTAGATAAATGTGAGGTGCTGCATTTTGGGAAGGAAATCTTAGCAAAGCTTATACACTTAATAGTAAGGTCCTAGGGAATTTTGCTGAACAAATAGACCTTGGAGCACAGGTTCATAGTTTCTTGAAAGTAGATAGGATAGTGAAGGAGGTTTTTGGTATGCTTTCCTTTATTGGTTAGAGTATTGAGTACAGGAGTTGGGAGGTCATGTTGTGGCTTTTCAGGACATTGGTTAGGCCACTGTTGGAATATTGCATGCAGTTTGGTCTCCCTCCTACAGGAAGGATGTCGTGAAACTTGAAAGGGTTCAGAAAAGGTTTACAAGGATGTTGCAGGGTTGGAGCATTTGAACTATAAGGAGAGGTTGAATAGGCTGGGGCTGTTTTCTCTGGAGCGTTGAAGGCTGAGGGGTCACTTTATCAAATCATGAGGGGCATGAATATGATAAATAGACAAGGTCTTTTCCCTGGGGTGGGGTAGTCCTGAATTAGAGAGCATAAGTTCAGGGTGAGAGGGGGATGATATAAAAGGAACCGGAGGGCACCCTTTTCACGCAGAGGATGATGCATGTGTGGAATGAGCTGCCAGAGGAAGTGATGGAGGCTGGTACAATTACAGCATTTAAAAGTGTATGAATAGGAAAGATTTAGAGGGATATGGGCCAAGTGCTGGCAAATGGGACTAGATTGGGTTGGGATATCTGGTCGGCGTGGACAAGTTGGACCAAAGTGTCTGTTTCCATGCTGTACATCTCTATGATTCTATTTGATGTCTTAGTAGCACAATAAGTGTAATCATTGATGAGATGATGAGCATTATTTTCAGTTGACTAAGTATCTGGAACAGATAGTGTCAGGTTATGGAATGCTATTGAGTGGCAAGATGTATACCAAATGGGGAGTGACCCATACTATTATAATCACCCCACAATCAAAATTCAAAAAGTAGAGCTCAGAATGCATACCATCAAATTAATAACTTTTAAGCGTGAAGCAACAAAACAAAATTTTCAGATTGTATTTCTGTATTTCTGCACTTGCAATGCCGATGGAGGAGGGTGCCAATGATTTCCTGATGAAGAGCTTCGGCCCAAAATGTGAATTTTCCTGCTCCTCGGATGCTGCCTGACCTGCTGTGCTTTTCCAGCAACATACTCTCAAATCTAATCTCCAGCATCTGCAGACCTCACTGTCTCCTAGTTGATAACTTGATTGTCTCATCAAAGGTTGCTGTCACTCAGTATCAATTATCATCATGGGCGGGATTCTCCTCACTCTCTCTGTGCATGATTGGCTTCTTGTACAATGATCTGAGCTATTTCTTCACAACTTAGCACCATGATCAGAAATGACTTTGAATGATCTGCTCTTCTTGTATAATTTAGAAACCTCTGGCATCTAAGTACATGAATTTGAAAACTATATTGTCCACCTGACACACAATGTTACGAGATCCCTATCTCCTCATTCATTGTGTATCTCTTTAATTCTCATTTGACTTTCAATAAGACTATCTTGCGTCTCAGAATTGTTGACCATCTTTTTTTTCTGCTCAGTGCCCTTAGCACTTAACTTCCAAGTATAAATTATGCTGGGGATGGCGTATCGCCAAAAACGGATACCCACACAATTTCATCAACAGATGCCTAAGGGAAAGACAATGGAATGAGGACTAGCCACACCACCATACATCAAAAACATTTCTGAACTGACAGCCAGACTACTGCGACCACTAGCACTCATAACAGCACACAAACCAACAGCCACTCTCAGACAACAACTCACCAGAAAGAAGGACCCAATACCCAGCATGAGCAAAACCAATGTAGTGTACAAATTCCCATGCAAGGACTGTACAAAACACTACATAGGGCAAACAGGAAGACAGCTAACGATCCGTATCCATGAAAACCAACTAGCCATGAAATGACATGACCAGCTGTCCTTAGTAGCCACACACGCAGATGACAAGCAACATGAATTCAACTGGGACAACACTACTATTATAGGACAAGCCAAACAGAGAACAGCCAGGGAATTCCTAGAGGCATGGCACTCATCCACAGGTTCAATCAATAAGCACATCGACCTGGACCCAATATACCGGCCACTGCAGCAGACAGCTGGAACTAACAACCGGAAGCGGCAGATTCAAACCACTATAAATGGCGGAGGAAAGATCACAGAAGCACTTCACAGGAGGCTCCCAAGCACTGAGGGTGTCACCTAGACAGGGGACGAAACGTCTGCAACACAAATTCCCAGCTCGGCGAACAGAACCACAACAACGAGCACCTGGGCTACAAATCTTCTTCCAAACTTTGAACCTTTCATGTTACATGTTTTACATGTTAGTCACATTCTCAAATTGACAACATATGCCTGTGCATAACTTGTATATTCCTTCTGAGAGAAGTTTTTATCCTAGGAAGAAGTTAAATATGTTATGTCTCACAGTCAGTATGTGAGTACATCTCTGAGAGACAAGGTGATAATTTCCTTACTCTGTCATAGAATGTAATCTGTGATATGAAGGATATAATACTCTACTGTATTTCCAAACATATGCAGTGCACCATACTACTAAAAGCACACTCATCTGTTAACTTAATGTTAGTTCAGACATTAAGTATCTGAGAAATTTGATGTTTATATTTCTTGGGTAGATGCAATAAGCATCCTTGAATTCTCTAATATCACTATATCCATGCTCTGTTTCATGTATTATGGGAGATAACATAAGAATTGCCACATCAGGTAAATCATCTGGTTGGAAACAAATTCATGTCAGTTGATTATTCTGAAATTAGACACCTGGCTATGATTATTAATTATTTTACAACCGAATAAATGTCAGCTCAGGTGATTTGACCATGTGATATGCCTAAACAAGTTTGCTTTGTTAGATGAGCATTCATATTGTTCCATTTAATCAATTCTAGGTACTTCAGCTGCATTTTCCAATTAAGTATCTACACTTCAGACTTTTGCCACTTGAGGGCAATGTTACATCTTATATAAATCTAAGAAACTTTAAAAAAACAGCAATTTTGATTTGGCTTTAACATATTTCCACATTGCATGTGTACGATATTTTATTATGAAGGAACCAAATTTAACAAAATAATTTCCAACAATATTCTTGGCTTTGTATAACAAAAATTATATCAGTTCTGGGTTTGTTTTCAAACCTTATAAAAGTATGTCATAAGGCGTTCGACGAGGTTCCTCATGGGAGGCTGGTTAGTAAGATTTAATCTCACGGAATATAGGGAGAATTAGCCATTTGGATACTGAACTGGCTCAAAGGTGGAAGACAGAGGGTGATGGTGGAAGGTTGTTTTTCAGACTGGAGACCTGTGACCAGTGGAGTGCCACAAGGATCGGTGCTGGGTCCTCTACTTTTTGTCATTTACATAAATGATTTGGATGTGAGCATTATGAGTAGAGTTAGTAAGTTTACAGATGTCACCAAAATTTGAGGTGTAGTGGATAGCAAAGAAGGGTACCTCAGATTACAACGGGATCTTGATCAGATGGGCTAATGGGCTGAGAAGTGGCAGATGGAGTTTAATTTGGATAAATGTGAGGTGCTGCATTTTGGGAAAGCAAATCTTAGCAGGACTTATATACTTAATGGTGAGGTCCTAGGGAGTGTTGCTGAACAAAGAGTCCTTGGAATGCAGGTTCATAGCTCCTTGAAAGTGGAATCGCAGGTAGATAGGATAGTGAAGAAGGCGTTTGGTATGGTTTCCTTTATTGGTCAGAGCATTGAGTACAGGATTTGGGAGGTCATGTTGCGGCTGTACAGGACATTGGTTAGGCCACTGTTAGAATATTGCGTGCAATTCTGGTCTCCTTCTTATCAAAATAATGATGTGAAACTTGAAAGGATTCAGAAAAGATTTACAAAGATGTTTCCAGAGTTGGAGGATTTGACCTATGGGGAGAGGCTGAACAGGCTGGGGCTGTTTTCCCTGGAGCATCAGAGGCTGAGGAGTGACCTTCAAGGTTTACAAAATTATGAGGGGCAGGATAGGATAAATAGGCAAAGCCATTTCACTGGGTTGGGGGAATCCAGAACTAGACGGCATAGATTTAGGGTGAGAAGGGAAAGATATAAAAGAGACCTAAGGGGCAACTTTTTCACGCAGAGCGTGGTATGTGTATGAAATGAGCTGCCGGGGAAATGTTGGAGGCTAGTACAACTGCATTTGGGTGGATATATGAATAGGAAGGGTTTGGAGGGATATGGGCTGGATACTGGCAGGTGGGACTAGATTGGGTTGGGATATCTGGTCGGCATGGACGGGTTGGACTGAAGGGTCTGTTTCCATGCTGTACATCTCGATGACTGTAAGTTAATTCTTGAGAGAGAATGTTTATTGGATTCTAAATTTTTTGCTCCCACAAAGATTTAGGAAGATTTCTAACCAAAATGACAGTGAGTTAAAGGCTTTAAGTTAATCTTGGGATTCTGATTGAAGATTTGTTTCAGTGTTTGTGACATTGTCTAGGCTTTACCACTAAGATGTCCTTGAGCACCTCATTTCCACTGCTATCAGGGACCTTTATTTTCATGTCACTTTCTTATCCATCTTCGGTAACTGTTATATTTTCATTCTGGTTTTGGGGACACTTCATATTAAATATTATATCATAAACATCCTGGAGGGGACTGGATTTTCTTTCAATGATTTTTCAAATGTCTTTTTCTGAAATTAAGTGACTTTTGATTGTGTGACTGTCATTCACCAGGTGCATAATCTTTTCTCTGCCAATATTTACAAATCTTCAATTAAGAAAGAAAGTATGAAACTCTCAATAACAGTTGAGTCAGTCCAAGGTAGTGGCGGAACAAGGTTCCTGTGCCAGAGCTTGTCCACTCAGACTGCTTTTCATTTTGTTTTTGTTGTTTGTCTTTCTTTCTTTCTTACAGCATCGGCAGCATGTACCTCGGGTGGGCCCACTGGGGATCTCGAGTGTGCCCAGGGCATGTACCTCGGGTGGGCCCACTGCTGATCTCGAGTGTGCCCAGGACATGTACCTCGGGTGGGCCCACTGCTGATCTCGAGTGTGCCCAGGACATGTACCTTGGGTGGGCCCACTGCTGATCTCGAGTGTGCCCAGGACATGTACCTCGGGTGGGCCCACTGCTGATATCGAGTGTGCCCAGGACATGTACCTCGGGTGGGCCTACTGCTGATCTTGAGCAGACCTAACAATCTGGAGGGTGAGCCCTGACTTTCATTTCCTGAGCAAGCACAGGACCTGGGATTGGCAGCTGCTATATCAGTAGAGGCCATGTCAGTGAGGTAGGCCCAGCAGCAAAAGGTGGCGCCTGGGAATCGGCGATTTCATTGTTGGCTGGGTCTGGTACTGGTGGCAGTAAAGCGGTGGCAGCAGGACATCATGGCAACATTGAAGAGGTGGGCCCAGCATTGAGAAACATGACTGATGCTGGAGGGTTTGGCACAGGCGGCAGCAAGACAATGGCAGAGGACTATCAGCTCAGTGGCAAAGATTGTGCCTGAGGATTGGCGACTTTGAAGTTGGTTGGGTCTGGTCTAAGTGCTGGTGGAGGGATGGTGGCATGGGCGTTACCAACAGTGATGAGCTGGCTCAGAACTGATGGACTCTTCTCAAAATCTATCTTTCTTTTCTCCTTAGAGTCATAGAGATATACAGTATGGAATCAAACCCTTCAGTTCAATTCATCTATGCTGACCAGATATCCTAAATAAATCTAATCCCATTTGCCAACATTTGCTCCATATCCTTCTAAATCCCTCCTATTCATGTACTCATCCAGATGTCTTTCAAGTGGTGTTATTGTACCAGCCTCCACCACTTCTTCTGACAGCTCATTCCATACACACGTCACCCTCTGTCCCTTAGATCTCTTTAATATCTTTCCCCCTCTCATCTTAAATCTATGCCCCCTAGTTTTGGACTTCCTCACCCCGAGGAAAAGACCTTGTCAATTTGCCCTATCCATGCCCTTCATGATTTTATAAACCTCAACCTCTTCCTATAGCTCAAACTCTCCATCCCTGGCAAAATCCTTGTAAATCTTTTTTGAACCCTTTCAAGTGTCACAACATTTTTCCTAGAGCAGGGAGACCAAACTTATATACAATATTCCAAAAGAGGCCTAACCAATGTCCTTATTCTTGAATTATTCAAAATGGCGCAACAAATGGAAGCTTTTCACTATATTTTATTGTATTCCTAAATACAGTAAGATGCACGTGACAATAAAATCAAAAATCAAAATCATTAGTAGCTCTTTTGTAAGAGCCTGAGGACGGATGACGACAAATGATTTTACACTCTGAGTTGGTGGTCTGGAATGCATTCTTTGAAAAGCTGATGGAAACAGATTCAATTACAGTAGTAATTTCCACGAGCGATCTGGATTCACTCAGAAAGGGATAGATATATTGCAGAATTAGTGGCAAAGTGCTTGTGAGTTTAACTAACTGGATGGCTTTTTGGGTGGTTCAATTAGCCTCCTCCTACATCGTATTATTCTATGTGAATTCAAAGCTTTGTATTTGAGAGCACATTAGAATGGAGCACCTTTTCTAGGCTAATAGTTTAGTGCAGTATTGAGGGAGTGCTGCATTGATGGAAGTGACCTCCTTTTGAGTGGAATACTAAACAAGGCCAAACCTGCTCTAAAACAGAAAATCTTAGACAGACTTCAGCAGGTGAGGCGAGGCAATAAATATGAAGAGAGAAAGAGCTTTTGTTTATTGATTCATCACTTGTGGATGTTTCTGGCTTGGCCAGCATTTATTGGTCATCCCAAATTGCCCAGAATTAAGAGTCAACCATGTTCCTGTGGGTCTGGAGTCACCTGTAGGCCAGAATGGCAGTTTCCTTCCTTAAAGGATAGTCTGACAACACTTAGACTTTGGAGAAGGTTTGTAGCCAAGTTTGTGCATCAGGTTGTCTGTTTGCTCGCTGAGCTGGTGGGTTTTATTTCAGATGTTTTGTCACCATGCTAGATAATATCATCAGTGAGCCTCTGGTGAAGCATTGGTGTTCTGTCCTGTTTGCTACTTATGTGTCTTGGTTTGTTGTGGTGGGTGTTATCATTTCCGGCTCTGTTTCTGGGAGGTTGTTAAATGGGGTCCAGATCTATATGTTTATCAATGGAGTTCCAAGATGGGTGCCAGGCTTCTAGGAATTCCCGCGCATGCCTTTGTTTGGCCTGTCCCTTTCTTGACATCCATCAACACCATCTGTCTGACTGCCTTCCGCCAGCAACCGTACTTCCTACATGAATGCCTCGGAAACAGGTACTACCACAATGTGTCAAATACAAACCAACTCTCAACACCTCACAAACCAGGAAAACAGCAGATCAGAACAACTGCAGAATGCAATGAGAAGTATGTAGATAGTCCAACTAGAGGGGAGGACATATTTGATGTGGTGCTTGGCAACGAATCAGATCAGGTGTCAGAGCTCTCTGTGGAAGACCAGTTCGGTGATAGTGATCACAACTCCCTGACTTCTATTATCCTCATGGAGAGGAACAGGCGGCATGAGAAAGTATTTAATTGGGGGTAAGGCGAATTACAATGCTATTAGGCATAAATTGGGAGCAGATATTCTCAGGGAAATGCACGACCAAAATGTAGAGGTTGTTTTGGGAGCACTTGCTGCGTGTACTGGATAGTTTTATCCCACTGAGACAAGAAAGGGCTGGTAGGGTAAAAAGAACAAAAAGAGATGTGGAATATCTAGTCAGTAGGAAGAAGGAAGCTTGCTTAATGTTGAGGAGGCAAGGATCAGTCAGGGCTCTAGAGGGTTACAAGGTAGCCAGGAAGGAACTGAAGAATGGACTTAGGAGAGCTAGAAGGGAGCATGGAAAAGCTTTAGTGGGTAGGACTAAGGAAAACCCCAAGACTTTCTACACTTACGTGAGGAAAAAGAGGATGGCCAGAGTGAGGGTAGGGCCAATCAGGGATAGTGGAGGGAACTTTTGCCTGGGGTCAGTGGAAATAGGGGGGTGGTCCTTTATGAATACTTTGCTTCAGTATTCACTATTGAGAGGGATCTTGTCATTTGTGAGGACAGCGCACAACAGGCTGATATGCTCAAACAGGTTGATATTAAGGAGGGTATACTGGAAATTTTGAAAAACATAAGGATAGATAAGTCCCCTAGGCTAGACGGGATATACCCACGGTTCCTACAGGAAGCATCCTCACTGTCCACTGAGTAATCCCTGATGATTGGTGAGTGGCAAATGTTATTTCCTTGTTCAAGAAAGGGAATAGGGATAACCATGGGAATTACAGATGAGTTAGTCTTACGTCGGTGGTGGACAAACTATTAGACAGGATTCTGAGAGACAGGATTTATAATTATTTGTAAAAGCAGAGCTTGATTAGACATAGTTAGCATGGCTTTGTGTGGGGCAGGTCATGCCTCACAAACCTTACTGATTTCTTTGAGGATGTGACAAAACACATTGAAGGGTAGAGCAGTGGATGTAGTGTACGTGGATTTTAGCAAGGCAAATGATAAGGTAGGCTCGTTCAGAAAGTAAGGAGGCATGGGATATAGAGAAATTTGGCTGACTGGATACAGAATTGGCTGGCCCACAGAAGACAGAGGGTGGTGGTAGATGGAAAATATTCAGTCTGGATCTTGGTGACCAGCGGTGTTCCACAGGGAACTGTTCTGGCACCTCTGCTCTTTATGACTTTTATAAAGGACTTGGATGAGGAAGTGGAAGTGTGGGTTAGTAAGTTTGCTGATGACACAATGGTTGGTGGAGTGGTGCATAGTTTGGATGACTGTTGTCATTTGCAACGGAACATTCACAGGATGCAAAGGTGGGCTGAGAAGTGGCAGATGGCGTTCAACCTGGAAAAGTTCAAAGTGATTCATTTTGGAAGGTCACATTTGAATGCAAGGCTAAAGGCAGGATTCTTGGTATTGTGGAGGAATAGAGGAATCTTGGGATTGATGGATCCCTCAAAGTTACCACCCAAGTTGATAGGCTTGTTAAGAAGGTGTATGAGGTGCTGGCTTTCATTAGCAGGGGGATTGAGTTTAAGAGCCGCAAGATTATATTGCAACTCTATTAAGTCCTGGTTAGACCACACTTGGAATATTGTGTTCAGCTCTGATAGCCTTATTATGGGAAGGATGTAGAAGCTTTAGAGAGGGGGCAGAGGAGATTTACCAGGATGCTGCCCGGACTGGGGGGACATGTCTTATGTAAAAAGGTTGGGGGAGCTAGGTGCGAAGAAGGATGAGAGGTGACTTGATCGAGGTGTACAGGATGATGAGAGGCATAGATAGAGTGGATAGCCAGAGACTTATTCCCATTACAAAAGTGTCTATCACAAGGAGGCATCATTTTAAAGCGATTGGAGGAAGGTTTAGGGGAAATGTCAGAGATTGGTTCTTTACACAGAGAGTGGTGGGTGCATGGAATGCACTGCCAGCGGTGGTAGTTGAGTCAGAGACATTAAGGACATTTAAGCAACTCTTGGATAGGCAGGTGGATGATAGTAAAATGAAGGGTGTGTTGGTTAGTTTGATCTTAGAATAGGATAAAAGGTCGGCACAACATCAACATGATAGTACCAACATTAAGCAGAAAGAAAGAAGGAAACACCCTCAACACACTTGAAAGGAAAGTCCTCGAAGGACTCCGAAAGGACAGAAATATTGTAATGCTACCTGTGAACAAAGGGCGCATGACCATCCTCCTAAATAGAACACAGTACAGAGGAACCTTGATTATCCAAATGAGATGGGCAGGCACTATTTCGTTCAGATAATTGATTATTCGGATAATCGATTTTACCTTAAACAAGGGAAGCCATGCTGATCTAATGCTGTGCTCTACCGGAGAATTTGTTTCAATCTATAATTTTAGTGTATTGAGCGCAAGGAGACATCGATTTCATATCATGAACAAACATAAAAGCAATGATAATACAGGAAAACTTTTTAAAAATGCAGCAATTGTCAGCATTTGGCAAGGCATGGTGAAGACAACATTAAACAAGGTCCCACACAGCAGCTCAAGAGCATTTGTCAGTTTCAGGGAATCAATCTCCCAACAGAAAGACAGAAGCATTGCCTCATGCACGTGTTTACATTCTCAGCCATTTTTTTCATGAATGGCCCAGTGAAGTGACAGGAATAGTGGAGATCACTTACTTTTGCAAAGGGCTGTGTAATAACCCTCACCTAAAAAAATCCAGCTGTGTTTGTGTTTCGTTGTTTTTGCCAGCGTTTTCACGTGTTCTTCGGGTAATCCAAATGCATTTCCCTCTTTGATGTAACATTGTTGCGGGACCTTGAAATTTTCTCCGGATAATTCAAAATTCAGATAATCAAGGTTCCTCCATACATTGAAAAAGTGAACCAATACCGATACCTACCAACAGGTGGTGATGGACTTGACTCCACAGCTAGTAAACCGCATTACAGCGGCCCTGAGGAAATTACACAAGACAGGTGAAATTAACAAGACAGGCTCCAAAGAATGAAATCAGAAGGGTCCAACACACCTCAATTTTACAGGCTACCAAAGGTACACAAACAAGGGGCCTCCTTCAGACCCATAGTCTCACTCCCCGGCACAGCAGACTGGTAAAGGAAATGCAGCGAAAACCAAAATACCTGGTGGAAGACTAAACCCACTCCATCCACTCCACCCAGGAATTCCTCATCATCATCAAAGACACCAAGGAAGAGGATGATGAGGTCATGGTCTCCTTTAATGCGACTGCACTATTCACATCAGTAAACATCACCCTAGCCAAAGAAACACTGGCCTCACTGCTAGAAAAACCAGGGATACAAACACCTGACAGCGCCAACTCCATCAGCAAGGACAGCATCCTCCAACTCATAGATCTGTCTCACAACCCACTTCACCTTCAACGACAAGATCTACAAACAACTCAATGGGATGCCTATGGGATCACCAATATCAGGATTTATAACAGAGGCACTTATATAGAGATTAGAATGATCAGCCCTTCCCTCGATCCAGCCTAAGCTCTGGGTCTGATATGTGCATGCTACCTTTGTCATCACAAAGCCGACAAACTAGAAGAAACCCACTAACACATAAACAACATCCTCACTGGTATAACGTTCACCAAAGAGGAAGAGAACAATAACCAACTCTCCTTTCTGGACTTCACAGTAGAATGAAAAGCCAATGGAGAACTACAAGCCAGCATCTACACACACTGACCAGATACTCAACTACAGAAGCAACTATTCCAAAAGCCACAACTGGAGCTGTATCAGGACATTATTTAAACAAGCCACAACACACCACAGCACCCCAGATGTATGACAAGCCAAGGAGAAACAGCAACACAATGTATTCCAGAACAGTTACCCAGTAAGCACAGTCCACCGATTCCTGTACAACGGACCAAAACAGGAGGACACAGCATGCCCAGAGTCTCTAGTCACCCTACCATACATCAAAGACATTGCAAAGGTGACCACCAGACAATTCTGGTGCCTAGGAATCATGGTAGCCCACAAACCCACTACTACCCTGAAACAAATACTGATGAATTTATTAGATCCCATACCACAGCCAGCAGAACGAATGTAAGATACAAAATACCCTGCAAGGACTGCATCAAACATTACATTGGAGAAATGATCAGAAACCTAGCCACTAAGATACACGAGCACCAACTAGCCACCAAAAGACATGACCAACTATCACTGGTATCCGGACAAAGAGGGCCACCAGTTTGACTGGGGCAATGAATCCAGCTGGGACAGGCTAAACAAGGACACACACGGGAATTCATTGAGGCTTGGCATTCAAACTGGAACTCTATTGACAAACATATAGACCTGGACCCTACTTACCAGCCTCTCAGAAACAGAACCGAAATAAAATCATCCACCACAACAAACCAAGACACACAAATAGCAAGCGTGTCAGATCATCAATGCTTCACCAGAGGCACCACGGTGATGTTACCAAGCATGGTGACTGTTCCAACATGGGGTAAATCCTCCTGCTTAATTTAAACCAGCAACACAGAAAAGATTTATCCTGTGCAGTAACCTGTGAAAATTCAAGAAGCCAAGAACTATTTAAAGTAAAATTTAACAACTTTATTCCTTAAAGTAAAACAGAGAATAATTAACTAACAACCATTTATAACTCCTTCCCCTTCTACAACACTGGTCTGATAACCCCCCCCCACCCCAATTAAAACTTACCAAAAATTCAAGTTTTCAAAACCAGCTAGATGTCAAATCTTCTCTTCCTCAGTCTTCTTTTCTTCTTAGGGATTTCTGTTTCACAGGTCACTGATCGATAAAGGTACCTTTAAGAGAGCTATTCTCTGGTGGCTTGGCAGTTCTCCTCTCAACTGCTCAATTTTCCCTGATCTTATACCCCCAAAGCTGGAACTTGGATGGATCCCAAGGAGAGAGGGCAAGAGCCTTTATGATAGGAAGATCAAAGTTCTTGGATGGTGGTCCTAGAGATTATAGTGAAGTAGGGGATTGGGGGGGGGGGGGGGGAGGGAGGTGCTCAGGTCCTAAAGGTAGGGTGGAGGCGTGGGATATCAGGGCCTGATGGTGTGGTGTGATATTGGGGCCTGGTGCCTGCTTTGGGATAGGAGAGGTTCGAGGCTTCAGGTGTAGGTTAGTGGGGAGGCCCTGATCTTGGATCCATTTACCTGAATCCAAGGGGTAATTGTGAATGCACTCAATCTCCTGAAACATTGAGATGAGGTAAATCCAATTAGCTGCAGTAAAAAGTCTAAAGCAGAATGACAATGAAAGTAGGAAGCGTCATTATTGTATTAAAGCTGTAACCTGCCTCTGTGAATTGGGCTGATCACCTATTAGCTTGAAAGCTGAAGTGGGGTTAGAAGTGGTTTTGGATTATTTTAACAGATTCTGACGGTTTAACAGCGTAACTAAGGACCTAAGTTTGTCAGAATATTTTCCAGTTTAAATTCTGTCCAACTTTTCATCAGAACTCATTAGTCCCTAGAATACTGAAACAGAAGAGGAGGATGTGCCTAGTAATGGCATCATCCTAACCCTGATCTGTTAAACTTTTCTGACTGGAACCACCTAGGTATAAAATTAAATTTATTAGATTAGATTCCCTACAGTACAACTTTAACATGATGTCCAAGTTCCTATACTCAAAGATCTGAGCAATGAAGGCAAGCAAACTGAACATATGCTTAACCACTATGTCTACATATGACGTAAACTTCAAAGAATTGTGTACCTGAACCCTAAGTCTTTCTGTCCTATAACACTACCCATGGCTCTACTATTAATTGTATAAGTCCTGCAAGGTTTGTGAACGTTTGTAGCTCAGGTTGAGGTTTAGGGTGTAGGTTTGTTTGCTGAGCTGTCGGTTTGATATCCAGATGTTTCATTACCTGGCTAGGTAACATCATCAGTGGTGACCTCCAAGTGAAGCGAATAGTTGTCTCCTGCTTTCTATTTATATGTTTGTCCTTGATAGGGTTCCTGGGATTTGTGGTGATGTCATTTCCTGTTCGTTTTCTGAGGGGTTAATAGATGGTATCTAGATCTATGTGTTTGTTTACTAACAAACTGGCAAACTTAAAAGACCCAGTACATCCCATGGACAAAACCAACATCGTCTACAAAATTCCATGCAAGGACTGCCACAAACATTACGTAGGACAAACAGGAAGAAAGTTAGCCACCAGGATACACGAACACCAGCTAGCCACAAAAAGACACTACCCTCTCTCCCTCGTAGCCCTACACATGGAGGAAAAAACCCACCATTTTGACTGGGACAACACATCTGTCCTGGGACAGGCTAATCAAAGACATGCCAGAGAATTCCTAGAGGCCTGGCACTCCAAACACAACACCATAAACAAACACGTATATCTAGATACCATCTATCAACCCCTCAGAAAATGAACAGGAAATGACATCACCACAAACCCCAGGAACCCCATCCAGGACAAGCATATAAATAGTAAGCAGGAGACAACAGCTTCACTTCACTTGGAGGTCGCCACTGATGATGTTACCTAGCCAGGTAATGAAACATCTGGATATCAAACCTACAGCTCAGCGAGCAAACCTACACCTTGTATAAGTCCTGTCCTTGTATGTTTTACCACAGATCTAAATGGATAACCTGTACTTGGATGTGAAGGCAAAAAGATCAAAGTTTAGAGATGACATTAAATTTAGAAGTATCGTGAGCTGTGATGAGGCAGTGACAGATTTCTAGACGACATATATAGACTGGTGTAATAGACAGATGTGGCAGGTTCAATTTAATGCGTACAGTGAAATGTGTTGCATTTTGGTAGGCAGAGCGAGCAGCAACATTATAAAATTAAGGGTACTGTTGTAAAAGGGAACAGAAGATCCAGGGAAATATGTGCCCAAATTGTTAAAGGTGGCAGGACAGATTTAAGAAGAACTTAAAAAGATTTGCAAAGTTAGTACTCAAAACAAAGGCTATTGGAGTTGGAGGTAATACACTAAATCTGTGTGTGCTACCAACATAACTGCAGGAGGCAGAGTCACAGCACATGCAAGCCCAGCATTAAAAGGCAATATTTCAGAATCAAAACATTATGATCTGATTATTCATTATGATCTGATTTCAATTGGATTCATTGGGAAATGGCTTAATAACAGTAAGTCAGTTACAATAAACAAAGTACCTGGGGTCTCCACCTGTATTGCCTTTAATATTTCCTGCCGCTGTGTGATCCTCCAAGGTCCACGTGTGGTAGCAGCATCTGGAACCAGATGTCAATGTGTCTGGCATGCCGATGGGTATGAGCAGATTCTCCGAGCAGCTTCTTGACAGCATGATTTAAAGGGGACATTGCTGTCCAATATAGGGCAAGCAGGATGGCGAGAGCTAAGAACAGGGCAATGGGTGAGCTGGTGAAGAAGGGAGTCGGTATGGGGCTGGTGTCATAACCCCTACAAGGCCCATGGGCAATCATCGTGGACAATCCCTTCAAGGATTGAGTTTGAGTTGCCTTGGTACCAGGAAATGGCCTGCCCAGCTGCAGTTCATCACTTGAACACTTTTACTGATGGTGGTGGGGCCCCCTTGTGGTGCAGAGGTGGCGTCCCTGCCCTGGACCCTGAGACCAGGTTCAAGTCCCACCTGTTCCGGAATAACATCTCTGTACAGCGTGATTAGAAAAATAGTTTAAACATCAAAAAGTAAAAGAAAACAAAAAAAAAATCACAGTGATTTGGTGGTGGGAAAGTTGCTCAGTTGTGTGAGATAGCACTTCTAGGTATTGAAAAATAAAAGCAGACTCAGTGCCTGGGTGTCATTGGAGAGGGAACATGTGGTGTCCATAAATACTTCCAATGCATTTAGGGAGAGGTGGGCACCACAGGGGGAAACAGTGCTTTATTTCCCCCTCCAACTCCATTTTAATTTATTGTCTTTCTTCTCTCCCTAACCCCCTTTCACATTTTAAGGGCAGTATTACGCTTAACAGGCTTTGCTCGGCAATATTCAATTGGCCCCCCATGTGTTTTCATGGTGGTGGAAAAAATGGATAATAAAGTGTGTACACAATGGTGTCATTTTACTGTGTCACTGTAAAAAAAAAATGCACAGCCACAAGTGATTTGGAGAAAAATATAAGAATTACAGCTGGGCCTTCGGGTGCAGTGGTAATGCCCCTACCCCTTGACTGGGAGGCCCAAGTTCAAGTGCCACCTGCTCCACAGGCATGAAATAACATCCCTGAACAGGTCAATCAGAAAATTATAGCAAAATGTAAAGCCGACCCCAGGAGATACAGTGCTTTATTTCTGCCTCCAAAAAATATAATGAGTTTTGCTTGTAAATATTCAATTGGCTACATATGTGATTACGGGTGGTGGTTATTAGTTTGATTAAAAAAAACAATGAAAAAAGTCATGATGATTCAGTAGTGGGAAAGTCGTTCAGTTGTATATGATAGCATTTCTGGTTCTGCAGAACTGTCTGTCCCAGGCTAGAACCAGTCTATGTAAGCCATGAGTAAGCTGTATTTTGGTGATACAATAAATGATGTTCTTTCAAGTTAGGCTTCCTAAGTTATTATAGATAGCAAAGGCAGTGGTAAAAGGTGCTGTGAGTGAGGTAGTGTAAGATGGGGAGGACAGACTGCTAAGGGGGATGTCTGGCATAGCACTCAGCTGGCTTGTGAGGGGACCAGAGAATGGGACAGCTCCTGGGCTGCTAAAGGGAGCAGAGAATGGAGGGGTGTGGCAGAGACAGCACCAACAGGAACATCACCCCTCGTTCCAGTTCCAGCTTTTGAATCCAGTGTCATATCAGCACGTAATTATGACATCAATAACTCTAATTTCCTGTTCAAGTGCAGTGGCAGGAGATAGATACACTGTTAGAATGGAGGTTAATGGACAGGAAGCAGACTGTGGTGATAATGAGGGAATTTCAAGTGATGGTGTGCTGTAAGAGTTAGTGTCTAGGCTATTCATGATCAATATTAATGAATTAGACAAAAAGGCAGAGAGTAATATATCTGAGTGTTGTATTCTGTCTTACAGCCTATATGTCAGTGTAGCTTTACAAGATATGCTCCTGATTTCATCACTGTATCACAGCATATCACCAGAACATATTAAGATCACTTTCTCTACCTTACCGCAGGAACACTTGAAGCATGACTCACTACAGTACTCGATTCACAGAACTCTGTACTGGGAGCTTAGTGTTAGCCCAAGAAATTATGTGTTGTGAATGTAATTTTAATGCATAACAGTTGGCTATAATAAATGCACGTTGGATTTTTCAGTACCACAAAATCCATGCCTAGTTTAAGTTACAGAAGATAACGTAGCATTGCTGCATCAGGCAATTATTTTTATGTATGATTTCTGTACCTAATATAGGTGCCAGAGTATAGCAACTTACACTTTTCACTGTTTTTTTTACTATAAATTACTATTTTATTCTAAAATCACAGTTTGTTGACAGTACATTATTAGGTAGCAATGCAAGCTGTAGGGAGAATAGAAAGAGACTGCAGAAGACTATGGACAGGCTAACTGAGTGGGCACCAAGGTGATAGACACAGTGGCTCAGTGGTTAGCACTGCTGCCTCGCAGCACCAGGGACCTGGGTTCAATTCCTGCCTCAGGTAACTGTCTGTGTGGAGTGTGCACATTCTCCCCGTGTCTACGTGGGTTTCCTCCGGGTGCTCTGGAGTCCAAAGAAATGCAGGTCAGGTGAATTGGCCATGCTAACTTGCCCGTAGTGTTAGGTGCATTCGTCAGGGGGAAATACAGGGGAGGGGAATGGGTCTGGGTGGGTTACTCTTCGGAGGTTTCGGTATGGAATTTTTCACTTTGGTTGTAAGAAAGAAAAGCATAATTCGTTTTAAAAGCATGAACCTTCAAAAGATTGATGTTCAGCAAGGCTTTGGTATACTCATGTGAAGAACCTACAGAGCAATCAGGAAGGCAATAGTATGTTGATATTTACTGTTGAAGGGACTAGAGTACACAGACACGGAAGTCTTGCTACAGTTGTGTAGAGTTTTGGTGAGGTCATATACTGAGTACTGTGCACTGCTTGGTCTTCATAGCTAAGGACAGATAGACCGTAAGGACTCACTTAATGTTGTTGTTGTTGTGTTCATGTTGTGTCCAAATTCAAAACCATTAAGTGAATCAGATTTTCCCATTACAACCAATGTAATTAGAGTTAGGATCTGAAGGACATTTCCTGAAAGAAAAAAAATAAACAATGAAATATCACATGCTGTAAGTTTAAATACTGAACATTGCTAAATTATGACATTCATAACCAAAATAACTTTTAAAATAATTAAGAGTTAAATATTTAAAAGAACCATGCTAATTTTCCTATCCTTGATGTTCACCATCCCAATAGTTGTTAGCATCTCCCAGCATCAGGC
Organism: Chiloscyllium punctatum; assembly: GCF_047496795.1. NCBI lineage: Eukaryota > Metazoa > Chordata > Chondrichthyes > Orectolobiformes > Hemiscylliidae > Chiloscyllium > Chiloscyllium punctatum. The sequence goes on from NC_092752.1 coordinate 36,586,312, forward strand.
TCACTACTGATCATACTCCCAGCCCTCCTACAACCTAACTGTCCTGTCTCTCAACCCTCTTGCCCTCCAACTCTTAGTGCCACCTTGGCCCTCCCTCCCAAATCTCCTGTGCCGTGACTTTCCAGCCAACCTATTATATCTGTGCCCTGACCTTCCCAGCAACATAATCTTCCCACCTGTAAGACCCACAGGCCAGCGCTCCCAATGACACACCTTTCCATTCTGAACCTCCATATTGACTGATCCTTCTACTCATTGCTGAATGGTGTTTTGAGAGTCTTGAGTATTATTGAATCTGTATTCATTGGGACAAGTGGAGAGTGTTCTGTCATACTCCATGTGCTTTAGAAATGGAGGATTGATTTTGGTGAGCCTGGCGTTGAGTTATTTATCACAGAGTTCCAGCCTCTCACCTGACCTTGTAGCCACAATATTTATATGACTGGTCCAGTCAATTTCTGGTCAGTAATAACCACTAGGATGTACACAGTTGGGGTCAGCGATAAGAAAGAGAGAGAGAGACAAGATTAAGACTTACAGAGAAAGTCCAATACTGAGAGAGAGAGTCCATGATCGAGAAGTTAAAAGGTGTTGGACTGGGCTGTACAAAGATAAAAATCACGCAACACCAAGTTATAGTGTAGCAGGTTTGTTTGGAAGCGTTAGCTTTTGGAGCACTGCTCCTTCATCAGGTGGTTGTGGAGTATAAGACACAGAATTTATAGCAAACGTTTATAGTATGAGGCAACTGAAATGATATATTGAAAAAGACCTGGACAGTTTGTTAAGCATCCCATCTTTTAGAATGTCCATTTTGGTTTTGGTTCTTTCAGACGTAGATCCTAGAATTTTTTTTAAACTTACATTTTCAAGTGATCTTTAACAACAGGTGCCATGTCAGCTCAGATAATGCATTGAAGGTGTAAGGTTAAAGTCTGTCTGTCTGTGCCCCAATGTTCAGACTAATTCTATTTCTAAAAAGAAGTTTTAAGAATCTTACATGGATTCATACAGTTTTTGAGCAAAATAAAATGTAATTCTGCAAGTAAAATTCACTTCACAAACTTATATGTGTATGTGTACGTGTGTGTGTGCGCGCGCGCAGGGGGTGTGAATGTGTGTGAGTGTGTATAGCATACTGGGGTCACCTGTAGTGTGACATGAACCCAAGGTCCCGGTTGAGGTCATCCTCATGGGTACCCAACTTGGTTATCAGCCTCAGTTCGGCCACTTTGCATTGTTGCCTGTCTCGAAGTCTGCCTTGGAGGACGGTCACCCGAAGGTCTGAGGCTGAATGTCCCAGACCACTGAAGTGTTTTCCGACTGGGAGGGAATACTCTTGTCTATCGACTGTTGTGAGGTGTCCACTCATCCGTTGTCTTAGGCTCTGCTCGGTCTCACCCATATACCGTGCCTCAGGGCATCGTTGGCTGCAGCGTTAAAAGTCAGGGAAGATGGTTAGTTTCTCCCCTGTTGGAGGTGGTTATTGCCTAGAGTGAATGCTACTTACCACTTATCAGCCAAGCCTGAATGTTATTCAGGTTTTACTGTGTATGACAAAAATTATTGCAGTCGTGGAACAGTTATGAATGGTACTGAACATTGTGCAATCATCAGGGACCATTCTCCCTTGTGACTGCTCCTGCCTTTTGTTTTGTTAAATTTTATGTGGACACCTCCTCCTACTGCCCCCTTGACCATGACCCCACCTCCCACCACCAAACCATCACCTCCCAGACCATCCATAACTTCATCACCTCAGGGAATCTCCCATCCACCGCCTCCAACCTCATCGTCCCACAACCCCGCACCGCCCGTTTCTACCTCCTGCCCAAAATCTACAAACCTGACTGCCCCGGATGACCCATTGTCTCAGCCTGCTCCTGCCCCACCGAACTCATCTCTGCATACCTCAACACAGTCCTGTCCCCCTTAGTCCAAGAACTCCCCACCTACGTTCAGGACACTACCCACCCCCTCCAACTCCTCCATGATTTTCGCTTCCCCGGTCCCCAACGCCTTATCTTCTCCATGGACATCCCATCCCTGTACACCTCCATCCCCTATCACGAAGGACTCAAAGCCCTCAGCTTCTTCCTTTCCTGCCAAACCAACCAGTACCCTTCCACTGACACCCTCCTTCGACTGACTGAACTGGCCCTCACTCTGAACAACTTCTCTTTCCAATCCTCCCACTTCCTCCAAACCAAAGGAGTAGCCATGGGCCCCAGCTATGCCTGCCTCTTCGTAGGATATGTGGAACAGTCCATCTTCCGCAGCTACACTGGCACCACCTCCCACCTTTTCGTCCGCTACATCAATGACTGTATCGGCGCTGCCTCGTGCTCCCACGAGGAGGTTGAACAGTTCATCCACTTTACCAACACCTTCCACCCGACCTCAAATTTACCTGGACCGTCTCAGACTCCTCCCTCTCCTTCCTAGACCTCTCCATTTCTATCTCGGGCGACCGAATCAACACGGATATTTACTATGAACCGACCGACTCCCACAGCTACCTAGACTACACCTCCTCCCACCCTGCCCCCTGTAAAAACGCCATCCCATATTCCAAATTCCTTCGTCTCCACCGCATCTGCTCCCAGGAGGACCAGTTCCAAAACCATACAACCCAGATGGCCTCCTTCTTCAAAGACCGCAATTTCCCCCAGACGTGGTTGACGATGCCCTCCACCGCATCTCCTCCACTTCCCGCTCCTCCAATCGCCACCAGGACAGAACCCCACTGGTCCTCACTTACCACCCCACCAACCTCCATATACAGCGTATCATCCTTCGTCATTTCCGTCACCTCCAAATGGATCCCATCACCAGGGATATATTTCCCTTCCCTCCCCTATCAGCATTCCGAAAAGACCACTCCCTCTGTGACTCCCTCGTCAGGTCCACACTCCCCACCAACCCAACCTCCACTCCCGGCACCTTCCCCTGCAATCGCAAGAAATGCAAAACTTGCGCCCACACCTCCCCCCTTACTTCCCTCCAAGGCCCCAATGGATCCTTCCATATCTGCCACAAATTCACCTGCACCTCCACACACATCATTTACTGCATCCGCTGCACCCAATGTGGTCTCCTCTATATTGGGGAGACAGGCCGCCTACTTGCAGAACGTTTCAGAGAACACCTCTGGGACACCCGGACCAACCAACCCAACCATCCCGTGACTCAACACTTCAACTCCCCCTCCCACTCCACCAAGGACATGCAGGTCCTTGGACTCCTCCATCGCCAGACCATGGTAACACGACGGCTGGAGGAAGAGCGCCTCATCTTCCGCCTAGGAACCCTCCAACCACAAGGGATGAACTCAGATTTGTCCAGTTTCCCCATTTCTCCTCCCCCCACCTTGTCTCAGTCCCAACCCTCGAACTCAGCACCACCTTCCTAACCTGCAATCTTCTTCCTGACCTCTCCGTCCCCACCCCCACTCCAGCTTATCACCCTCACCTTAACCTCTTTCCACCTATCGAATTCCCAACACCCCTCCCCACCTTTTATCTTAGCCTGCTGGACACACTGTCCTCATTCCTGAAGAAGGGCTCATGCCCGAAACGTCGATTCTCCTGCTGCTTGGATGCTGCCTGACCTGCTGCGCTTTTCTAGCAACACATTTTCAGCTCTAAATTTTGTGGATCAACATAGAACCAGTCCAGTCCAGAACCAGATGGGTGGCAACTTCAGTTTAACACAGTGTGACTTGTTAGATATTATCACTTTGTACTTGCAAGCCATGCATTACCAGTCAATAGTAAATCACTTAGTAACAATAAACTACAGGATTGTGTAACTACATTTTACAAGCCCCCGGCTTCACCCTACTTATGTTCTGACATGGTACCTTTAATAAACTGTCCTGATTGCTGTCAGTAACTACTGTACTATTGCTGACAGGTTGGTAGTCAACAGCTCTGTGTTTCCCTGAGGTATTGAATGAATTGTCGAGGCAGCCAGATTTATGGCAGACAATGTGCCAGTGTGGAGCCGGTAGATTACTGAACTTTAATTGAAGCCTTCCACTTAGAATGTCGTGCAGAGCTGCAGAAGCTGCCAAACTTCTCAAGGGACTTTGTGGTTGACAGAATTAGAAAAAATTGCAGTAATTAAATTCCCTCCTATTTATGTTTTAATCTGAATTGCCACGTAAGGACAATAAGGCTGCAGTATCTGTTCATCTAATATAACATGGTTATATGTAAATATTTGCTAAAAAATGTAAATACTTCATTATTTGGAAAGAAATCAAGGTGAGCATATTTCTTAAAGTATTAAGGGATGGAGTTTGTTATATATGTGAGAAAATCATTACGAACAGGAGTCATACAGTCATGGAATCATAGAGATGTACAGCATGGAAACAGACCGTTCGGTCCAACCCGTCCATGCCGACCAGATATCCCAACCCAATCTAGTCCCACCTGGCAGCACTCAGCCCATATCCCTCCAAACCCTTCCTTATCATATACCCATCCAAATATCTTTTAAATGTTGCAATTGTACCATTCTCCACCACTTCCTCTGGCAGCTCATTCCATACACATACCACCCTCTGTGTGGAAAAGTTGCCCCTCAGGTGTCTTTTATATCTTTCCCCTCTCACCCTAAACCTATGCCCTCTAGTTCTGGATTCCCCGACCCCAGGGAAAATACTTTGTCTATTTATCCTATCCATGCCTCTCATGATTTTATAAACCTCTATAAGGTCACCCCTCAGTCTCCGATGCTCCAGGGAAAACAGCCCTAGCCTATTCAGTCTCTCCCTACAGCTCAAATCCTCCAACACTGGCAACATCCCTGTAAATCTTTTCTGAACCCTTTCAAGTTTCACAATATCTTTCCGATATGAAGGAGACCAGAATTAGAGGCAATATTCCAACAGTGGCCTAACCAATGTCCTGTACAGCTACAACATGACCTCCCAACTCCCGTACTCAACACTCTGACTAATCAAGGAAAGCATACCAAACACCTTCTTCACTATCTACCTACCTGCGACTCCACTTTCAAGGAGCTATGAACCTGCACTCCAAGGTCTCTTTGTTCAGCAACAAGTTTGTCAAGGAAATGTGCATGTGTACATTTATCTGAAATGCCTGGATAAACATGGAATAAAAAGTTAACCTTAGTAACGATAACCATGGAAATACCGGATTATTATTAAAAAAACTTATCTTTTCACTGATATCCTTTAGAGAAGGAAATGTGTATTCTTTACATGGTGTGGCCGGCATTTGACACCAGATTCATATAAGGTGTTTGATTTTATTTTTAAAATATTTCCACTTATGACTGTTTTAGCCATTTGTATTTTAAAGTTTATGTGGTTCAACATAACACTTCTGGACTGAACTGGTTTTAGGTTAACACAGTGTGACTTCTTAGATTGTCTAAGCTCATCTAAATTGTCAAACCATGAGAAAGAAAGTGTCAAAAGAATAAAACTGTGTGCATTGACCACAGAAGATTTTAGCCAAAGCATCTTATCACCTTCTCGCACAGTTAGAGGATGGATGAATCAAAGTCCTTGTCGATTGACCTTGGTACTTGAGTTCGACAATTGCTGGCCTCTCCCAGAAGGGCAGTTAGTTTTCTCCTTTGCCACCCATCACCAATGGTCTTGGTCCTACACAGCCACTGCAACTAGAGCACCCTAGTATGCATCGGGAGGTTAAAGTCTGCAGCAAGGTCCTGTAGGCCCAGGATTACTCAAGATCACCCACCATAGCCATCTGAAGCACGCTTGATGGAAGCTGACAGTCTTTTACTTCTCAAGCTGTCACCAGCAAGAAAGCACTTTGTAGGAGGGTGAGCATATGTCCACAAATATAGAAGGCTGTACACGGTGGAATCTCCTTCATTTCTATTTTATCATAAAAATATAATAAAATTAGATTAAAGGAATACAATTCAATGATGGATGCCAGGATGAAGTTGGAGACAAGGACAATGGTAATGAAATTTGTTGGACTGTTAGTGTATTAGTGTTGACAGATAGATGGAGGGACGTTTCTACATCCCAAAAGGTGCTTAAAGTTAAACTAAAATCCTGAGAACTTCACCCCACCTCAGAAAATGAATTAAAGGCTAGTCCTAAAGTGGAATATCAAGTCAGGCTGGCCTTACACATTTTCTGACCATCCTGGGACTGCAAAATGACCGATGACACTACATGAACATAACGGGCTTGGGTTTTCCACCATGCTGATGGAAGGGAAACAGCAACAATTCATTGAACAGAACTTTGTGTCAGCTCGTTCTTGTATCACTATATGGCCACTAGGTGATGCTATGATTCTTCCATTCAATGTTATTCAGAAGCTGTGTATGATCTAAATTTGTTAAAGCTGCTTCTGATAAACATCAAGTAAATTTAAAATTATTTTTGGCAATCCTACACAATCATCGCGTACATTGAAAAATATTTCACTGGCACATTTCTCATGATGTATAAAGAATTTACTATTATTGTTAGAATAGTTGTAACATCATTCAATATACTGATTAAACTGGTAGGTGCATGCAGGTTTGGGGCGGGCTTGTTCCTTTTTTGTAAACTTAAGTAAAAAATGTTGTTGATTTTCGTTATTGGTAGAACTTTGGCTTGTTAAGGAAAAGCTGGGTGTCCCCTGTATTTTCAAACTTGACTCAACTGGCAAAGTTTTGCTGGTGTAGCATATAAATCCACATGACAATTACATTTCTAACATGATAAGTATACTAAAAACATAATTTGAAAAGAATCACAACTGAACTATTAACGTGGTTTGAACTACTTCATTTCCTTTTTCAGTTGATACCTCAATGAATCTGGTAAAAACAATGACTGCAGATGCTGAAAACCAAATACTGGATTAGTGGTGCTGGTATTCCTGATGAAGGGCTTTTGCCCGAAATGTCGATTTCGCTGCTCGTTGGATGCTGCCTGAACTGCTGTGCTCTTCCAGCACCACTAATCCAGTACCTCAATGAATCTGTCAACATCCTGCTTTCAGGTAAAAGCTCCCTCAATGAGCCCATTACGAGTTTTGTGTATTGATTAGGAATGTGCAGATGTACATTGAACTTGCATCTGACTAGAATTCCGAGTGGAATTGATAGGAGGACAATCAGTCTGTCTACCCTTTTCACCCATTCAATTGGACAATAGCTGATTTCTTTCTCAAGTCCACTTTTATATAACTTGTTTCTGTAACCATAAAATCCTTACAATCACCTACCAAACTCAGTTTTGAAACTTTCAATTGATTTATTGAATTGAATTTATTGTCACATGTACCGAGGCACAGTGAAAAGCTTTGTCTTGCGAGCAATACAGGCAGATGACATTGTCAAGTAGCATAGACAAGTAAATAAAAGGTCAACAGCAGCAAAATCAAAAACACAGGTACAGGCCAATGTTAAGAGTTTGTGAAAGACTCAACAACTCTGTTTTAGCAGGGAGATTTCAGCTACCCTCTCGTTTGAAGAAATACTTCCTATCATCACCTGAAACTGCTTAAATTTTACTTTAAACCTTCTTGTTCTGAACATTCTCTTTAGAGATAATAGTTTTTCTCCACCTGCTCTATTTAATCTGTTAATTATCTTAAACATTTCAATTCATGATGACTGAACCTTCTGCAGTTAAAGCAATGCGAGCCCATACTATGCCAACTGTCCAAGGTTTACGATAACCTTGCTGAAATTTAATATCTAAAACTGAATGCAGTAGTCCAGATGGAATCCATTCATAGATTTTTACACGTCCTCTATCTTTTAATAAGTTCTGCACATGGACTTCTAAATTGCTTCATAAGTTACAGTTTCTAGCTTCTCACTGTTTAGAAATTCTGTACTATCATTTTTAGATCCAAATTGGATTAATCCACATATCTCATGTGAAACTCAATCTGTCATGCTTTATTCCTTTGGGATTCTCTGAGTAGATCAGCCATGATCTTGTCAATTGGTGATTCTGGCTTGGGGACCGAATGGCCAAATAAATTTCCCTGTTCCTATTTCTTCTGTTTTTAACTTCTTATCAATTTCCCTTTGCAGGTTTTGCTCCCATTTACTGCACCACTAAACTCGATGAGATCAGCAAACTTAGGTACACATATCCACCTTCATGCTTTTGTCAAAAAGTCATTGACAATCACAGCAAAAAGCAGAGGCTTTAGTACAGATTCCTGGAAATATCACTTGCCACATCCTGCGAATTAGTGTGTGTATCAATTATACCCTCTCTGTGTCGCTTGCCTCCTCATAAATTCACTCCATATGTTCGCTCAATCTTTCAGAGGTCAGGGCTGTGGAGTGGGAAGATAATTTCAACTAGGCTTGGTGAGTTCTTACAGAACATGGCAGAAGTCAGTACATACATCAGCTACAGAATACGAATGATGAAGGGATGAAATTGCATCTGTTCTGGAATGCCTGTTCCAACAATGCAATGAAACTAAATCATCAGCTGATTACTACTGGCCTCAAATGTTATGAGCTAGCTGGACTCTTGGTCAACACAAGGTAAATTTGCAGCCACAATTCTCTTTTTAATTTGGGATCGACAGGATTGGAGATGGTACAGGAAAAGCACTATATAACCCAATAAGAAAAGGGTTTTGTTTTAAACAAGGTATAGTTTATTGTATGATGGCAATGCAGTTCTGACAGATGAGACTTGAATGACAAAACAGTAGAAATTGCTGGAGAAACTCAGCAGGTCTGGCAGCATCTGTAGAGACTGCTTTTAGACCATTGTGTTCAATTCTAGTCTCCCCGTTATAGGAAAGACTCTGTTAAACTTGAAAGGGTTCAGAAATTATTTGCAAGGCTGTTGGCAGAATTGGAAGTGTTGAGCCATAGGAAGAGGCTGAGTATACTGGGGCTGGTTTCCCCAGAGCATTGGAGGTTGAGATGTGACCTTATACAGGTTTATAAATCATGAAGGGCATGGATAGGATGAATAGTCAAGGTCTTTTTTCCCAAAGTAGGGGAGTCCATAACTGGAGGGCATAGGTTTAAGGTCAGAGGGGAAAGATTTAAAAGGGACCTAAGGGGCAACATTTTCATGCAGAAGATGGTACATGTATGGAAGGAGCTGCCAGAGGAACTAGTGGAGGCTGGTACAATTAAAACATCTAACAGGCATCTGGATGAGTATATGAATAGGAAGGGTTTAGAGAGATATGGACCCAATGCTGGTAAATGGGACTAGATCAATTTAGGATATCTGGTCAGCAATGGATGAGTTAGAAAAAAGGGTCTGTTTCCATGCTGTATAATCTATGACTGAGAGAATGGAAAGTCAACGTTTCAGATCAAGTGACCATTCTACAAAATTGTGTTCTGTTTCTCTAGCTACTTCTGTTTTTGTCTCAGATTTCCAACATTGCTTGGATTTTTGACTTAGGTAATATGATTATCTTCTTGGAGATTCACAGTTACTATAACTTGCCCCTCTCATATTCTTATGATATTATCAGATTGGGTCGAGCCTTAAGCAGTCTTCAGCTTTATCTTTTCAGAACCATTATCTTGTGCAATAGTCAATTTGCTAACAGCTCTGTTCTTGATAGTATCAAACCTCGTGAATACTATTTTGATTCAGCCATTGTGATGAGTATTTCATCACATTCCTGTAAATATAGCGGAGGTTTTGAGAGGAGGTGCTTACTTACAGGAGAGTAAGCCACTCTAAAGTGGATGATCCATCTCAGCCTCCACCCGTGGTGCCCAGCATTACAGACACCAGTCTTCAGCAAATTTGATTCACTCCACACGATATGAAGAAATAGTTAGAGACACTGGATATTGCAAACACTCTGGGCCCTGACAACATTCCAGTCATAGTACTGAAGACTTGTGCACCAGAACCTGCTGCTCCCCTAGCCAAACCGTTCCAGTACAATTCCAACACCTGACAATGTGGAAAATTGCCCAAGTATGTTCTGAATGTTAAAAGGAGGACAAATCCAACCATGTCAGTTACTGCTCCATCAGTCTACACTTGATCATCAGTAAAGTGATGGAAGGTGTTATCAAGCAGCACTTGCTCAGCAATAATACATGCAGAGACGCTCAGATTAGGTTCTGCCAGGGCCACTCAGCTCCTGATCTCATTCCAGCTTTGAATGAAAGAGCTGAATTCCAGAGGTGAGGTAAGAGTGACAGCCCTTGACTCAAGGTTGCATTTGACCGAGTGTGGCATCAAGGACTCTGAGCAAAACTGGAATCAGAGGGTATCGGGGGGGAACTCTCTGCTGGTTCAAGTCATACCTAACAAAGAGGAAGATGGTCGTGGTTGTTAGAAGTCAGTCACCTCAGCTGCAAAACATCTTTACAGGAGTTCCTCAGGGTAGTGTCCTATACCCAACCATCTTCAGCAGCTTCATCAATGACCTTCCCTCCATCATAAGGTCAGGAGTGGGGATGTTTGCCAATGATTGCACAATGTTCAGCACCACTTGCGATTCCTCAGATATTGAAGCAGTCCATATCCAAATGCAACAAGATCTGGATAATATCCAGGCTTGGGCTGATAAGCATTAAGTAACATTCATGCCACACAAATGCCAGGCCATTTCCGTCACCAATAAGAGACAATCTAGCCACTGCCCCTTCACTTTCAATGGTGTTACCCCCACTGTCAGCAAAGCTGGTGGTTATCATTGATCATAAACTCAACTGGACTCATATACATAATGGCAGTTTCAGAGGCTAGGAATACTTCGGCGAATAACTCAGCTCCTGACTCCCAAAAGCCTGTCTGCCATTTACAAGGCAAAAGTTAGGAGTGTGATGGAATGCTCCCCATTTACCTGGATGAATGACACCCCAACATCACACAAGCAGGACAAAGCAGCCTGCTTGATTGGCACTACATCCACAAGCATCCACTACCTCCGCCACCAATGCTCAGCAGCTGCAGTGTGTACTATCTACAAGATGCATTGCAAAAATTTAGCAAAGATCTTCAGACAGCGTCTATCAAACCCATGACCACTTCCATCTAGAAGGACAAGGGCAGCAAGTTTTGAGAACACCACCATCTTCAAGTTCCCATCTCAGCCACTCACCATCCTCACCTGGAAATATATCACTGTCCCTAGGTTAAAATCCTAGAATTCCCTCCCTCATGGGTCAACCCACAGCAGATGGACTGCAGTGGTTCAAGAAGGCAGCTCACCACCACCTTCTCAAAGGCAATTAAAGACAGCCAATGAATGCTAGCCAGCCAGCAATGGCCACAGTCCACAAATGAATTTTAAAAAAACCTTTGCAGATCCATCGCAGAAAAATGTATGTGTGACCTGTATATTGGTAGGAGCTGAGACAGGTCCATGTCTTCACCAGATGATACAGGTCCAGTTCTGGCAGCTATGTGCATGCCTAACTCCATCTGCTGGAATATTACAATACTACCAATTATGGGGGAATTTTAAAGTACACTTAGTGACTTTGCATTCTTCAACTATTTATCTTGATATTCAATTTGGAGGAGAATTGATTTGTTAGTTGGAGCGTAGGGGATGTTTAGAAGTATTTAATGTTAATCAGCAGAATGTTCCCTTAGACTAGTTTGAGCACTACTGAAGACTTCCAACTGCACACCCATTCAATTGTACAGCATGGTGCCATTCAGATGGATCAGCCAATAAATGCAAATTTGTGAGTACGATTATATCAAAGTCACTTATCTGCATTTCCAAATTGGGCTCTGGTTCACAGATGTTAGTCAGAAGAACTTTGCAGGATTGACTTTTCTTCACCTCTGCCAGAATAATTGCTAATTAGTTCATCTGACGTGCCTCTAATAGCTATGTACAACAATCATTGTTTATAATGGGTTATTTTACTAGGTCATTTCAGAGGGCATTGAGAATCAACCACCTATTGTGGTATTGGATTCACTTGTAGATTAAATGTGGTAAAAATGGTGGAGTCCATTTCCTGAAGGACATTAGTGAATGAGTTATGTTTTTACAACAAACCAGCAGCTTATGTTGATTTCTTCTGTGATTACCCAATTGACTTTCTTCACAAATTACCCAATTTATTGAATTTAATTCGATCATCTAGATCGCTAGTCCAGTACCATTTTCACTATTCTTTTATATTCATCATGTAATCAGTTTCTAGCCCTTTTATTTTTCAACCTCCAATAGCAATAACAGCAGAAAATATTTGTGCTTGTGGGCTAAATATTGTATTGTATTTTGTGATAATGAGGAGGATTTTCTGGTCAGATTTCATTAAATCTGGCAATTTGCATCATGTAATTGGTTGGGGCTCATGTTTTAGTCCCACAAAAATCAATGTTTAAATGATGTATGATCTGACAGGGATTGTCTGTTTGGCTTGGATACGCGAGCAACTTCAGGGTAATAGATAGTCATATTGGGGATAGTTGGTCAGGCGTGCAGTTAGATTGGTAAGGGGTTGGTTAGCGCTAGTTATCAGTTTGGATGGCTAGTCGAATCAGTTCGGTGATGATATGGCATTAGAGAGAGACACACAGGCCAGACTGAGGTGGGAGTTGCTGCTGATTATGGGAATTGGCTGTGTTGTTCAGTTGAGTCATGTTAGCTAACCTCCGAGTTATACCAAAGATTATCCAGTGTAACTTTTCCAGGGTAAGTATCCAGGTATGTTCCCTATAAATGGCCTAAGTCTTTGGCCTGAGCTCAGTGTTGAAGAAATGTGCTGTGTCCAGACAGTGAAAACAGCCTGTTGGATGCTTAAATCTCCCAGGTGCTCTCAGTGCATAGACATGCAAGTTAGTGTTTTGCTGTTTTAGATCTTGGAAGATTTGGGTTCTTACCTCCTACACTGCTGGGCGTGGACTTGGAACTGCCTGTCTTCTTCTGCCCTGAATGTTTAGGAGAAAGACTTCTAGTGAAGGTTAGCTTGTGGAGAAAAGACCCGACTACACCTCAGGACTGTCCTCCCTTACTGTCTCCTGAGTATAGTTTATATTCTTAATAAAAATTGTTGGCATTCACTGACAATGGTTTGCACTACCTTCTACCAACCACCCAGGCCTGACCTTCGAAACTGGAATAGCTTTGAAGAAATTGCTGGCCAATATTATAACGAAACTGAAGTGCTTGAACATTCATTCATAAGAAAGCCTGACCAATTAGTAAGCATCAAAAAAAAATTAAGACATTGAGGCTAGAAGTAATTACTTTAATTTTCTCTTGATCATCACACTTAAAGTAGCAGAGAATTGCAAAACAGTTATGTTTCCAATTTTCCAAAGGTGCTCCTAGAAATCTCATTGCTTCAGGCATGATGTAGTACAGGAAAAAGAAAAACTACAGTCTCTTATAAAAGAAGCAAATCAAGACCCCTTCACAAGAAAGGTAGTATAATGATATCTGCACAAATTTGCAAAAGCAACTTCAAGCCTATCAACGACTCAGCATATAGACATTAATGGTAAGTGGGAATAATGTGATGGATACTTTATTGTTGACTTTGGGAAGGCAGTGCTACCAATTTGAATTGTAAAGCTGAGTTTTGCAGATGGAGATCTGAAATTTAAAAAAAAATAAACAGAGAGTGCTGCAGAAGTTCAGCAGATCTGGCAACATCTGTGGAGAGTGAAACAAAGTTAATGTTCCAAAGAAGAGTCATATATCAAACGCAAAATGTTAATTTTGACTCTCTAGAGAGATGCCAGACTTGCTGATTTTCTCCAACATTTAAAAAAAAATTCAGATCTGCCGTATCCACAACGTTTAATAGAGAGTACACCAGCCTTTCAGCTTGGGATCTCAGTTCTTCATAACATTTACATCTTGATACAAGTATTAAAGATGGAACAATAGAAGTGTCAAGTGCTGATTTTAATATATGAATAATTAATATACCAAAAACCTTTTTGCCTCTATTTTAACAATGATAAATGCCGATCCTTTTAAAAACATGTATTCAAATAGCTGTGAAGGAACTTGGAATGTGTGTTAAAACATTCCTAGTGAAAGCTCACCAAGAGCAATTTCTATCTAAATGATTCCAACATTAGATGATAGTTTGCTCAGCTAAGCAGAAAATTTGGATGAAACCTTTGCATACACAAGTGTCAGAATCTCTCATGATAGCATTACTATCACTATCTTTGAATTTCCTCACCAATCAACATCCTGGAAATTAACATTGACTGGGAACTGAACTGACTGCATCAACTGCATATAAATGGTAACTAGAGCAGGTTAAAGGTTAGGAATTGAGTGGTGAGTAACTCACCTCTTGACTCCCCATTGCCTGTCCATTACCAATGCAGAACAAGTCAGGATTGTGATGGAAAATTCTTTATTGGCTTGGATGACTGCTGCTCCAAAAATACTCAAGAAGCTTGACATCAGCCAGGACACAGCAGCCCACTTGGCAACCCATCCACGATCTCCAATATTCACTTCCACCATCACCGATGTCGCAGTAGTGTAAACCATCTGTAAGATGCACTGTAGAACTCAAATCAACTCTTTTGACATGACCTTTGAAATCTGTGATCCCTTCCATTGAGGGCTAGGGCAGCAAATGCATAGGAACACTACCACCTGCATGTTCATCTCCAGGTCACAAACTATCCTAAGTTGCTGTTCCTTCACTCTTGCCAGGCCAGAATCCTAGAACCCTTTTCCAAATAGCACTGTGGTATACCTACCCCTCACTGACTCCAACCTTGCAATGTCAAGGTTCACTGCCATCTTTTCAACAACAATTTGTGCAGCAATTAAGTTCAGGCCTTGGCAGCAATACCCAGATCACACAAAATATTTTTTTTTTCCTTTTCTCTCCAGCGTCTCTTTCTCCCTTTAAGAAGCTCCTTAAAATTTTACTCTTCAACCAAGTTTTCAGCCATCTGACCTAATATCCAGTTTTGTTGCTTGGTTTCAAATTCTCCCTTAACATTTCCCCTTGAAGTGCCTTATATTGTTTTATGAAGCTAGAGTGGCATTTGTTGGTTATATTCTTGTTAAATTTTCAAAGGGAAAAGTATGAAGCCAACATGCCAGAGGCATGGGGATAGAGAGTGGGTAGAGCACTATGGGAATAAAGATAGGGAAAAAGTTGGGGATGAAAATCAGGAATGGGACAAATGGGAATGGCAGAAACAAACACCAGAGTCTCAGGAACAGATGTTATTACAATAGTAACTTTAGAAGATCTAATGCAAAAGGGAGTTACACAGTAAATGGCAGGACCCTTGGTAGTGTCAACACACATAGAGATCTAGACATACAGGTCCAAAGTTCCATGAAAGTGGCAACACAAATGGATAACATGGTCAAGAAGGCATATGGCATGCTTGCCTTCGTCTTTTCGGCAAAGTGAGGACTGCAAGATGCTGGAGTACCAGAGTTGAAAAATGTGGTGCTGGAAAAACACAGCAGGCCAGGCAGCATCCGAGGAGCAGAAGAATTGACGTTTTGGGCATAAGCCCTTCTTCAGGAATGAGGCTGGTGTGCCAAGCGGGCTGAGATAAAGGGTAGGGGGAGGGAATTTGGGGGAGGGGCGCTGGGAATACGATAGATGGAAGGAGGTGAGGGTGAGGGCGATAGGCCGGAGAAGGGGTGGGGGCGGAGAGATCAGGAAGAAGATTGCAGGTCAAGAGGGCGGTGCTGAATCCAAGGTTTGGGACTGAGATAAGGTGGGAGGGGGAGAAATGAGGAAGCCGGAGAAATCTGTATTTGTCTTTTGGGCATAGAATACAAACATTGGCAAGTCATGTTGCAGTCAGAATTTTCGTCAGGCCACATTTGGAATATCCTTTACAGTTCTGGTTGGCACGCTGTCAGAAGAATATGGAGCTTTGGAGTGAGTACAAAAAAGGTTTACCAGGATGTTGTCTGTTTGGAGGGTATTAGCTGTGAGGAGAAATTAGGCAAACTTGTGTTTTTTTCATTTGAACGT
Organism: Chiloscyllium punctatum; assembly: GCF_047496795.1. NCBI lineage: Eukaryota > Metazoa > Chordata > Chondrichthyes > Orectolobiformes > Hemiscylliidae > Chiloscyllium > Chiloscyllium punctatum. The sequence continues at coordinate 36,602,236 of NC_092752.1, forward strand.
CGAAGGATGAGGGGCAATCTGATAGAAGTTTACAAAATTATGAGAGGTGTGGATAGAATTGGTTGTCAGAGTCTACTTTTGGGGAAGAATTGCTAGGGGACATTGGTATATGCTAAGACGGGATAAGTTTAAAGGAGATGTGGGAGGCAAGTTATTTTTACACAAAGGGTGGTAAGTGCCTGGAATGCACTGCTAGAGGAAGTGGTAGAGGGGGACATAATAACAATGTTTAAGAGGTATCTTGACAGATATGTGTCCAGGCAGGAAATAGTGGGATACAGACCACGTAGAGATAAAAGGTTTTTAGTTTAGATAGGTACCATGTGTTAGTGCAGTCTTGGTTGGATGAAGGCCTTCCACTGTTGTTTGTTCTTTGACAGAGTTGATAAAAGGACCTAACATTTGGATGGATAGATTGTAACTGATGATTGACGTTGGGATATTTGTCCCAGTCACTGCGGCTGCAATTGGATTGCAAACACAATAAAATCTGTCAGTTTCTCTCACTTTTTTGGTCTTGATTAGCCTTTCTACCTGCTCAGGTTCCCCGTCATCCTTTAGTGCCTGGCATTCAGAGAGTAAATTCTAAACTGGTTGCCAATCAAATTTTTGCATCCAAACTTCTGTTATCGTAATGAACAGGATTGGGACCTGCACTCAAAAATCCAATGGTTCCAGAAGATTCAGGTCAACCAAGACTGCCTACTAACACGTCTGTAACATCATCCCTGGTTCAACTCATACGCTGATGAAAGCTCCATCTTTGCCTTAGTAAGCTGTAGCCTTGATTATTTCAATGTTCTCCTGGTCATCCTCCCACCCTCCAATAATCTCAATTTATGCAAATCCTTTTTATAGATTCATTCACAGGATGAGGGTGAAACTGGCTAGGCCAGCATTTACTGTCCATCTCTAATTGCCAAGAGGACAGTTAAGAGTCATTGTTGAGGGTCTAGAGTCACATATCAGTCAGACCAGGTAAGGATGGCAGATTTCCTTCCCAGAATGACATTTGTGAACCAGGCGGGTTTTCTAACAATCGACAATGGATTCATGGTCAACATTAGACTTTTAATTCCAGTTTTTATTAAATTCAAATTCCACCAACTACATTGAATTAACAGTCCAGTGATAATACCATAAACCCATTCTCTCCCCTAAATCTCTGAAAATCTGTAAATTATGCCAAAATCCACTGCTTGTATCCCATCTTGCACCATGTCTTGCTCATCCATCCTTTTTACCCAATTCTACAGGGCATAAGATGATTAATTTGAATTCTCATCATTTTAAAGAAATTTCTTCCTTGTCTGATTTCTTTCTGGAACCTACTGCAACTTCTTCAACCTCTGTGAACTCCATGGGTTCTCTTGACACAGTCCTAAAGTTCTCTCTCTAAACCTCTTGGCTTCTCTCACTACTCTCCCTTTAAAACCTCCCTGAAGCCCAGCTCTTTGAGCAGATTTTCTGTCACCCTTTCTAGTACCTTTGTCTGCATTTCCATCTTCTCCTTCCTCCCCTGTGAGGCACCTTGGGTCATCTATTGCTAGTTGTGCTTTGTTTTGTGTGTGCAATATAATTTAAATAACAAATCAAATTCAGTTCAGGATTTGGACAAACTAGTAAGGTATGACATGTTATTTTCTACTTTTTGCCACTTATTGCTACAACACTGGCTTTATTGTAGCAACTACTCTTCCCCGATATTATAGAGTCATGGAATCATAGAGATATACAGCACAGAAACAGAAACTTCAATCCAACTCATTCACGCTGACCAGATATTTTAGATAAATCTAGTCCCATTTGCCAGCATTTGGTTCATATCCCTTCATACCCATCCTATACATATACCCATCCAGATGCCTTTTAAATGCTGCAATTGTACCAGCCTTCACCACTTCCTCTGGCAGTTCATTCCATACACGTACACCCTCTGCGTGAAAAGGTGCCCTTAAGTCCATCTTTCCTCTCTCTCCCTAACCCTATGCCCTCTAGTTCTGGACTCTCTCACCCCAGGGAAAAGACCTTGTCTATTTACTCTATCCATGCCCCTCATGATTTTATAAACCTCTATAAGGTCACCCCTTAGCCCCCGACGCTCCAGGGAAAGTAGCCCCAGCCTATTCAGCTTCTCCCTCAAACTCAAATCCTCCAACCCTGGCAACATTCTGATAATGGGCGGCACGGTGGCACAGTGGTTAGCACTGCTGCCTCACAGCACCAGAGATCCGGGTTCAATTCCCGCCTCAGGTGACTAACTGTGTGGAGTTTGCACGTTCTCCCCGTGTCTGCGTGGGTTTCCTCCGGGTGCTCCGGTTTCCTCCCACAGTCCAAAGATGTGCAGGTCAGATGAATTGGCCATGCTAAATTGCCCGTAGTGTTAGGTAAGGGGTAAATGTAGGGGTATGGGTGGGTTGCGCTTCGGCGGGGCGGTGTGGACTTGTTGGGCCGAAGGGCCTGTTTCCACACTGTAAGTAATCTAATCTAATCATAAAACTTTTCTGAACCCTTTCAGTTTCACAGCATCCTTCCGAAAGCAAGGAGGCCAGAATTGCACAAAATATTCCAAAAGTGCCCTAACCAATGTCCTGTATAGCCACAACATGGTCTCCCAACTCCTATACTCAATGCACTGACCTATAAAGGCAAGTATACCAAATGCTTCCTTCACTATCCTATCTACCTGCAACTCCACTTTCAAGGAGCTATGAACCTACAGTCCCAGAACCTTACCGTTAAGTGTATAAGTCCTGCCCTGATTTGCTTTTCCAAAAGCACCTCGCGTTTATCTAAATTAAACTCCATCTGCCACTCCTCGGCCCATTAGCCCATCTGTTATAGATCTTGTTGTACTCTTAGGTAACATTCCTCGCTATCCACTACAGCTCCAATTTTGGTGTCATCTGCAAACTTACTAACTATACCTCCTAGGTTCACATCCAAATCATTTATTAGAGAAATTGGGATTTTATTGTCATCTGGTTAGTGCAGAATTTTGTAGCAATCTTTAATTAGTTAGCATTAGAGCCATAGAATACCAACAGTGTAGATGCAGGCCATTCAGCCCATCAAGTTATTACCAACCCTTCAAACAGCATCCGACCCAAACTCTCCCACTACCCTATCCTTGTAGCCCTGCATTTCCCATGGCTAATCTAGTAAGCCTGCAAATCCATTGACACTACGGACAATTTAACATGGCCAATCCATCTAAGCTGCACATCTTTGGACTGTGGGAGGAAACCCATGCAAACATGGGGGAGAATGTGCAAACTCTACTCAGTCACCCGACAGTGGAATCGAAACTGGGTCCCTGGCATTGTGAGGCAGTAGTGCTAACCACTGAGCCCTTGTGCTACCTCGAAGGGGAAAAATAGTAAGTACCATAACTCTGAAACAAAGTAGAAAACAATGAAAATTAATAATAGCTTAATCAGGATCCTGTAAAAAGAAAGAAGAGGTTAATGTTTGTTTATATTCCTGGTGACAGATCTGCTGTCCAATACTCAGCTACATTTTATCTTGTCTCTAGGACTACTTCCTTCCCTTTATGTATTATTGATTCTGTCAGTCCATCTGCAGCATCAGTGCTCTTTAACTTGGCACTCAATAAAGCAGTTCCATTGCATTCTCCATCTCTCAGAGTAAACTAATTTATTCAAGATAGTGGAGCTGAAAAATGTTTTGGAATGTTGTTAATCAGCATCTCATTGATTAATCACTGCTGGTTAGTTTGGTTATAAATCTGTGAGGAACAAACTCTTGTACAATCACTATTGAACGTATGTTCATCAAGTGGCAGAAGTAATAAATAAATATTTTGCTTCTGCCTTCATTGTGGGTACAAAAATCTCAGTAATAACTAAATCAGGAGACTGATTGTCGAGAGGAATTTGATGGGTTATATTTACTACGGTGCTGAGTAAGCCCTGAAACTGTGGGTTGATAAGTCTCCAGGTCCTGATGGAATCTATCTTAGGATCTTAGAAGAGATGCCTGATAAAGAAAGAGATGCATTGATGTTAACTTTCAAAAAATTGCTTGATTCTGGGAAGGTTCTGATTGGATAGAAAGCAGCAAATATAACCCCTCTATTCAAACTAAAAGGAAGCAGATAATAAATAAACGTAGGTGACTCAGCCTGATGTCTTCTGTGGATAAGATGTTAAAATTGATCATTGTGGAGAATGGAAATAAAACAATCTGAGTGCTCAGGAAGAGTCAGCAAGCTTTTGTGAAAGGGAAATCTTGTTGAATTACTTTCTAAGAATTCTTTGAAAGAGTAGATGTTCTGCAAATAAACAAAAGCCCATTGATGTGCAGAGGAACCTCAATTATTTGAATTTCAGATTATCCAGCAAGATCACAAGAACCCAATGCTTGGCTAAACTCTGTTGTCCGGCACTCCAATTATCTGGATTTAAATTAACTGAATGAAATATTCCCCGCCTGTGTACTTCGGATAATCGCGGTTCCTTTGTACATACTGTGCAAAGTAGGTTCTCAGTATAGGGAATAACATAGTGTATGGATAGAAGTTAGATTGGTAGGCAGAAAACTAAAGATGCATGAATGGGTCTTTTGCAGATTGGTAGGATATGACAAATAGGATCCCACAGGGATCAATGCTGAGCCCATGACATTTTGCAATTTATATGAATGACTTAGATGACCGGATTGAAGACATAGTGGCTAAAATTGGAAATGACATAGAGATTAGTAGGAAAGCATGTTATGAAGATGATAGGCAAAGATGCAGGCTATTATGGATAGGTTAAGTGAGTGGATAAAATAATCTGTCAGATGGAATACGAAGTGAGAAACCGTGAAATTGTTCACTTTGACAGGAAGAATAGAAAAAAAACAGGTTTTGTTTAAAAGGAGAATGACTGTGGAATTCCGAGTTGCAGGATCTATGTGTTCTAGAGCAGGAGTCATAAAAGATTAGCATTGATGTAGAGCATGTAATAAGGAAGGGTAATGAGATGCTAGACTTTATTAAGAGAGCAACTGAACAGGATGAGCCAACTGACCAAGGCACCATGGTGCAGAAGGCCATTCAAGAGGGGGGAGCTAATAGACAAGTAGTGGTTCTAGGGGATTCTATAATTAGGGGGACAGATAGTATCCTTTGCAAGCCGGATCGGGAGTCTCACATGGTGTGTTGCCTGCCCGGTGCCAGGGTGCGAGACATCTCTGACCGGCTTGAAAGGATATTGGAGCGGGAGGGGGAGGATCCAGTTGTTGTGGTCCACGTTGGTACCAACAACATAGGCAAGACTAGGGTGGAGGACCTGTTTGGGCATTACGAAGCACTAGGCAGGAAATTGAAGCACAGGTCCTCAAGGGTCATAATCTCCGGATTACTGCCCGAGCCACATGCCAATTGGCATAGGGACAAGAAAATTAGGCAAGTAAACACGTGGCTAAGGGATTGATGTGGGAAAGAGGGATTCCACTTCATGGGGCATTGGCATCAGTTTTGGAACAGGGGGGATCTGTACCGTTGGGATGGTCTCCACCTGAACCGATCAGGTACCAATGTTCTAGCGAAGAGGATAAATAGGGTGGTCAGTAGGACTTTAAACTTCTGAGTTGGGGGGAAGGGAAAGTGAAAGCGACAGGGAGTATGGAGGTAAATGGAAAGATAAGCAGCAGGATAGCATGTTTCCAGGCGGATTTAAAATTGAGGCAGACTGAGAATGCAGAAAAAAGCAAGGATAACTTAGGACATATGACTTCCAACATCTCTAATGATAAGGAAGTTAGCATGAAGGCACTTTACCTGAATGCTCGTAGCATTCATAACAAAGCCGATGAACTAATGGCACAGATAATAGTGAATGATTATGATGTAGTAGGCATCACAGAGACTTGGTTACAGGGGGGTCAGGACTGGCAGTTAAACCTCCATGGTTTTTCAACTTATCGAAAAGACAGAGAGGTGGGCAGAGGGGGTGGGGTTGCCTTGTTAGTTAAGAACAAAATTAAATCTATGGTATTGAATGACATAGCGTCGGATGATGTGGAGTCTGTGTGGGTGGAATTGAGGAACCACAAAGGCAAAAAAAACATAATTGGAGTTGTGTACAGACCTCCTAACAGTGGTCAGGACCAGGGACGCAACATGTACCGGGAAATAGAGAAGGCATGTCAGAAAGGCAAGGTTACATTGATCATGGGTGACTTCAATATGCAGGTGAACTGGGTAAATAATGTTGCTAGTGGATCTAAAGAAAGGGAATTCATGGAATGCTTACAGGATGGCTTTTTGGAACAGCTTGTCATGGAGCCCACAAGAGAGCAGGCTATTCTGGACCTAATGCTTTGCAATGAACCAGACTCTATAAAAGATCTTAAAGTAAGGGAACCCTTAGGAAGTAGCGACCATAATATGGTAGAGTTCAGTCTGGAGTTTGAAAGGGAGAAGGCAAAATCTGATGTAATGGTGTTACAGTTGAATAAAGGTAATTATGAAGGCATGAGAGAGGAACTGACTAAAATAGACTGGAAGCAGAGGCTAACCGGGAAGACACTAGAGCAAAAATGGCAGGAGTTTGTAGGTATAATTGAGGACACTGTACAGAGGTTCATTCCCAAGAAAAGAAAGATTAACCGGGGAGGGATTAGACAACCTTGGCTGACAAAGGAAGTCAGGAAATGTATTAAAGAAAAAGAGAGATCCTATAAAGTGGCTAAGAACAGTGGGAAATCAGAAGATTGGGAAGGATACAAAAGCAAACAGAGGATAACAAAGAGTGTAATAAGAAATGAGAGGATCAAATATGAAGGTAGGCTAGCCAGTAATATTAGAAATAATAGTAAAAGTTTCTTTCAGTACATAAGAAACAAACGACAGGCAAAAGTAGACATTGGGCCACTTCAAACTGATGCAGGGAGCCTAGTGATGGGAGATAAGGAAATAGCAGGAGAACTTAACAAGTACTTTGCGTCAGTTTTCACAGTGGAAGACATGAGCAATATCCCAAAAATTAAAGGGTGTCACAGGGCTGAGTTGAGTATGGTTGCCATTACGAAAGAGATAGTGCTAGAAAAGTTAAAAAGTCTTAAAATTGATAAATCTCCTGGCCCCGATGGGATACACCCTAGAGTTCTGAGAGAGGTTGCTGAGGAAATAGCAGAGGCATTGGTTGAGATCTTTCAAGAGTCAACGGAGTCAGGAAAGGTCCCGGATGATTGGAAGATGGCTGTAGTAACCCCCTTGTTCAAGAAAGGATCAAGGCAAAAGATGGAAAATTATAGGCCAATCAGCTTAACCTCGGTTGTTGGTAAAATTCTAGAATCCATCATTAAGGATGAGGTTTCTAAATTCATGGAAGAGCAGAGTCTGATTAGAACAAGTCAACATGGATTTAGTAAAGGGAGGTCATGCCTGACAAACCTGTTGGAATTTTTTGAAGAGGTAACAAGTAGGTTAGACCAGGGAAACCCAGTGGATGTGGTCTATCTAGACTTTCAAGAGGCCTTTGATAAGGTGCCACACGGGAGGCTGCTGAGCAAGGTGAGGGCCCATGGTGTTCGAGGTGAGCTGCTGGGATGGATTGAGGATTGGCTGTCTAACAGAAGGCAGAGAGTTGGGATAAAAGGTTCTTTTTCAGAATGGCAGCCGGTGACGAGCGGTGTCCCGCAGGGTTCGGTGCTGGGGCCACAGCTGTTCGCATTATATATTAATGATTTGGATGAGGGAACCGGGGGCGTTCTAGCGAAGTTTGCCGACGATACGAAGTTAGGTGGACAGGCAGGTAGTACTGAGGAAGTGGGGAGGCTACAGAAGGATCTAGACAGGTTGGGAGAGTGGTCCAGGAAATGGCTGATGGAATTTAACGTGAGCAAGTGCGAGGTCTTGCACTTTGGCAAAAAGTATAAAAGCATGGACTACTTTCTAAATGGTGAGAAACTTAATAAAGCCAAAGCACAAAGGGATCTGGGAGTGCTAGTCGAGGATTCTCTAAAGGTAAACATGCAGGTTGAGTCTGTGATTAAGAAAGCGAATGCAATGTTGTCTCTTATCTCAAGAGGGTTGGAATATAAAAGCAGAGATGTACTACTAAGACTTTATAAAGCTCTGGTTAGGCCCCATTTGGAGTACTGTGTCCAGTTTTGGTCCCCACACCTCAGGAAGGACATACTGGCACTGGAACGTGTCCAGCGGAGATTCACATGGATGATCCCTGGAATGACAGGTCTAGCATATGAGGAACGGCTGAGGATACTGGGATTGTATTCGTTGGAGTTTAGAAGATTAAGGGGAGACCTAATAGAGACGTACAAAATAATACATGGCTTTGAAAAGGTGGATGCTAGGAAATTGTTTCCGTTAGACGAGGAGACTAGGACCCGTGGACACAGCCTTAGAATTAGAGGGGGTCATTTCAGAACAGAAATGCGGAGACATTTCTTCAGCCAGAGAGTGGTGGGCCTGTGGAATTCATTGCCACGGAGTGCAGTGGAAGCCGGGACGCTAAATGTCTTCAAGGACGAGATTGATAGGTTCTTGTTGTCTAGAGGAATTAAGGGCTATGGGGAGAATGCTGGTAAGTGGAGCTGAAATGCGCATCAGCCATGATTGAATGGCGGAGTGGACTCGATGGGCCGAATGGCCTTACTTCCACTCCTATGTCTTATGGTCTTATGGTCTTATGAACATACGTGGATGTTGTACTTCTATTGTATAGTGCATAGAAACTACATCTTGAATACTATATGTAGGTTTGGTCCCCTTATTTAAGGTAGGGTGTAAATGCAATGGAGATTATTCAAAAGATTATTCAACTGGATTCATGTTGATAATAAGGGGATGGTCTTATGATGATAGGTTTGACAGGCTAGACTTGATTTTCACTGGAGGTCAGAAGAGCAAGGGGTGATTTGATTGAAGTTTATGATATTCTAAGTGGTTTTGAGAAGGTAGATGTGGAAAGGATATTTTCTCTTGTGGATGAGTCCCTAATCAGGAGATTAAAATATGGGGTCATTTTTTTTTAAGGACAGAGAGGAGTATTCCTTCTGTCAATGGTTTGCACAACGTTGGAATCCTCTGCCTCAGAAAGCAGTGGAGGTAGGGTCATTAAACATTTTTAAGGTGGAGGCAGATAAGTTATTTGTCAGGCAATGGAATCAAGGGTTATTGTGGAAAGATGAGCATGTGGAATTTGGAATGCAGACTGCTCTGTCATGATCTTATTGAATAGCCACCAGGTTTGAAAGTCTGAATGGTCCACTCTTACTCCCATTTTGTGTGATCGTATGTTCATCAAACTTACCTCAAGCCGATCTCAGTGACTGAAGTGTATTCACAGATATTCATTGCCTGCATTCTAACCTCACGTTCACAAAGCACTGCCTCACACCTTGTTTTGCCCTGCAGCTAACTAGGCATTTTGACACAACAATAATCATAAGCTGTACAGAACTTGTATTTGGGAAAAATAACACAAACTGACAACTCTGTTGATTTTAACATTAGAGAAAATAATTAAAGGACAGTTGGCAAGCAGTAATGAAATCCCCTCCTCCTTTTGTTTGATGTGAGGGTGCTGTTTGTGGGTATCATTCATTGCTATTTATGTTATGTTTTCAACACAAGGAATTATGACAGTGTAAGTTTTGTCTATGGAATGCATCTTTAAGACATAAAATAATGTAATTATGCTTTCCAATGCAAAGAACTGCTTTGTACAATTTGTGCAGACAGGAAAGTACTGCTAATGACATTACGTGATCATGGTTCACTATCTGTCAGGAGCAAGGCCACTGATTCGCTGCTTTCGTGGGGAAAAAAATGAATAAAGTCAAGAAAAAAATAACAGTCCCAAAGACACTTTTAAAACTGCTGGAAAACTTCATAAGCTGTTTTGTAATGTTAGAATTAATTTTGTCAATTTAAGCCAATAGAGTAAACATAGATAGTCGGGACCATAAATACAATGACAAAAACATGGAATTGTCACAGCACCGGAGGATACCAATCGGTTCATTGTGCCTGCACTGGATCTGTTACCCAATGCCAATCTCTTATCCTGGTTCACCATTTCTGCCCGAGTTGTCATCCAATGCTCAATCAAACTGCCTCCAAACATTATCAGGCAGTACATTCCATCCTCACGATGCTGCCACACACCACCCTTGCTTTGCTTGCACATCACTTTAGATCTGTGTGGTTTCATTCTTTTCTTTTTTGTGAACTGACGGTACATCTCTCTATCTACCCTGTGCAGCCCACTCGTGATTTTGAATTCCTCTACCCAATTCTCCTCTCAGTCTTCTGTCCAAAGACAACAGTCGCAATCTTCAATCTATGCAATCCCTTTGCTCCTTTCTTCTCCATGTGCTTGCTTCACCTCCTATTTTATGGCCTACAGTGAATATTGAAGCCACACTGAATCTATTATTGCAAGGCTGGCTGTAAAACTGACTTTGAAAAGTAGCGCAGCACCATCAATAATGAGAATGTTTAGCAGATCTCTGGCTTAAATAAATACAAGAAGAATAAACTGAGGGGGAATAATCCAAATAAATGCCTCACACTATGACCAAAAGCATTTAAAAAAACCTTAAAAGCTGACTTTAATTGTGGGTAGATATGTGGCCAGCAGGGAAACCTCAGGCTGGTCACAATGAGGTGCTGGTTCATTCTTATTGAATTATATCGGCTCTATTTCCCACTCAAATCCAGCATAAATGTTTGTTTTAAATGATTTGTTTAAATGCTGCAATAAATGAAGGGGAAAACAATTAAAGCACCGTCTGAGTTGTATGAGTATGGGGAGTCAGCCAGTGGTATTATCTAATACGGTTTGGCAGGGATGCCTAAGGCCATATGAAACCAGGCAACAGGAGATGGTAATATGTTAATTGAGGGTAATTAGGTGAGAACTTGATTGGGTATATATATGTAGGAGAACAAGTAACCAGCCTTATTAGAGTTGGTGGTGTATAAGTTGGAATAAAGCTCTGGCCGGAAAAGCATATGCCTTGTGTCTCTCTCTCTCTCTCTCTCTCTCTCTCTGATCAACATTTTAGCCTCTAGTTTTATCAGCCAGCAAACTATTTTGAAATACAATGCTCCAGATACCCTTACCCCTCTGAACTTTTCAGATAAAGACCCTGATAAAAATTTCACTCACTAACGTTTGCAGTTACAGGTTACTCCAGTTACCAACACATGCAACCAACAAAGAAAATTACCACTCATTAACAAGACTGTCTGTTCATTCTAATCAACCTCACTTTCACCAAAGAACAAAGAACAATACAGGACAGGAACAGGCCTTTTGGCCGTTCAAGCCTGCGCTGCCACATTTCCATACTAAAACTGTCTTTACTTGCAGGCTCCATATCCCTCTATTCCCTTCCTCTTCTTGTATTCATCCAGATGCTCCTTGAATGTTGCTAATGTATCTGCTTCCACCACCTCCTCCAGGCACTCACCACTCTTGCACATCCCATGAAGGTATGCCTTCAAAATGTTTAAAACCCCTCTGGTTTCCTCACTCCTCAATGTGATCGTTGATATTCATATTTGTACTGACTTTCTTCTTTATGTAATTTTGTAGCTACTTCATAGTGTTTTCCACAGAGTGTGGATAAACTGTAATTCAGAGTCACGTTCATATTTCATTTTCCATTTCCATAGCAGTAGCGAGTAAAGAATTCATAGCCAATCTGACTCAAGCAGCATTTCAAAGTTCGAAACTATGGTTTTAAATTTTTGAGTTTAATAAAAACAGCAACATGGACTCCCTGATGTGGCATTACCCCAAGCCAAACGTTATCCCATTGCCTCCAGAACCCTGGGCTAATGTTCTAGGGTCATGGGTCCTAGTCATACCATTAGCAGATGGTGACATTTGAATTTAGCAAACTGATCCGGAATTAAAACCTGATCCAATAGCAAATATACAACCAGCTGTGTTTAAAAAAAACATCTGGTTCACTGTTGCATTACAAAGAAGAAAATCTGGCCGACACATGACTCACAGACCCACAACAATGACTCTTAATTGAAATGTCACTCAGTCCTAGGGAAATTAAAAACAAGAAATAAATGCAGGCCCAGGCAGTGTTTTTGATATCCCATGAACTCATTAAAAAGTAAAGCAGACAGTCAGCATTCACCAGACATCTAGAAGTACAACAGCCACCATATGAATTGCACTACTTCAATATACATCTAAGACACCCAGAAAACCTTTGAACTAATAAGAGCCATCAGCAGTAATATTTAAAGGACTCATCCTCTGTATTCAAGTTATAGAGTCATAGATGTAGAGCATGGAAACAGACCCTTCAGTTCAATCCATCAATGCCAATCACCTATCACAATCCAATCTAGTCCCACCTGCCAGCATCCAACCCATAGCCCTCCAAATCCTTCCTATTCATATACCCATCCAAAAGCCTCTTAAATGTTGCAGTTGTACTAGTCTCCACCACTTGCAGCTCATTCCATACACATACCACCCACTGCGTGAAAAGGTTGCGCCTTAGGTCTCTTTTATATCTTTCCCCTCTCACCCTAAACCTATGCCCCTCTAGTTCTGGACTCCCCCACCCCAGGGAAAAGACTTTGTCTTTTCATGCTCCTATCCATGCCCCTCATAATTTTGTGAACCTCTACAAGGTACTCTGATGCTCCAGGGAAAACAGCCCTAGCCTGTTCAGCCTCTCCCTATAGCTCAAATCCTCCAACCCTGGCAACATCCTTGTCAATCTTTTCTGAACCCTTTCAAGTTTCACATTTCCTCTGGACTTTTATGAGCCTGTTTCTGATGGATGAGAAGATTTTGCTGCTGCTGCACTATTTTCGGCTGTCTTCTAAATAGCTTTACCACATTCTTTGCTGGTCTGATAGTGCCATTCCTAGCACCAAAGGCTGTCCTATCAGCAGTGAGGAAAACAGGAGGACGAACATGTCACATTCCAGGCAGCCCTTCACTTGTGAACTTCATAGAGAAGCAAATATCTTGGCACCTCTGCTTCATCAATGAGGCTGTACAAAACTCTATCACCTCCTACATGCAGCCGCAACTCAAACCTCACTGGAAACAGGATCCACATTGCTTGTGACCATTGTTGCTATTATCTCCTTCCAAGGTGCAGCAAGGAACATCAGATACATATTTTTCATGCTAAAGAACCCCTTTGTGTCAATTAGTTAGTCATGCTGTCTAGACAAAGACAACTCTTGCTCAATGGACAGAATGAAATCAGATGGAAGAACCTCAGCTTATGGACATTTTTCTCAACAGAAAAGTATTTCATTCCGCCAATATCAAGTTAGTTTGCAACTGAAGGCAATGTTGCATGCTGCTGTGTAGCTGGTTCCCTGGTAACACCGACAATTCATTTATCCTGCGCCAGTCCCGGGTGCCACTTTTCCTCCTGTTCAGCATCGGGTCAGAGGCTGGCTACAGTACAACAAAAGGAGGACTTGTCAGCACTTTGGCATCACTGCAGAGCTCTAACAAGAAACAACACGCCACCAGGAACGACATTGAGCAGTCATCTGGCAAATTCAAGCATTGCTTTCATTCCCTATTATATTCAGGACAATGAAAGGAAGATAAGAAAGATTCATGTTTATTTCGTGCCTTTCATGACAGCCAATGTCCCAAAGTGCTTTATAACCAAGGAAGTACTTTTGAAATGTAGCTACTGTTTTTATGTAGGGAAGGTAACAGCCAATTCGGTCATTACAAAATTTCATACGCTGAAATCTGATAATGACTGATAATTTTTTGTAATATTGATTAAGGGATAAGTAGTATCCAAGAAACTGACTAAAACTCCTTGCTCTTTTGTGGTACCTTTTATGAGAGGGCAGTTGGAGTTTGTGTTTCATGTCTCATTCAAAAACATCTCCTATTGAGTCAAAGACAAGTTGAGTTTTGTGTTAAAATCTTGTGATGAGATTTGAACTCACAACTCCCTGATTTAGAGTTGTGAGTGTTATCAACTAAATCATGGTTGACACTCATGGGAGGAGCTTTTTCAGTACAAAAGTATTGTATGTCACTGAATAGGTGTCATGGATTTGTGGTCATCTGTAGTATGCTCCATAAGATTGCTGTAACAAGGGATAGTACCTTCCCAGCACCTGGAGAGCAACAAATGCAACAAAGTGGCCCTAGTTCATTGGAGACTGCTTCAATTGAGCCATTTGCCCATCCCCAAAACACCAACATTTGGTACCACAACTGTTTTTAACTACTATCCTCTGATATTTGAGCTTGGCAGGCACAAGTGGGTCCTATTCCCCTCATAAGGATATCATCAATAATCTTTCCATTCTTTTGAGGTGTAGTCACCGTTGATTTGTCAGAAATGTTTGGTTACTCATGCAGGCTATATTGACCAACAAAGAAATAAATGGGGGAAAATATATAAAAGTGTGGAAAAGCACACTATTTCCCCCATTGTTGCCGGTCACCACAGCAATAGCTTTGCATTTGAATGTTGTTATTCAATGATGAAGGGTTATTCAATGATGAAGGGTGGAGATGTACCCTCTGTAATGGTGACCTCTTCTCCAATTGTGGTCAATCGTCTCCTGAAAGAATGGAAAGCTTACCATCCTTCTCGGGTGGATAGGACATGTTCCTGCCAAATTGTTCATTTGTAGTGTATTGTATATGAGATGTTGGATGAAGGTTGGTAGAGCAGTGAGATTAGGATGTGGTGTGAAGACAAAGTGCTGTAGCAAATCGTAGTGTAGTGATTGTAAAAAAGTGAAAATCAGTAGGAAATAGAATTCCAAGAGTTATAAGGTCATTTTAGTGGAAGTTTGAATAAAGATACATTGACAACTCTGAATAAGTCATTAAACCACTTGCATTTTAGGCATGCTGTGGCAATTCAGGTATTAATACCACCTCTTGGTGGTGCAAATCTACCAGGAGGCCTTTCTGGCTACTGGGGAAGGTAGAGGATATTCTCTGTTGTTTCCCAATACCGAAGGTTCATAGCAGCATCAAGTAGTCTGGATGCCGTATTCACACTACTTTCAGCCATTTGTTTGTTCTGCTCTGTGAAGTCAGGTAGCACATCCCTTTTAAGAGATGAGTGTGGCTTTTTAGTTGAGGTCCTGTCTGATTTCTGGTCTCCTCAAACAAGCAGGCAGTCAGTGGATAGTCTGCACTAGCTGCACACTTTCCCATTTTAATCAAACCCCAACAACAAGTTCACATGTCAACTGGAAGCATGCAAGTCACAAATAATGGTCTCTGTGTGCCACATCTACTCTTGAGGCTAATACTCACTCAGGTAATGAACTTGATTACGTGTTTAACTAGATGTGGGAGCTGAAACCACAATCTGAGATGTAACAGTACAGTGAACAAACCAAACAACATCTAGTCACTAGTTGAATAATATTTTTCCACTGTTTAATATGCAGGCCTTATAATGAACTGCCCTGAAGTTATATGGAAATTACCCTTGTCTCCCACAGTGAGATCAGCAGCAGACTGGTGAAATCCCTCAGAAACGTGGTACAAACTTCAACAATCACTTATTGGTTCCCACAAAAGGAGTAGTGTTTAGCCTTACACTGAAAATCACAGCAGAAGAATGGGAGAAGACGGCATGATTTCAGGACTAATGTTTGTATTGACCAGTGTCACTTTTGAGCTTCAGACATAGCTTTATATCATTTTATCACCACTAAGCATCAATCAATTGGTTTAACTGAGACATTCGAGAGGCTAACAAATGACCATGTAAATAGAAATAATGATCTCTTTCTGGGGAAAGGCTGGAAAATGGTACTGAGTTGGATAGCTCATTTCAAAAGCTGGTGATTGCACGATGGGCTGAATGATCTCCTCCAAAATTGCTACAATTCTATGATCATGGCATCAGTTAGAATCACCTTCTTATTCATAAACTGATGTAAAACGTCAACTTCAAATGATTCATATTTTAGTGTGTCCTAAATCTCTCAAAATATCTCAGGTTCACTAGCTTCCTCCCTCTCAGAAATGTTTATTTTCTGGGGTTGGTGGGTTGGGGTGGTGGTGGGGGGGGGGGGAGTAGTAGAGGAAACTTTTAGCCAGGAACTTGCTCATCACAGTTGCGTCCAAATGCTTAAAAAGCCTCCATTTCCCATTAGAGTCAAAACACAATGGTGGAGACAGTCTCAGCTGTAATTATAAGCCCATATGCAAAACAAACACTGTGGTCATGAAAGAAATCTTTGATTTCTTCCTTGGTATTAATTAACTTTTGAGAGAAGTAAACCATCTTTTTGTCTTGAAAAAAGACATAAACATATGTTAACAAGCTGCAGACTTCTTATGCACTGTTAGTAGTTTGCTAAAGTGGCCAAGACAGAAGACTATACTGGCTCTATTACCCCAGGCAAATTGTCTTCACAGTTGCTTTAGGCTTCAAACAGTGGTTTCAGATTGAAATGAGTCCAGTTCATACTTGGCCCCTTAAACTCCCTCAATTAGATTCTGATATAAGCCATTGAAATTAATACACTTGAATGGAAAATCTTGCACTTTTGTAACGTTTGCATACAATGCTGGAATGTCTACAGGTTATTCATAATTGGTTAATCATTTTGTTGTGTAATGTAGACAAAAACCCTGAGATATAGATATACAAAATGGTTTTGAATCTTTTAAATTAAATAACCCTATAATTCTCCTAATCTAATGCAGGAATCCTGGCAGAGCCACCGGAGGAACAGCACAAATAATTACAATTTATGAAATTATAATGATAGTTCAGGACAAAATCATTAAAATTCCAGACTTAGAAAAAAAAGACTATACTACAACGTGGCAGGTACCTTATGAAAACTGTACGTTTTTCTTGGGGTTAGGAATCGTCAGCCACTCCCTTTACGTACGTACGGTCTCCTTATGTTCGTATCTGTTTTCAGCAACCTGGTTATTCAAGAGCATTTGCCGTATCGTGATCAAAGAATTCCCTTCATATTGTTTCAGCTTATTAGTCTTAATCACAACCCACCCCAAAATCCAAGACCAGGTGACTTTGGAAGGGACACAGTGCTATTACATTTGCTAGAAAAGTTAAGGTTCAAATCAACTGAAATTGCTGCCTGTTAAGTATTATTTAGAAAAAAAACTGCTAATCAAACATATTCAAGCAAATCCCACAAAATATGTCTGTTTAATATGTGGGTTTCTTTCTTCCTCAAATGTCTGGCAGAAATTAAGTTTATAATAAAATACAGTGGAGCTTCTTTTTCTATTACTTAACTTTGTTTTAACCCTTTATTTACAGAATTCGAAATAACATGTTGAAACCTGATTGGGGCAGCATGATGGCTTAGTGGTTAGCACTTCTGCAGCCCAGCACCAGGGTCCCAGGTTCAACTCCAGCCTCGGTGACCGTCTGTGTGAAGTTTGCATGTTCTCCCCGTGTCTGAGTGGGTTTCCTCTGGATGCTCCGGTTTCCTCCCACAGTCCAAAGATACGCAGGTCAGGTGAATTGGCTATTCTAAATTGCCCATAGTGTTAGGTGCATTAGTCAGAGTGAAATGGGTCTGGGTGGGTTACACGTTCGATGGTTGGTGTGGACTTGTTGGGCCAAAGGGTCTGTTTCCACACTGTAGGGAATCTAATCTAAACATAGCCAAAATCACATTGCATGTTAGCTAAAAATTATCATTTTGACATAACACTCCTTTTTAGAATTGGTATTCACTACTTTCACTGACAGTTTTTATGAGGACCTAAATTGCACTTACCCATCCATTAATAGCACACTGGCATTTCCTTTTTGGGAACTACAATACCCATGGTATAGCCATGCTGTATTTCTATTGGACAATAACTAAATGCTTAACACAACAGATAAATTTTCGTCAAGAATTAATGTGACCCCATTGAACATACTATCAACACAGTTCTGTTGAAATATACTTGCACCTTTTTCATTACTAAGATGATGTTTGAATATTCCAGCCTTAAACTTTTGGAGTCTGCTCCACCACCATAACTTGATTGGCACCACATTCACCAACCTTCACCCCTTCCACTACCGATGCTCAGTTGTAGTAGTGTGCACTATCTGCAAGATACCTTGCAACATTCACCAAAGATCCTCAGACAGCACCTTCCAAACCCATGACCACTTACATCTAGAAGGATAAGAGCAGCAGATGCATGGGAACACCACCACCTGCAAGTTCCCCTCCAAGCCACTTACATCCTGACTTGGAAATATATCACTGTTGCTGGGTCAAAATCCCTCCCTAAGGGCATTCTGAGTCAGCCCACAGTAGATAGACTGCAGCAGTTCAAGAAGGCAGCTCACCACCACCTTCTCAGGGGCAACTAGGGACGGGCAATAAATTCTGGCCAGCAGAGATACCCACATCCCAAAAAGGAATTTAAAAAAAAGCAGGTCAGCAAGACTTTTGTCCACTGCTCCCAGAAACCCAAATTCCTCAAAGGGTCGGAGTATTTCCACAAAATAGTTGGATGCCTACAACAATGGAGGTGCATTTGTAGGTGAGAAGCTGCTGCCAGGAAACTTACATCTGACGGTTCTTACTTTGAATCATTGAATGCAAGATAAAGAAGGCAATTTCACCCCTAGTGCTTGTGCCAGACCATTGATGTAGCCATCCAATTAATCCCACTCCATTGTTCTGTTCCTGTCACCCTGTATTTTATTTTCACTGTATTCAGTTGTTTATTGAATAATTTTTTGAATGTTACTGTGAAATCAGTTATGCACACCTTTTCACAAGTTGCATTCCAAGTCACGGCAAATCTGCTGTGTTAAAGAAGAGGCTTTGTAATACCATGTCTAATGAGCTGCTGGACTTAATACCAGAGGATGAGAATATAAGGAGGTACAAATCATGTCTCAATTATACAAAGACCTGTGTAGACCACACTTGGAGTCCTGTGTGCAGTTCAATGTAAAACACCTCAGGAAGGACACAGTACAACATAGATGTACTAGAATGACACTGGGGCTAAATTATGACTGGAGATTTCACAAAGAGAGTTGGGTGCCCTGCTGGTCAAAAGGTCAAGCACTGATTTGAATAAAGCTTTCAAGATATCAAGAACTGCGAATGCAGTAAGACAAAAAAAATTCCAGATTTTGGGGTTTTGAGGATTAGCTATAGACCAAAGAAGGCAGATCTTTCAGGAGTGAAATTAGGAAATAGTGCTGCACGTAAAGGTTAATAGATGTTTAGAACCCTCCACTGCAAAAGGTAAGAAATGCTACATATTTCAGTTCTGAGATTGCCAGATTTGATTAACTGAAAGCATTAAGGATATGGCTGTGGCCTGTCACAATGAGACAACAGGAGGCATAGAGACAAAGATACAGCAGAGACACTTAGAGGTCGATAAAATCTTAACTAATTTATTAAATGCTTAAGTAAATGACGCAAGCCTTTAACTACTAGAGACATATCAATCACTGTCCTTTCCTACCCTGGGCTCTATGACATTATTACCCAGGAGAGGTGGTAACTGGCCAGGCTGGGAATCTTCTCGGTGTCATCACCACACCTTGTGTAGGGTACCGCTTCACAGTTATTAGTTTCAGAGGTTTCCCAAACTGCTGTTTGTATAGTTCAGACTTTCTAAGTTGGCTTCTGATTTCCTCATTTGGAATTGCTTGTGAAACTTGTTCAATTCCGAACGGTTTTACCATCCAGAACTAGCAATTGTCAAATTCCTTTGGTTCCTGCAAATCCTTCCCCCTTCTATGGTCTCAATTGTAACTTGACCCTTTGATTAGTCTTCACTGCCACTGGAATGTCATTCTTCCTAATTGCAGCTGGAACTTGGGTTCGGTAACCTACTTACCTTTGCTTTCTACAATGTCTTTTGTGTAGCTTGCAGCTAACTTGTTCCAGTCCATTGTAAAGTCTCATGTCAATTCTCATATCTTTGGCCTTATCTAGCATGGGACAAAGGCCAGAATGTGAATGAGGTCGCGGATCAATCAAAATTTCCTTGAATTGCTGATTAGGCTCAAGGGGGTGGTATGCTTTACGCTTGCGATATATACACCGATGACAACAATTTCTGTGTCTAAACAGGAGCTTTACTTACAATGCTTTCAAAATGTCTGATGACTCATGCTGAGACTCTACGGTTAACTTCTAGATTGTCTTTCTCATGAGACACACCGGGCTTGGCGAACAGAACAGAAAACAGTCAACAGACATAGATAATCAAACACCAAATAATTGAACACAATGGGCAAAATTTTCTTGGGGCTTGAATAACATGAGCTATGGTGGGATTTGTGGCAGAGTCATGTGAGAAGTCTGGCAAGGCAAATCAATTTTCCGTCTGTGCAGAAGTCATCTTTAAGATTTGGCAGAGATGCCGCTAAGATTTATGAATTTGAGGTCCTGATTCTGCAGGTAAAGCTGATGATCAACTTCACAGTCACTTCCTGGAAAAGCAAATGCACTCTCCTTGAAATGTCCTGAACTGCTCTCTCATAAATGTCAAGTGTTACACTCTGTTGTTATCCAATGCATAAGCTTTGGTATTGAAAAGCCACTTGTCTAAAATTACACTCTATTTTTCAGTGATATTAAGACAAATGTATTCGGTTACACTTTTGTGAATGAAATGAAAACCTTGTCAGGGTCAGTGGGTAATCACATGGTCAGATTATTGCTGCTGTATCTGCTATCTGTTCTCAGGTTTTGTTATTCTTTCATGGGGTGTTGGTATCACTGGCTGTAGTAAGACCAGGTCTAGGCTTGCTTAGTGAGTGAACAGTAACAGGTTTTATTCAGCATAATTATATACAAGGTATGTTAAAAGAGGACATCTTCTAGAACCCTACAGACTCCAACTCCAGTTCTAAATAATCTGATGTCACCAGGTCATAGTTCACTACTATGAGAATAGCTAATGTGTATAAAGGCATTGGCCAGCATTTATTACCCAACCTTTATTGCCCTTGAGAAAGTGCGAGTAAGCTTCCTTGACCAGTTTGTATGGTGTAGCTTTGCCCACAGTGAGGCTACAGAGTTCCAGGACTTTGACCCCAGGATTGTGAAGGAACCACAATTTCGTTCCAAGTCAGGAATGTTGCCAACAGTGTGTCCACAGATGGTATTTTGTTTTGCACCAAGTAAGTCATTAAAATCAATGTGTAGCCAGGTTGAGGCAGGATTGCTCCCTTTGCCTCCACCTCACTCCTGGCAACTGCTGCTGGCCATATTCGGTCTTCCCATCACCTCCTCAGTATTCATCGGAAGATCAGAAGACGGCTTGATGCGCACCTGCACAAGGATGAGCTTCCGAATAGATATTCATCCAGAATTTTTTGATGAGACAAGAGGTCTTGTTTCTGAACAGGCTCAGGTCTAATTGTTCAAATAGTTAGTGTGGCCCATTGTTGCCTTTGTGCCCAAGATTGGACGCTGATGTTTTTCTAGCTGTCTGTTTTCGAATTACATGGATAATATGGTTTCTTCCAAAATGACTGTCACTTCAAGCTAGAAAACACTGCTGCCAGTATTAGTGAACATACATTTAATCCATCTATACCACATTGCTCTGTTCAAGATATTTACAGATATCCCATTACTGTAAACAATGGACAAAGCAATGTTATACAAATATGTAAAATATTTATCCACTAATATTCCAAACTGTATTTTCTAAACATACAAATACTTTACTGTGGGTGGGACCATTTTAAAAACGAGGCAAGTCAACTTATCAATTTCTTTACTCATTAGATAAGATTCCCTACAGTGTGCAAACAGGCCCTTTGGCCCAACAAGTCCACACTGACCCTCCACCCAGACCCATTCCCTGACCCTATATTTACTCCGACTAATGCACCTAACACTATGGGCAAGTTAGTATGGTCAATTCACCTGACCTGCACATCTTTAGATTGTGGGAGGAAGCCGGAGCACCCCGAGGAATCCCACACAGAAACAGGGAGAATGTGCAAACTCCACACAGACAATCACCCGAGGCTGGAATCGAACCTGGGACCCTGGCACTGTGAGGCAGCAGTGCTAACCACTGAGCTACCGTGCCACTCCTATAGATGTGTTCCTGTACATTAGATACTGGTTACTGGGATAATTGAGATTTTGTGTACTGTATTATAGGTGATGTTAATTCTGCTGCTCATTAGACTTCTGGGATGGGAATGAAAGTTAGTATTAGAAGTTCAATCTAGAATCACTATAGTGCTGCACTTCCTCAAACAACCGTTGGGAACAGCAAGATAACTTAGTGCATTTGCATTCTATTAGTTCAATGTATTTGTATGGTACATAACTATGCAAAATTTAAAGACAATGCGTAGCCTCAGGAAAGATCAACAGGAATGCAGCTGGCCTGTTTAAACACGTGAGACACAAACTCAGTGAGATTTTAGTCTTTTCAAGATAAGCTTCAGCCACACCGTCTAAGGTGGTGAATAACTGAACTTTAGCTTTGCAGTTACTATGATAATTTGTGTTTAATGACATGGTTTCAATATTGATTATGAGCAATAAATTGGAAAGGTAAGTAAAAGTTTAATCTCTTGATTAAGAGTTGATAGCATCGCAGTAAAGAATTTTACTAAATGCCGTGTTATATTTTTATATGAAAAGGGATAATCTTAGGTTCAAACTATAGAACAAGATCATATTACAAAAGTAAGTATCTACAATGGAATTACATACACAGTCCACATGGAACCATTACAACCAAAGCGGGTTTCTCTTTTATAAGGTAATAATTCTGAAATGGTTAATGCTGGAAACTGCTTCAAGCTCCACCCAGTCTGATGGTGATATACAATTTTGGGTGGGGAAATTGCAGGAACAGCTTGGGATCTCAAAGAGGATAGATGTATCACCTCAGTTTTCCAATACCCTTCGTCACAATGTCTAATCAGCTCATGTGACCACTGTCATGCAACAAACAAGATCTGACAAAGATGAGAGACTTTCCTTATGAAGAGACTCCATCATTGAACGGGCCCTTCGACCTCGCCATGGAAAGTGGATTGGTTCCGCCACGTTTCTACCCACAAATGCTGAAGTTTCTTTTCTGAATTTAAAGTTTTAGTCTGCCTCAGAGCTTTGTTATGTGTGGCACTGAAATTCAATGATTTTGCATCCAATTTTAGATAAACCTAACATACTATTGTATCCCATTAATATCTTCAAGTTAAACTGTGCCCCAGTTGTCGGTCACTCTTACTCTTGTTGTTGCTTTTGTTCCAGAATCGATTTCTCTTGTTTATGTAGCTGTGTATTCAGGAAACTAGTGTGGCGTCATATTTCTTCTCACTTTCTAACCAGCTAACTTGTGAAAGCAGGTGTTGTATCACATAAATATTTCTTCCCTTTCTTTTGTCACCTGCAGTCTTTGGCGCTAGGATCGTCTTTGTGTGTGCAAGAAGATTGACAGGTTGATGGATAGTTATAGGGTGCAGTTATGCCAAAGGGAAGTAAGAAAAACCGAGTCAATGATACAACAGATCCTGTTGTTACAGTAGTATGCGTTCGTCCAGCCCAGTGCACGTTCCTCCACCCATTAACATCTGTTATTGATATGATTTGTAGTTTCCTTAACTGAAGATCAAAACCAAGTATTGTGATTTGCCATGTGTTCAGGATAAACTAGCCCTGAGTAATGAGAGCTGATTGATGATTCCCATATTGCTGCGTATATTATTATTCTGTTCAGGTTTTCGCGCGTAGAAGAATTATTACTGTATTCTGTTGCAAATACTTGATTCATTTTATTAGAGAAACACCCATTAACATTGATGATAACGCTATCTTTCTCTTTTGACCGGTTTGAAGTATAGCTCTTCACTGCACATCCTGCAAAAGTATGAGCTGTGGGATTTCCTGACTGATTGATGAAGGGAGCTATTGTACCTTTGCATTCTGGGCAATTTGTGAACAAACTAGAATGAGTGTAAGACAGTATGGGTCAGGAAGGTTACTTGATTGCTGGTTTTCAGGTTCCAGCAGCATGACAATTTAAACCAGGAAAAACTCACTTGTTAGAGGCAAATTACTATTATCCGAAAAGGATCTTGAGTGTGTAGTAATTAAGCAACAACTGGACTTCCTCAGGCAGAAGAATTGATGGATAGTTGGCAGATGGAAAGGTGCCACCCTTTTCTCTGTTTTTTACATGGTTCTGGTTTACAGTATGACACCATCCGCTATATGCACTTTGGAAGCATAAGGTATTAAAAGGAGCCATATAAAATTCTACAGAGGCTTTTAGACATCAAAGTGATTTATTAGGAATATAAGAATGCTATTTATAGCACATCCTAGCACTTCTTAAATACACATATGCACACAAACATCTCTTTGGCTAGTGCTACTCGTGCAATCAATCACGCAAAATGCACATTATAAGCAAAAGCCAGTACTCAGCCAATTTGATTGGCTTTGTGTAATGCCAAAAAAAATGGCAGACATATTGGATACAACAAAGCTATGAGGCCCAACAACATCTTGATTGTAATGCTGAAGATTTGTGCTTCAGTTATGCGAGACAGATGCCAAGCAAAACTGTTCCAGTATGTCATCAATACTGATGCTATACCAACAAAGTAAAAAAATTGCAAAGTATGTCCAGTCCATGTAAAGCCAATCCAATCTAGCCAATGACTACCTACATTTGATAGAAAGTTTGATTGCTATTAACACTTCAAAACCCTGCTCATCAAGGTCCAGTTTGTGTTCTGTGGAGACAACTTTGCTCCAGACTTCATTACAGCTTCGGTCCAAACTTGGCACAAGCATTGACTTCTTGTATGAAGCCAGATTAACTGCTCTGGACTTCAAGCCAGCTTTTCATTGTTTTTTACAGGGCTCTTTTTAATTGAACAATCAAAGTCAGTGGAAATCAGGAGGAAAAGCACACACTGGTGCAAGTCATACCTAGAATGAAAGGAGATAATTCTGATTTGTTGGTGGCCAGTCGTCTCATCCCCAGGACATTGTGGCAGGATATTTTTTGGGACAGTGCTCTAGGCCCAATTATAGCTAAACTGCTTCATTAATGACCACTCCTATCATCAGGGCTGAGCTTTGGATGTTTATTCATGAGCACACAATGCATGGTTCCACTTGCATACTCTTCAATAATGAAGCAGTCTAAGAAGTCATCTAATCGGTCCCTTTCACATTCAACTGTGTTACCAGCAATGAATCTCCAGCATATCCTGTTGGTCACCATTGACCAGATATTTAATTTGAACAATCACACAAAACTGTGGCTGCAAGGGCAGGTCGGAGTTCACAGAAATTAAGTTACCTTCTGATTGACCAAAGACTCTTCACCACATACAGAACCAAAGTCAGTGTGTTCGAATGTGTCTGGAAAAATGCCATTCCAACATTCAGGAAGCTCAAAAGACTGTATTCACTGCCTCATGTAGCTGACGAAATGTAATCAATGCCATGTGTAGCTGACTGACTGTATTCACAGACCCGTGCGGCTGACTGACTGTATTCACTGCCTTGTGCGGCTGACTGACTGTATTCACTGCCTTGTGCAGCTGACTGACTGTATTCACTGCCTTGTGCGGCTGACTGACTGTATTCACTGCCTCATGTGGCTGACTGACTGTATTCACTGCCTTGTGCAGCTGACTGACTGTATTCACTGCCTCGTGCAGTTGACTGACTGTATTCACAGCCTCGTGCGGCTGACTGACTGTCATAACTGCCTCGTGCGACTGACTGACTGTATTCACTGCCTTGTGCGGCTGGCTGACTGTGATCACTGCCTTGTGTAGCTGACTGACTGTGATCACTGCATTGTGCGGCTGAGTGACTGTAATCACTGCCTCGTGTGGATGAGTGATTGTAATCACTGCCTCATGTGGCTGACTGTCTGTAATCACTGCCTCGTGCGGCTGACTGACTGTAATCACTGCCTCGTGCAGCAGACTGACTGTAATCACTGCCTCGTGTGGCTGGTGACTGTAATCACTGCCTCGTGTAGCAGACTGACTGTAATCACTGCCTCGTGCGGCTGACTGACTGTATTCACTGCCTCGTGCGGGTGACTGACTGTATTCACTGCCTCGTGCATCTGACTGACTGTATTCACTGCCTCGTGTGGATGACTGATTATAATTACTGCCTCGTGTGGCTAACTGACTGTAATCACTGCCTTGTGTGGATGATTGAATGTAATCCCTGCCTCGTGCGACTGACCGACTGTATTCACTGCCTCCTGTGGGTGACTGACTGTAGTCACTGCCTTGTGTGGGTAACTGACTGTAATCACTACCTAGTGTGATGACTGACTGTAATCACTGCTTTGTGTGGATAACTGACTGTTATCACTGCCTTGTGTGGATGACTGATTGTGATCACTGCCTCATGCGACTAAATGCCTGTATTCACTGCCTCGTGCAGCTGACTGACTGTGGTCACTGTCTCGTGCGACTGACTGACTGTAATCACTGCCTCGTGCAGCTGACTGACTTTATTCACTGCCTCATGTGACTGACTAACTGATCACTGCCTTGTGCGGCTGACTGACTATGATCACTGCGTCGTGTGGCTAACTGACTGTATTCACTGCCTCATGTGACTGACTGACTTTATTCACTGCCTCATGTGACTGACTGACTATATTTGCCGCCTCTTGCGGCTGACTGCCTGTGATCACTGCCTTGTGCGACTGACTGACTGTGGTCACTGTCTTGTGTGACTGACTGACTGTATTCACTGCCTCGAGAAGCTGACTGCCTGTGATCACTGCCTCGTGCGACTGACTGACTATATTCACTGCCTCGTGTAGCTGACTGACTGTGATCACAGCCTTGTGCGGCTGACTGACTTTGATCACTGCGTTGTGCGGCTAACTGTCTGTATTCACAGCCTCATGCAGCTGGCTGACTTTATTCACTGCCTCACTTGACTTGACTGACTGTAATCACTGCCTCGTGTAGCAAACTGACTGTAATCTTTGCCTCATGCGTCTGACTGACTGTAATCACTGCCTCGTGCGACTGACTGTAAACACTGCCTCGTGCGGCTGAATGATTGCAATCACTGCCTCGTGCAGCTGACTGACTGTGGTCACTGCCTCATGCGACTGACTGACTTTATTCACTGCCTCATGTGACTGACTGACTGTATTCACCACCTCTTGTGGCTGACTGACTGTAATCACTGCCTTGTGCGACTGACTGACTGTATTCAATGCCTCGTGCAATTTACTGACTGTAATCGCTACCTCGTGCAGCTGACTGACTTTAATCCTTGCCTTGTGTGACTGACTGACTGTGATCACTGCCTCGTGTAGCTGACCGACTGTAATCACTGCCACTTGCGATGACTGTGATCACTGCCTCGTGCGGCTGACTGACTGTATTCACTGCCTTGTGCGGCTAACTGGCTGTATTCACTGCCTCCTGTAGCTGACTAACTGTATTCACTTCTTCCTGCGCCTAACTGACTATATTCACAGCCTCGTGCGACTGACTGATTGTAATCACTACCTTGTGCGGCTGACTGACTGTTTTCACTGCCTCGTGCAGCTGAATGACTGTAATCGCTGCCTCATGCAGCTGACTAAATGTATTCACTGCCTCGTGCGGCTGACTGACTGTATTCACTGCCTCATGTAGCTGAATGACTGTAATCACTACCTCGTGCAGCTGACTGACTTTAATCACTGCCTCGTGCAGCTGACTGACTGTAATCACTGCCTCGTGCAGCTGACTGACTGTATTCACTGCCTCGTGCGGCAGACTGACTGTATTCACTGCCTCGTGTCGCTGACTGACTTTATTCACTGCCTCATGTGACTGACTGACTATATTTACCGCCTCTTGCGGCTGACTGCCTGTGATCACTGCCACGTGCAACTGAATGCCTGCATTCACTGCCTCGAGAAGCTGACTGCCTGTGATCACTGCCACGTGCAACTGAATGCCTGTATTCACTGCCTCGTGTGGCAGACTGACTGTATTCACTGCCTCGTGCGACTGACTGACTGTATTCACTGCCTCGTGTAGCTGACTGACTGTGATCACAGCTTTGTGCGGCTGACTGACTTTGATCACTGCGTTGTGCGGCTAACTGTCTGTATTCACAGCCTCATGCAGCTGGCTGACTTTATTCACTGCCTCACTTGACTTGACTGACTGTAATCACTGCCTCGTGTGGCTGACTGAGTGTAATCACTGCCTCGTGTAGCAAACTGACTGTAATCTTTGCCTCATGCATCTGACTGACTGTAATCACTGCCTCGTGCGATGACTGTGATCACAGCCTCGTGCGACTGATTGATTGTAATCACTACCTTGTGCGGCTGACTGACTGTATTCACTGCCTCGTGTCGTTGACTGACTGTATTCACTGCCTCGTGCGGCTGACTGACTGTATTCACTGCCTTGTGCGGCAGACTGACTGTATTCACTGCCTCGTGCGACTGACTGACTGTATTCACTGCCTCGTGTAGCTGACTGACTGTGATCACAGCCTTGTGTGGCTGACTGACTTTGATCACTGCGTTGTGCGGCTAACTGTCTGTATTCACAGCCTCATGCAGCTGGCTGACTTTATTCACTGCCTCACTTGACTTGACTGACTGTAATCACTGCCTCGTGTGGCTGACTGAGTGTAATCACTGCCTCGTGTAGCAAACTGACTGTAATCTTTGCCTCATGCGTCTGACTGACTGTAATCACTGCCTCGTGCGATGACTGTGATCACAGCCTCGTGCGACTGATTGATTGTAATCACTACCTTGTGCGGCTGACTGACTGTATTCACTGCCTCGTGTCGTTGACTGACTGTATTCACTGCCTCGTGCGGCTGACTGACTATATTCACTGCCTCGTGCGGCAGACTGACTGTATTCACTGCCTCGTGCGGCTGACTGACTGTATTCAATGCCTCGTGCAATTTACTGACTGTAATCGCTACCTTGTGCAGCTGACTGACTTTAATCCTTGCCTTGTGTGACTGACTGACTGTAATGACTGCCTCGTGTGGCTGGCTGACTGTGATCACTGCCTCGTGTAGCTGACTGACTGTAATCACTGCCACGTGCGATGACTGTGATCACTGCCTCGTGCGGCTGACTGACTGTATTCACTGCCTTGTGCGGCTAACTGGCTGTATTCACTGCCTCCTGTAGCTGACTAACTGTATTCACTTCTTCCTGCGGCTAACTGACTATATTCACAGCCTCGTGCGGCTGACTGACTGTATTCACTGCCTCGTTCAGCTAACTGACTATATTCACAGCCTCGAGCGACTGACTGATTGATTGTAATCACTACCTTGTGCAGCTGACTGACTGTATTCACTGCCTCGTGTCGTTGACTGACTATAATCACTGCCTCGTGTAGCTGACTGACTGTATTCACTGGCTCGTGTAGCTGACTGAATGTATTCAATGCCTCGTGTGGCAGACTGAATGTATTCACTGCTTGTGTCGCTGACTGACTGTATTCATTGCCTTGTGTAGCTGACTGACTATAATCACTACCTCGTGCGGCTGACTGACTATAATCACTGCCTCGTGCGGCTGACTGACTGTAATCACTGCCTCGTCTGACTGACTGGGATCACTGCATCTTGCGGCTGACTGAATGTAGTCACTGCCGCATGCAGCTGACTGACTGTGATCACTGCCTCGTGTAGCTGACTGACTGTATTCACTGCCTCGTGTTGCTGAATGGCTGTAATCACTGCCTCGTGCAGCTGACTGATTGTATTCACTGCCACGTGTAGCTGAATGGCTGTAATCACTGCCTCGTGCAGCTGACTGACTGTATTCACTGCCTCGTGTAGCTGACTGGCTGTAATCACTGCATCGTGCAGCTGACTGACTGTATTCACTGCCTCGTGTAGCTGAATGGCTGTAATCACTGCCTCGTGCAGCTGACTGACTGTATTCACTGCCTCGTGTAGCTGACTGACTGTGATCACAGCCTTGTGCGGCTGACTGACTTTGATCACTGCGTTGTGCGGCTAACTGTCTGTATTCACAGCCTCATGCAGCTGGCTGACTTTATTCACTGCCTCACTTGACTTGACTGACTGTAATCACTGCCTCGTGTGGCTGACTGAGTGTAATCACTGCCTCGTGTAGCAAACTGACTGTAATCTTTGCCTCATGCGTCTGACTGACTGTAATCACTGCCTCGTGTGGCTGACTGACTGTAATCACTGCCTCGTGTAGCAAACTGACTGTAATCTTTGCCTCATGCGTCTGACTGACTGTAATCACTGCCTCGTGCGATGACTGTGATCACAGCCTCGTGCAGCTGAATGATTGCAATCACTGCCTCGTGCAGCTGACTGACTGTGGTCACTGCTTCGTGTGACTGACTGTAATCACTGCCTCATGTGTCTGACTGACAGTAGTCACTGCCTCATGCGACTGACTGACTTTATTCACTGCCTCACTTGACTTGACTGACTGTATTCACTGCCTCGTGCAGTTGACTGACTGTATTCACTGCCTCGTGCGGCTGACTGACTGTGATAACTGCCTCGTGCGACTGACTGACTGTATTCACTGCCTTGTGCGGCTGGCTGACTGTGATCACTGCCTTGTGTAGCTGACTGACTGTGATCACTGCATTGTGCGGCTGAGTGACTGTAATCACTGCCTCGTGTGGATGAGTGATTGTAATCACTGCCTCATGTGGCTGACTGTCTGTAATCACTGCCTCGTGCGGCTGACTGACTGTGATCACTGCCTCGTGCTGCTGACTGTCTGTAATCACTGCCTCGTGCGGCTGACTGACTGTAATCACTGCCTCGTGCAGCAGACTGACTGTAATCACTGCCTCGTGTGGCTGGTGACTGTAATCACTGCCTCGTGTAGCAGACTGACTGTAATCACTGCCTCGTGCGGCTGACTGACTGTATTCACTGCCTCGTGCGGGTGACTGACTGTATTCACTGCCTCGTGCATCTGACTGACTGTATTCACTGCCTCGTGTGGATGACTGATTATAATTACTGCCTCGTGTGGCTAACTGACTGTAATCACTGCCTTGTGTGGATGATTGAATGTAATCCCTGCCTCGTGCGACTGACCGACTGTATTCACTGCCTCCTGTGGGTGACTGACTGTAGTCACTGCCTTGTGTGGGTAACTGACTGTAATCACTACCTAGTGTGATGACTGACTGTAATCACTGCTTTGTGTGGATAACTGACTGTTATCACTGCCTTGTGTGGATGACTGATTGTGATCACTGCCTCATGCGACTAAATGCCTGTATTCACTGCCTCGTGCAGCTGACTGACTGTGGTCACTGTCTCGTGCGACTGACTGACTGTAATCACTGCCTCGTGCAGCTGACTGACTTTATTCACTGCCTCATGTGACTGACTAACTGATCACTGCCTTGTGCGGCTGACTGACTATGATCACTGCGTCGTGTGGCTAACTGACTGTATTCACTGCCTCATGTGACTGACTGACTTTATTCACTGCCTCATGTGACTGACTGACTATATTTGCCGCCTCTTGCGGCTGACTGCCTGTGATCACTGCCTTGTGCGACTGACTGACTGTGGTCACTGTCTTGTGTGACTGACTGACTGTATTCACTGCCTCGAGAAGCTGACTGCCTGTGATCACTGCCTCGTGCGACTGACTGACTATATTCACTGCCTCGTGTAGCTGACTGACTGTGATCACAGCCTTGTGCGGCTGACTGACTTTGATCACTGCGTTGTGCGGCTAACTGTCTGTATTCACAGCCTCATGCAGCTGGCTGACTTTATTCACTGCCTCACTTGACTTGACTGACTGTAATCACTGCCTCGTGTAGCAAACTGACTGTAATCTTTGCCTCATGCGTCTGACTGACTGTAATCACTGCCTCGTGCGACTGACTGTAAACACTGCCTCGTGCGGCTGAATGATTGCAATCACTGCCTCGTGCAGCTGACTGACTGTGGTCACTGCCTCATGCGACTGACTGACTTTATTCACTGCCTCATGTGACTGACTGACTGTATTCACCACCTCTTGTGGCTGACTGACTGTAATCACTGCCTTGTGCGACTGACTGACTGTATTCAATGCCTCGTGCAATTTACTGACTGTAATCGCTACCTCGTGCAGCTGACTGACTTTAATCCTTGCCTTGTGTGACTGACTGACTGTGATCACTGCCTCGTGTAGCTGACCGACTGTAATCACTGCCACGTGCGATGACTGTGATCACTGCCTCGTGCGGCTGACTGACTGTATTCACTGCCTTGTGCGGCTAACTGGCTGTATTCACTGCCTCCTGTAGCTGACTAACTGTATTCACTTCTTCCTGCGCCTAACTGACTATATTCACAGCCTCGTGCGACTGACTGATTGTAATCACTACCTTGTGCGGCTGACTGACTGTTTTCACTGCCTCGTGCAGCTGAATGACTGTAATCGCTGCCTCATGCAGCTGACTAAATGTATTCACTGCCTCGTGCGGCTGACTGACTGTATTCACTGCCTCATGTAGCTGAATGACTGTAATCACTACCTCGTGCAGCTGACTGACTTTAATCACTGCCTCGTGCAGCTGACTGACTGTAATCACTGCCTCATGCAGCTGACTGACTGTATTCACTGCCTCGTGCGCTGACTGACTGTATTCACTACCTCGTGCGGCAGACTGACTGTATTCACTGCCTCGTGTCGCTGACTGACTTTATTCACTGCCTCATGTGACTGACTGACTATATTTACCGCCTCTTGCGGCTGACTGCCTGTGATCACTGCCACGTGCAACTGAATGCCTGCATTCACTGCCTCGAGAAGCTGACTGCCTGTGATCACTGCCACGTGCAACTGAATGCCTGTATTCACTACCTCGTGTGGCAGACTGACTGTATTCACTGCCTCGTGCGACTGACTGACTGTATTCACTGCCTCGTGTAGCTGACTGACTGTGATCACAGCTTTGTGCGGCTGACTGACTTTGATCACTGCGTTGTGCGGCTAACTGTCTGTATTCACAGCCTCATGCAGCTGGCTGACTTTATTCACTGCCTCACTTGACTTGACTGACTGTAATCACTGCCTCGTGTGGCTGACTGAGTGTAATCACTGCCTCGTGTAGCAAACTGACTGTAATCTTTGCCTCATGCATCTGACTGACTGTAATCACTGCCTCGTGCGATGACTGTGATCACAGCCTCGTGCGACTGATTGATTGTAATCACTACCTTGTGCGGCTGACTGACTGTATTCACTGCCTCGTGTCGTTGACTGACTGTATTCACTGCCTCGTGCGGCTGACTGACTGTATTCACTGCCTTGTGCGGCAGACTGACTGTATTCACTGCCTCGTGCGACTGATTGATTGTAATCACTACCTTGTGCGGCTGACTGACTGTATTCACTGCCTCGTGTCGTTGACTGACTGTATTCACTGCCTCGTGCGGCTGACTGACTGTATTCACTGCCTTGTGCGGCAGACTGACTGTATTCACTGCCTCGTGCGGCTGACTGACTGTATTCACTGCCTCGTGTAGCTGACTGACTGTATTCACTGCCTTGTGCGGCAGACTGACTGTATTCACTGCCTCGTGCGGCAGACTGACTGTATTCACTGCCTCGTGCGGCTGACTGACTGTATTCACTGCCTCGTTCAGCTAACTGACTATATTCACAGCCTCGAGCGACTGACTGATTGATTGTAATCACTGCCTCGTGCAGCTGACTGACTGTGGTCACTGCCTCATGCAGCTGACTGACTGTATTCACTGCCTCTTGCGGCTGACTGCCTGTATTCACCGCCTCGTGCAGCTGAGTGACTGTGTTCACTGCCTCGTGCGACTGACTGTAATCACTGCCTCGTGCGTCTGACTGACAGTGGTCACTGCCTCATGCGACTGACTGACTGTAATCACTGCCTCATGCAGCTGACTGACTTTATTCACCGCCTCTTGTGGCTGACTGTCTGTGATCACTGCCAAGTGCGACTGACTGACTGTGGTCACTGTCTCGTGCGACTGACTGACTGTAATCACTGCCTTGTGCGGCTAACTGACTGTATTCACTGCCTCGTGTGGATGACTGACTGTATTCACTGCCTCGTGTGGATGACTGACTTTATTCACTGCCTCGTGTGGATGACTGACAGTAGTCACTGCCTCATGCGACTGACTGACTGTATTCACCGCCTGTTGTGGCTGACTGACTGTAATCACTGCCTTGTGCGACTGACTGACTGTATTCAATGCCTCGTGCAATTTACTGACTGTAATCGCTACCTTGTGCAGCTGACTGAC
Source organism: Chiloscyllium punctatum (assembly GCF_047496795.1). Lineage (NCBI taxonomy): Eukaryota > Metazoa > Chordata > Chondrichthyes > Orectolobiformes > Hemiscylliidae > Chiloscyllium > Chiloscyllium punctatum. The sequence goes on from NC_092752.1 coordinate 36,636,494, forward strand.
TTTAATCCTTGCCTTGCGTGACAGACTGACTGTAATCACGCCTCGTGTGGCTGGCTGACTGTGATCACTGCCTCATGTAGCTGACCGACTGTAATAACTGCCTCGTGCAACTGACTGTGATCACTGCCTCGTGCGGCTGACTGACTGTAATCACTGCCTTGTGCGGCTAACTGACTGTATTCACTGCCTCGTGTGGATGACTGACAGTAGTCACTGCCTCATGCGACTGACTGACTTTATTCACTGCCTCATGTGACTGACTGACTATATTTACCGCCTCTTGCGGCTGACTGCCTGTGATCACTGCCACGTGCAACTGACTGACTGTATTCAATGCCTCGTGCAATTTACTGACTGTAATCGCTACCTCGTGCAGCTGACTGACTTTAATCCTTGCCTTGTGTGACTGACTGACTGTAATGACTGCCTCGTGTGGCTGGCTGACTGTGATCACTGCCTCGTGTAGCTGACCGACTGTAATCACTGCCACGTGCGATGACTGTGATCACTGCCTCGTGCGGCTGACTGACTGTATTCACTGCCTTGTGCGGCTAACTGGCTGTATTCACTGCCTCCTGTAGCTGACTAACTGTATTCACTTCTTCCTGCGGCTAACTGACTATATTCACAGCCTCGTGCGGCTGACTGACTGTATTCACTGCCTCGTTCAGCTAACTGACTATATTCACAGCCTCGAGCGACTGACTGATTGATTGTAATCACTACCTTGTGCGGCTGACTGACTGTATTCACTGCCTCGTGTCGTTGACTGACTATAATCACTGCCTCGTGTAGCTGACTGACTGTATTCACTGGCTCGTGTAGCTGACTGAATGTATTCAATGCCTCGTGTGGCAGACTGAATGTATTCACTGCTTGTGTCGCTGACTGACTGTATTCACTGCCTTGTGTAGCTGACTGACTATAATCACTACCTCGTGCGGCTGACTGACTATAATCACTGCCTCGTGCGGCTGACTGACTGTAATCACTGCCTCGTCTGACTGACTGGGATCACTGCATCTTGCGGCTGACTGAATGTAGTCACTGCCGCATGCAGCTGACTGACTGTGATCACTGCCTCGTGTAGCTGACTGACTGTATTCACTGCCTCGTGTTGCTGAATGGCTGTAATCACTGCCTCGTGCAGCTGACTGATTGTATTCACTGCCACGTGTAGCTGAATGGCTGTAATCACTGCCTCGTGCAGCTGACTGACTGTATTCACTGCCTCGTGTAGCTGAATGGCTGTAATCACTGCCTCGTGCAGCTGACTGACTGTATTCACTGCCTCGTGTAGCTGACTGACTGTGATCACAGCCTTGTGCGGCTGACTGACTTTGATCACTGCGTTGTGCGGCTAACTGTCTGTATTCACAGCCTCATGCAGCTGGCTGACTTTATTCACTGCCTCACTTGACTTGACTGACTGTAATCACTGCCTCGTGCAGCTGACTGACTGTATTCACTGCCTCGTGTAGCTGACTGACTGTGATCACAGCCTTGTGCGGCTGACTGACTTTGATCACTGCCTTGTGCATCTGAGTGACTGTATTCACTGCCTTATTCAACCGACTGACTGTATTCACTGCCTCGTGTAGCTGACTGACTATATTCACTGCCTCATGTGGCTAACTGACTGTACTCACTGCCTCGTGTGGCTGACTGACTATAATCACTGCCTCGTGTAGCTGACTGACTGTATTCACTGCCTCGTGTGGCTGACTGACTGCATTCACTGCCTTGTGTGACTGACTGACTGACTGCATTCACTGCCTCGTGCAGCTGACTGACTGTGATCACTGCTTCATAATCTGACTGACTGTTGGTAATCATTGCCTTGAGTGGATGACTGACTGTCATCACTGCCACGTACGGCTGACTGACTGTAATCACCGCCTCGTGTGGATGATCTGACTGTAAGAACTGCCTCGTGCAGCTAACTGTCTGTAAACACTGCCTCATGTGGATGAATGAATGTGATCACTGCCTCTTGTGACTGACTGAAATCACTTCCTTGTGCAGTTGACTGACTGGAATCACTGCCTTGTGCGACTGACTGACTGTAATTACTGCCTCGAGTGGATGACTGACTGTGATCACTGCCGCGTGTGGCTGACTGACTGTAATCACTGCCTCATGCGGCTGACTGACTTTATTCACTGCCTCATGTGACTGACAGACTATATTTACCGCCTCTTGCGGCTGACTGCCTGTGATCACTGCCACGTGCAACTGAATGCCTGCATTCACTGCCTCGAGAAGCTGAGTGACTGTGTTCACTGCCACGTGCAACTGAATGCCTGTATTCACTGCCTCGTGCAGCTGAGTGACTGTGTTCACTGCCACGTGCGACTGACTGTAATCACTGCCTCATGCAGCTGACTGACTGTATTCACCGCCTCTTGTGGCTGACTGACTATATTTACCGCCTCAAGTGACTGACTGACTGTAATCACTGCCTCGTGCAGCTGACTGACTTTATTCATTGCCTCATGTGACTGACTGACTGTATTCACCGCCTCTTGCAGCTGACTGCCTGTGATCACTGCCACGTGCGACTGACTGCCTGTATTCACTGCCTTGTGCAGCTGACTGACTGTGATCACTGTCTCGTGCGACTGACTGACTGTAATCACTGCCTGATGCAGCTGACTGACTTTATTCACTGCCTCATGTGGCTGACTGACTTTAATCACTACCTCGTGCGGCTGACTAACTGTGTTCGCTGCCTCGTGCTGCTGACTGACTGTATTCACTACCTCATGCGGCTGACTGACTGTGATCACTGCCTCGTGCGACTGACTGACTCTATTCACTGCCTCGTGTGGCTGATTGTCTGTAATCACTGCCTCGTGTGGCTGACTGTCTGTATTCACTGCCTCGTGCGGCTGACTGACTGTATTCACTGCCTCATGCGGCTGACTGACTGTGATCACTGCCACGTGCGACTGACTGACTGTAATCACTGCCTCGTGCAGCTGACTGACTGTGGTCACTGTCTCATGTGACTGACTGACTGTAATCACTGCCTCGTGCAGCTGACTGACTTTATTCACTGCCTCATGTGACTGACTGACTTTAATCACTGCCTCGTGCAGCTGACTAACTGTATTCACCACCTCTTGTGGCTGACTGACTGTGATCACTGCCACATGTGACTGAATGCCTGTATTCACTGCCTCGTGCAGCTGACTGACTGTGGTCACTGTCTCATGCGACTGACTGACTGTAATCACTGCCTCGTGCAGCTGACTGACTTTATTCACTGCCTCATGTGACTGACTGACTTTAATCACTACCTCGTGCGGCTGACTAACTGTGATCACTGCCTCGTGCGTCTGACTGACTGTGGTCACTGCCTCATGTGACTGACTGACTGTAATCACTGCCTCATGCAGCTGACTGACTTTATTCACTGCCTCATGTGACTGACTGACTGTATTCACCGCCTCTTGTGGCTGACTGCCTGTGATCACTGCCAAGTGCGACTGAATGCCTGTATTCACTGCCTCGTGCAGCTGACTGACTGTGGTCACTGTCTCGTGCGACTTACTGACTGTAATCACTGCCTCGTACAGCTGACTGACTGTATTCACTGCCTCGTGTGGATGACTGACTGTAATCACTGCCTCGTGTATCTGACTGACTGTAATCAACCCCTGGACTGATTTTGGAGTCTGCCCCTGACTGACTGTGTCCAGACATTTTGACTGAAGGGTGTCTCCCCGGATTTGACTGAGGACCACTCTCCCCAATCTGACAACCATAGCCATTTGGTTGATGCCAATGCAATGTGGTGTGTGCACGGCTGCCTTATAGTCCAGGTGTGAGGCTGGTATAGCATAGCATCATAAAGTAACATGTCCAGCCTTTGATGGCTGCTGACCTGCATTGTAATCCAGCTGGTGTTCTTCCTGCACTAAACTGTAAGGCACGTACTGTGAGTGTGTAATTTCTGGCTGTGCAGTCTGAACACAAAAAAGGCAAGGCTATGGGCCTCTAGATAGGCACCAAGTGAGTAAGTACAAAGAGAGCAAGTGAGCAGCTCTGAGATACAGCCTGTTCCAACACATGAGCTGGGTGCCTGTCCCTCTTGTAAAGTGGGGGTCAAGATTAGAGTGGCACTTTAAAAGGACAGTAGGTCAGGCAGCATCCGAGGAGCAGGAAAATCAACGTTTTGGGCAAAAGTCCTTCATCAGGAACATTTGATTTTCCTGCTGCCTGACCTGCTGTGCTTTTCCAGCACCACTCTAATCTTGACTCTGATCTCCAGAATCTGTAGTACTCACTTTCTCCTCTTGTAAAGTATCCTTGCTACAGCATTTCAATGCTCGATGCCCATGTTCCAAAGTGCACCTCAAGTGGATCAGAGGTATACAAGGATGATGCAGAGAGACTAACACATGTTAAATGCTAGCATCTGTGGACATGGGTATACCCAGTCTCTGTCCATGGAATGTGCACTGGGATACTGGTGACTGGTGTCTAAGAAAACACTTTAGAAACTCATCTTTGTCTCTACCCTTTACACTACTACTGTTTCAGTCATTGTCGAGTCAGCTCAGGTTGCCCATTATTACTAGTCAATAATTCTTTCAGCTTCAACACAAAAGAGTTGAATTCTAGAGCTGGAGTGAAAATGATGACCATTGACATCAAGATAACATTTCACAAAGTGTGACATTAAAGGGTCCTCGCTGGCAAAACTAAGTGGAGTGGAATCAGAAGAAAGTCTTCACTAGCACAAAGGAAGATGGTTATGGTTGTTAGAAATTAATAATCTCATCAGCAGATAGGCTCTTAACATGTGTCTTGAAACGAAAACTGAAAATGCTGGAAATAGTGTGTCTGGCAGCATCTGTGGCAGGAGTGAGAAAGTTAACATTTCACAATGACAATCTTAAGGAGTGGAGAAAGATTGAGATGTAATAAGCTTTAAGCAAATGCAAGGATGAGAAGTGGGAAACAGAAGGAAGGTAACATCTCTGATAAAGTGGAAAGCAGGCACGTGAGAAAAGGATGTGTGATGCCTTGTAAGATACTTGGTTCATTGTGTTGTTCACGATTCTGCCATTGACATCTCATTGAGACACCTCTTTAGTTTTACTAATTCTATTATCCCTCTATTTGGACCATGCATCATCGATATCTTTATCATTTAATCTCTCCTGCCTTCCATTTTGACTTTTTCAAACCAACCCCCCACTTTCAGTTACTTAACACCCACAACACTAGCATCGTTCGTTAAAACACGAATTGAATGTGCATGCACCTTGTCATATTGAACCAAACAGATTAAATGAAAGCTGAGACTGAAGGTCAAGTAGCACTGATGCTGTGTCTGGTTTGACAAATTCATGCTCTAAAGTCACGGCAGTTCAAAATTTTTTTTTACTGATTTCAGTAGGTTCTCTGTTTCACCATGGCTAAACTAGCTACTCTAAGGCTTATATCTACTTTGACCTTACAGCATTGAAGTATTTCAAGTCACACTCGGCCTCGTATTTTGACACAGCAGGTTGCATTCTGCACTATACTCTTCAGAAAAATTCGGTGAATTCGAATCCTTGACAATAAGTGCTTGCCACTCTGCATCTTAAAATATGGTTCTTGCTAATGTACCACATCTGTAACCTTGGACCAGCTCATGATCATGGTTCACTGTGTCATCATATTATTCACTGTTGCTGGGGATTCTGAATATTTTTCAAATTATTAAGTTGTTGTACTTGTTAAGAAAACAAGAATGTTGGCTGCAATCTGAGCAAAACTGGGAACAATTTATTAGGAAAAAATTGCACTGTGATTTTTTTTTAAAACCGTGGTTTCCTCCAGCACAAATTGTTTTCATTTAATGAAGGTGATTGTCAGTATTATTGTGGGTGACTACTTACCAATTTGTGGTTGTGTTCTCAAATAGTCATTTGTGGTTTCCTCCTTTTTGCGCTGGTTTTGATTTGGAGTTTCCTAGATGACACATCTTGTGGTGTCTTTTGGCGAACAATCAACTGCTGTCGGTTGGCTGACTCATGTGTTCAATAGATGTGCTGCTTATTACATACCAAAAAATTCTGGATTTGATTGAAAACACAAACTGAACCGGGGTTGGTTTATGGGGAGGTTCGTCCTGCTTTTCAGCTGACATCACGCACAACCCTTTTCAACTTGTCCATTTCTGCATGAGTTCGTGCAAGTACTTGGTCATTTTAACCCTATCCACACACTGGACACCAGGCAGGTGAGCTTTCCAAATTGCCCAGATCACTTACCTGCTCTGCAACCTCAATGAGCTGACCAGTCACTGTTAACACTCACTTCTCTTCGAAAAAAATAAGGAAATTTGATGTTAATTGAGATTAAAATTGTTTAAAAAAAGTGTGAAATACACTGCTGACTTGCTGGCATTCTGTTTTATTATCGATAAAGGTAAGAGGTGCCCTACTGCAGTATCAGAGCAGGACTTTGTAGTGAGGCATATAATGTAGCAATGGAGTATGGCCATGCCCAGTGAAGGATGATGGCAGCAGTGGTCATTGGCAAAGTGGCGGTCAGAGTCGAAGCCTTGCCAGATGGAGACCAGCAGCAGTGGTTGGAGGTGAAGGTGGCTGGCAAACACAGGCAGGTCTCAGCCCAGTGTGGGAAAGCATGGCCAGCACAGGGGAGAGTGAACCCTGTTGTGGAAAGTCCAGCTGGGAGCATCTGCAGGCCCATGGCTTAACATAGGTCTGTCATGTTTGACTTCTTAAACTTTATTTCTTTATTTTTCCACTTCTATACAAAGAAAACTGTGGTGCTGAATTTTTTCACTTGTATCTTTATTTTTCTATTTCTGTAACTAAGATTTTGTGCCTAGGTATTTTGTATCTAAGATGGCGCTGAGTGTGGTGACATTGTGCACTTTTCACTGTTCTCCTGTATCCCATACTTGAGTACACGTGACAATAAAACCTAAATCTAGACTGAATGTCACCCGTATTGGTGGGAGGCTCTATCATCTTGTAGGCAGCCTCAGGTATTGGGAGGGTGGGGTGATTCGGGTTCTGGATTTCACAAAGCCAAGCCAAGTTCTCAGTTTGAAAAAGATTAAAGACTTATGCATGAAGATTCATTCTGCTTTGCACATTATCAATTGTATCTTTAGCTCAGCTTTACTACTTCTGTTAGGAAGTTAACTCCTTCAGTATCAGTGTTTGCTAAATTCACTTTATTCTTAACATTCACTCGACTTTGCAACGTTCTGATCATCAGAGCTTCTCAACCATAATGGGTTTTCCTCTAAATTGTAATTTTTATTTGCATAATTTTCCTGAAGGAACATTGGAATAAGCAAAACATAGAAGACACATGTGGCAACGTCAATATCCGAATCTCTCTTTAATTTTCTTTTGATTTTAATCTTTTGTCTTATAAATATCTGACCAACTCATACTTCAAATTACTAACGGTACCATCTGTCAATGTCTTGTGTACATCAAAAAGTGAATATAGTTTAAGACTAAATTGTTATTTTTTTCAGATCCAAGGAAGTGTAGTTTTGAAATTAGCTACTTTTGTGAGATAGGCTTGTTCCTCCCTGGAAAAAGAGAGTTTTAAACTGCTTTTCTGATATGGACTACATTAAGGACATTTTAAGGCTACTTTTAGTATATTCTGTTTAGAGAAAAGCAAACTAAATAATTAAACAACAGTCCTTCTGTCTTGAAAAGTTCTTCCTTTCCCATTGGCACCTCCAGGTGCCAGGTTTATAATTCTGCTTTTGATTGATGCACATGAACCCTGTTCCATTGTCTTCAGGAAAGGTGCTTTGACAAGCTAACTCACTATGCAACACAATTGAAGGGACTTTTATTATAGAGTCATAGAGATGTACAGCATGGAAACAGACACTTCAGTCCAACTCGTTCATGCCGACCAGAAATCCCAGCTTAATCTAGTCCCATTTGCCAGCACTTGGCCCACATCCCTCTAAACCCTTCCCATTCATATACCCATCCAGATGCCTCTTAAATGTTGCAATTGTACCAGCCTCCGTCACTTCCTCTGGCAGCTCATTCCATACACGCACCACTCTCTGCATGAAAAAGTTGCCCCTTAGGTCTCTTTTATATCTTTCCCCTCTCACCCTAGACCTATGCCCTCTAGTTCTGGACTCCCCAGTCCCAGGGAAAATACTTTGTCTATTTATTCTATCCATGCTCCTCATGATTTTATAAACCTCTATAAGGTCACCCCTCAGCCTTTGACGCTCCAGGGAAAACAGCCCCAGCCTATTCAACCTCTCCCTATAGCTCAAATCCTCCAACCCTGGCAACATCCTTGTAAATCTTTTCTGAACCCTTTCAAGTTTCATAATATCCTTCTGATAGGAAGGAGACCGGAATTGTACACAATATTGTAAAAGTGGCCTAACCAATGTCCTGTACAACCACAACATAACCTCCCAACCTCTATACTCAATGCTCTGAGCAATAAAGATTCCGAGTAATTGTATAATATCTACCTCTACATTAGGCATATTTGCTGTGTACCTTTTATGAAGATTCATTTAACTCCCTCATTATAAAGATTAAAATAGTGTCATTTTAAACACTAGGGATTATTTTGATGAAAAGATTTAAACCTATTTTCCTAATCAACCTGTCACTGTGCTAATAAGTCTCACCTGTTTAAAATTCTGGTTTAATTTACTTGTAATGTGATTGGTAATTATCAAATCTTAAACTGGTCTGGATCAGCTTTTATAGACGCCTTACAAGTTTACTATTCAAGCAATGAACAGCCACAAAATGCAAAGTTCACAGGATAATATCCAGTTCCACAGACTGTACAGACCATTCATATTCCACAGCTTAATTATGAGCTCTTCAGGCAGCACGAAACTTACACAGTTTAATAAACAGACTGGAGGCTGTTTTTAGATTAGATTACTTACAGTGTGGAAACAGGCCCTTCAGCCCAACAAGTCCACACCAACCCGCCGAAGCGTATACCACCCAGACCCATACTCCTACATTTACCCCTTCACCTAACACTACGGACAATTTAGCACGGCCAACTCACCTAACCTGCACATTTTTGGATTGTGGGAGGAAACCGGAGCACCCGGAGGAAACGCACGCAGACACAAGGAGAATGTGCAAACTCCACACAGTCACCTGAGGCGGGAATTGAACCCATGTCTCTGGCGCTGTGAGGCAGCAGTGCTAACCGCTGTGCCACCGTGCCGCCCACTGTTGCAGAGAAACGAGCCCAGGACTGGAAGCTGAGGCGGATAGGCAAGTCCCAAACGGTAGGTCAGTGTGGGAAGCATGTCCTGGAGGCAAGTCCCAGACTGGATGCTGTCACTTGGAGGTGAGTCCCAGACAGGAGATAGTCATGGGGAGGTGAGTCCAAGATGGGAGGAAGGCAGGCGTGGGAGAAAGTGAGTCCCAGATTGGAGACCATCACATGGAGATGACTCCCAGGCTGGAGACCATCACATGGAGGAGAGTCTCAGACTGGAGACCATCACAGGGAGGTGAGTCTCAGACTGGAGACCATCACATGGAGGTGAGTCTCAGACTGGAGACCATCACATGGAGGTGAGTCCCAGACTGGAGACCATCACATGGAGGTGAGTCCCAGACTGGAGACTATCACGTGGAGGTGAGTCCCAGACTGGAGACCATCACATGGAGGTGAGTCCCAGACTGGAGACCATCACATGGAGGTGAGTCCCAGACTGGAGACCATCACATGGAGGTGAGTCTCAGACTGGAGACCATCGCATGGAGGTGAGTCTCAGACTGGAGACCATCACGTGGAGGTGGGTCACAGACTGGAGACCATCGCATGGAGGTGAGTCTCAGACTGGAGACCATCACAGGGAGGTGAGTCCCAGACTGGAGACCATCGCATGGAGGTGAGTCCCAGACTGGAGACCAACACAGGGAGGTGAGTCTCAGACTGGAGACCATCGCATGGAGGTGAGTCCCAGACTGGAGACCATCGCATGGAGGTGAGTCCCAGACTGGAGACCATCACATGGAGGTGAGTCTCAGACTGGAGACCATCACGTGGAGGTGAGTCCCAGACTGGAGACCATCACATGGAGGTGAGTCCCAGACTGGAGACCATCACAGGGAGGTGAGTCTCAGACTGGAGACCAACACATGGAGGTGAGTCCCAGACTGGAGACCATCGCATGGAGGTGAGTCTCAGACTGGAGACCATTACATGGAGGTGAGTCTCAGACTGGAGACCATCACATGGAGGTGAGTCTCAGACTGGAGACCATCACGTGGAGGTGAGTCTCAGACTGGAGACCATCACGTGGAGGTGAGTCTCAGACTGGAGACCATCACGTGGAGGTGAGTCTCAGACTGGAGACCATCACATGGAGGTGAGTCCCATACTGGAGACCATCACATGGAGGTGAGTCTCAGACTGGAGACCATCACATGGAGGTGAGTCTCAGACTGGAGACCATCACGTGGAGGTGAGTCCCAGACTGGAGACCATCACATGGAGGTGAGTCCCAGACTGGAGACCATCGCGTGGAGGTGAGTCTCAGACTGGAGACCATCACGTGGAGGTGAGTCTCAGACTGGAGACCATCACGTGGAGGTGAGTCTCAGACTGGAGACCATCACGTGGAGGTGAGTCTCAGACTGGAGACCATCACATGGAGGTGAGTCTCAGACTGGAGAACATCACAGGGAGGTTAGTCCCAGACTGGAGACCATCACGTGGAGGTGAGTCCCAGACTGGAGACCATCACATGGAGGTGAGTCCCAGACGGGAGACCATCACATGGAGGTGAGTCTCAGACTGGAGACCATCGCATGGAGGTGAGTCCCAGACTGGAGACCATCACATGGAGGTGAGTCTCAGACTGGAGACCATCACATGGAGGTGAGTCTCAGACTGGAGACCATCACAGGGAGGTGAGTCCCAGACTGGAGACCATCACATGGAGGTGAGTCTCAGACTGGAGACCATCACATGGAGGAGAGTCCCAGACTGGAGACCATCACATGGAGGTGTGTCCCAGACTGGAGGAAGTCACTGAGAGGCGAGGCCCAGACTAGAGGCCAGCATGGGGAGGTGAAGCCATTGTGGACTGGAGGCTGGCATAGGCGAAAGTGAGTCTCTGACTGGAGGCCAACCCAGGGAGGTGAGACCCAGACTAGAGGCCAGCATGGGGAGGTGAGGCCCTTATGGACTGGAGGTGAAACCTTGAGTTTTGAAATCTGGCATATCTGGAGACTTATCGTTTGGAAGCTAGGTGCTGGAATGGACTGGGGTGAAAAGATTGTAAACCAAGTACTTTTGTTTTTCCTTTTTACTGTCATGCTGCACTTTTATTTATTATTCTTACAATTTTGTACCAAACAGTTAAGAATCTGTACCTAGGTATCTTTTATCTAAGGTGGCACTGTAAGCAGCGACATTGCAAACTTTTGACTGCACTCATTCGAGTGCACGTGACAATGAAGCTCATTCAATTCAATTCAATGTTTATGGAACAGTACATGTGGTCTCCACTCACTCACTTCACCAAAAGTGTGACATGTTCAGGGATGTTTCTGCAAGGGCAGATGGCACACAGTTTCTCAGATGGGAGGCCCTGGAAGAGGAGATCGAGAGGATGAAGGATGTTCTGTACCCAAACTGAGGACAGCCCCTCTCTTCTGAAGCAGCTTAGCCACAAATCCTCCCTTCACCATTCCCCTTTCTCCTGGTGACTCTGCAAAGACATTGAAAATGTTGGAGTAGCACATCTTCTTCTCTTTAAAGGTGAAGTGTTCAGAAAAATACTCAAATAAATGTTGATAGATTGTTGGTTTAGTCTTGACAAGGCTTCCCATATATGTGTTAAATCTCCAACAGTAAATAAACCGTGATTGTCACGTACCTTCAAATAGCATTCAAAATTGTCTGCAACATATAGATCCCTCAGCAGCTGATCACTTTTAGGAGGGGGCATTAGATAAAGCATCAGTCAACAAAAAGCTGTGCAAGCTCATTACAGAGTGCTGGGAGGCAATGTAGGTGACAATCTGCTGTTAAATGCTCCAGCAGGTGACTGTTCCTCACATAAACCTCAATTCCTGTTTAAAAAATGTCTTAACTTACGTATGGGTAAAGCTATCGTTTCAATTTGAGAGCGCCACCTTGGACGCATGGTAACCAGCAGAAAATAAAAAATGCCTCACACGCTGTTGATGTACTTCTTGTGATTTTTGAAGAGTGAGTCATACGTGTACCTTTACCCTTCCTCTTCTGTCTTACAGGGTTTGTGCTTTTCACAAGAGGCTTTGTCAACTATGCAAAAGTTCGGAAGATGACTGCCAAGATCGCCAGTTTGAAAAAGTCCAGGTTCCTTTTCATTTACTGATGGTAACAAATCATATCTGTTCAATGTCCAGTTACACTGGACCATTCATTTAGGCCAGTGGTTAGCACTGCTGCCTCACAGAGCCAGAGACCCGGATTCAATTCCCTCCTCAGGCGACTGACTGTGTGGAGTTTGCACATTCTCCCCGTGTCTGCGTGGGTTTCCTCCGGGTGCTCCAGTTTCCTCCCACAGTCCAAAGATGTGCAGGTCAGGTGAATTGGCCATGCTAAATTGCCCATGGTGTTAGGTAAGGGGTAAATGTAGGGGTATGGGTGGGTTGCGCTTCGGCGGGTCGGTGTGGACTTGCTGGGCCGAAGGGCCTGTTTCCACACTGTAATCTAATCTAATCTAATTTCTATATCATGAATAATTTTGATATTGTCTGCCATCTTAATTTTTAAAAATAAACAAACATAAACGCTGGATTGAGAAAGGTAGGAGTCTGAAGGGTTTATTGCATTAAGGTTGCTCAGGAGTACTGTCAGTATGTGCATTGTTTTTTTTGTTAACGGAGGAAATAATTAGCAGATGGAATATTGTCCTCAACCTTTGACCTTGGGCATGATTGAAGTTGGTCACTTAAAGCTGTAATCTTTCAACTACTGGCTGTGGTTCGATTTTTTTTAATGGAGTCAGGTTAACTCAAGAGACTTCTAAAAATTGCAGCCGGGTCCTAGATGGGGAAATCAAGTCTCCATTCCAGCAGATCCTATTATTATTGGTGTGGAGACTAGGCTGTAGCATCATGGAAAACCTGAGCATTTTATTACATTGCTGTCCTTGCTGATGAGGTGTAGTTAAACACAGTTCAATAATGACTGCAGGTGATTGAATATGTAGGAAGTGCAAAACACAACTGGGATGGTGAGTCTGTACCCTCCACAATCCACCAAGGCTATTTCAATAGCACCTTCTAAATTCATGCCCACCAGCATTTAGTAGTACCAGGAAACAGATCGTTGGGAACCCGAGTACTTGCAAGTTCCCCTGCAAGTCACATACCATCTTGACTTGGGACTACGTCACTGTTCCTTTGCTGTCACTGGGTCAAAATCCCAGAACTCAATTGCTAACAGCAGTAGTAGGTGTACCGACTCTATAAAGACTGCAGTAAACTAACTCACCACCACCAAGTTAAGGGCAATTAGGGGTGGGCAATAAATGCTGGCCCAGCCAACAATGATTATATTCCATGAGCAACTTGAACTTAAACAAAATAATAAATCGAAAGTGGTAAGGTCTGCCGCATGATTTACACATCTGTCACTTTGGGAGATGGAGCAATCTATAAGGGCACAGAGGCAGGTTTTCTTTCCAGAGGATTGGCAGGAGGAGTCTCGTTGGTGCTCACTCACCCCTTTGCTGCTGGGAGGGGTTAGATGGTGACATTGGGAACTCTCCTCAAGGCATTGACAGCTCATGGCCATTCCCAACAGTATCTCGGAGTAACTCCTGTACGCAATAGCTGATCAACTGAATGCTGGTTTCCTTCTTTATAATGCTCCAATGATGGTAGGTTAAGCACTCAATAACTGCCACTGTGCACTTGACTTCCTTAGCATGCTATGTTGTTAACACGCACGCAACCAGTGCTTTTTTTTAGGAGTTCCAAAATTTTCATACAGAGCTGAACTGAGGTTGTTTACTGCATGGCTGAGAGAGCTCCTGCAGTATGAAGCTGTCAACTGTTACCTATAAAATAATTAACATTAATTTGGAAAAAATATTTGCAGTTTTTAATATTACAGTAAGCAGAAGTGGATGCTTGTGTAAAACTCAAATTCCATGCATTTATTTTGTTCTAAACTTGATATTCATTTAATTTTTTTGTAGTGAGTACATTTTTAGCAAACATTACAGTTTAGAACTCTAGGATAATATTGATTTTAATTCAGTGAAATGTGGAAGAGATGCAGAAGAGATGGAAGAATCAATACACTAATTTCAATCAAAACTAAAATTGCCTCTGGCCTTATGTTGTGTATATAATCTAGGCCACAAAAATGTCCTCTCATACAATGCCAATCCTCTTCAAATATTCAATTGATTTCATGGCAGAGATGTTAGTATTTGTGATACGACTAAAAATTCTTTTCATTCATAAAATTAAAAGTAACCAAAAGAAAATCCATTACTTCATTATTGGACTTGGATATATGTTCACACGCTTTGGAAGGCTAGTTGATGAGGTGAATTGTTACAATGGCCTTTCATTCCCAGACTTAGGATTTGAATCCAATTTATGTTATTTATGACAATACTGTATAAAACGAGGTTGTGCCATCTTAAGCTGTCTCCGAATCACCCAGGCCAAAACCTCATCACTAAGTTGTACTCAACTGTTACTCTCACTTCAAGATAGTGAGTTCTTTCGAGATCTATATTTTGTCAGAGTAGTTTCAACATGCTTGACATCAAAGTCTATAGAAATTAATGCTCAGTATCTTCCTGACACAACTCCAATGAGGATGGTATTAACTTTTTTTCCCACAATTCAAATTAATTCCAACAATTAACTGGATGCCTGCATACAGTATTGGTCATCTTATTTAAAGAACAATTTAAGTGCATTGGAAACAGATCAGATAAAGTTCACCAGACAAATACCTGGAATGGGTGGGTTGTCCGATGGGGAAAGGTTGGACAGGGTAAGCTTATAACCAGTAGAATTCAGAAGAGTAAAAGCTGACATGATTGAAACTTGGCTGATTCTGAGGGATCACGACATGGTAGATGGGCAGAGGATGTTTCCCTTTATGGGCGAATTAAGGATAAGGGGTCATTATTTCCAGATAAGGGCTCACTTATTTCAAACTGAAAGTCGGTGAAGTCTTTTTTCTCACAGGTTTGTAAGTGTTCAAACTCACTTCTTCATAAAGGGTGGAAACAGAGTCTTTGAATTTTTTGTAAGGCAGATAGATTCTTTGTAGGCAACAGGGTAAATAATTGGCGATAGGCAGGAACTTGAGGCTGCAAGCAGATCATTCATGATCTTACTAAGTGGCAGGCCAGGTGTGAGAGGATGAGTGATGTACTTCTGCTCCTCCTCCTTCCGTTCACAAAATTGCCGGAAAGTATAAAAACTGGAGATATTGGATCAGCTGTCGATTATGCATCTTTCCTCATTTTCATTTGAATTGACTATAAATTGAAAGAGATCTCTATTGGGTGGCCAATCAATGTTCACTACTGATCAAAGTAATAGTAGAAGGGCTGCAAGTAAAATCTAACCTGCACTGGGTATCCCTCAATGCTGTTGGAAATCAGTTGTGCTTTCTGCAAGAAGCCAGATCTGAGCATGGCAATGTCTCTTATAAGAATAAGAATTTGTACAGGGTGTGGTCAGTTTTGGAGTTGGTTTTTCCTTAATTTGACAGTTCTCATAAACTAAGCCCCGCATAAAGTCAGATCATAGAAAAACATGAAGACAAGGCCATTTGGCCCTTTAAGTCTGCTCTGCCATTCAATCTAATCACCGATCGTCCAACTCGATTCCTGTTCCTGCTTTCAGCCTGGAGGTGAGTTGGCAGAGAACAAAGAATCTTAAAAGCCTCAGAATTGATAGGCATGAGGTCATTCTTAGGTTTGTAGACTGAGCTTATGGCCTGGATCTTTGAACTTTGGGATCGGCATTAAACCATGAGCTTCCTCCACGTCATTTATGCCAACAGCCAGAGGGAGATACATTTGAGCTTCCTCATGTAAATAAATAAAATGTTTGTAGTTCATCACTATACAAAATAACAGTAAAAACTGTACAAGTTGCTGACACCACCACTATGCGCACCACAATCCCTATCCAAATTACTCATCTACATAACTGAATAAATTCCCTAAAAGATCCTTAGCAAAAGCAGAACAATATAAAGGCAGATAGCTAACATGTGGCTTTATTGGTGACTTCCTCCAATCAACTTAATAGCATCTCTAACAAACATCATCAGTCACAACATGCAACATAAATTCCACCTGGATACCAGCAGTGCTCAATGGGCACCATGACATGGCAGTATAATGGACCTCTCCAAATTCTCCTTTAAGAGAAACAAGGCAAGAACCCTAATTCTGTCATTCACCAACTGCATACCCAGAAACATTTTTGCCTCCTGCAGGAAGCCAGTATTGATTCTGAAACACAACCCCCTCACCTAATTTAATTGATATCAAAGAGAAAAGAGGAAGTTCTTCATTGACAAACTTGGAGATGGAGTTATTGGAGGCCAGTTATCCCAGTCTCAGAATATTGCTGCATGACTTCCTCAAGACAGAATGCAAAGCTAAATATAATGGCCTTCTTTTATGAGAAATTACCAGATTTTCAAAAAGCCAGTGTATATCTAGATTGCCTTGTACAATACAAAAAGAACAATAATAATGGAGTTGTTCACTTATCATGGAGATCAAACTTTAAACTGTTAGGTTCCCAGAGAACAAGACAAGAGACAAGATGGCGGAAAGCTTTGGGCACAATCAATCCAAACTCACCTCTTCTTTTTGTCCCAAGCATAATACACTTACTAGCTATCATGTATCATATCTTGTGTCCTAAAATATTATTTTCTGAAATAAATGTATTCAATTTGCATTCAATGATTTGTTATCAACTGCATCGACTCAATCACTATGCACTTACCATCTCACATTGATAATAATTCTGCAATTGACTCCCTATTTGAGCATCATCTGGTTCTGCAAAATAAAAAAAAGCAAAAAAGGCAAATTGTGGTCGACAATGTGTAATCCCTTTAAAATCCTAAAACAGCAATCATGTCACCTTTCACCCTTCCCTTTTTCAATGAGAACATATGAACACTGTTCACAATCCAATCTCTCCATTCTGGTTTCTCTTTCCTGTGTTCTTTCAACAGTTGAAACGTTCTATTTGCGTTGTGGTAATCAGAGCTATTTGCAATGCTTGTTAGACTAAGGATTTATAAATTGTCAAGGTTACCTTTTTAAGCCTTTTAATACACCCTAAAAATAGATATATGTTTTAGAACCCCAGCATATATTGTTGGGATAGTTTCAATTTAACGCCAATCAGAAAACAGAGGATTTTGTTTTATTTCTCTGTGCACAATTATTTCTATTTAAATTATAACCTCTTCTTCAATTTCTGTCCCTGTATAAAATCCAGCTTCTCTGTACTGAATTGAACTTGTCACCTGTCAATCCAAATCCCAAATATTTTCAAATCTTCCTCAAACTTGTTCTGTTCCGCTTTAGAGCCCATCACTATCTATAGATTTGTATCATTTGCAAATTTTGTTGCTGTGTCTGTGGGTCTTTTATGAAAATGTTAAGCAAGAGACAATCTAAATCAGACCTCCTGTGGAATAGGACTGCCAACAATGTCCCATGCTGATACCAATCTGTCAACTATTACCCTCTGCATTCTACCAGTCAATCAATTACATGTAAATATTACATTGTTAATATTTGGACTGATTTTATATTTTCAGTGCAATCTTTCCAGAGGATCTGTATTAAATACCTAATGGAAACCAAGTTTCCTACATCCATTTCATTATTCCTATTATGCTCCTTCATCAAATTCTTCAAAGAAAACTATGTCCCTTCCATGGTTGGCACGGTGGCTCAGTGGTTACCACTGCTGCCGCACAGTGCCAGGGATCTGGGTTCGATTCCAGTCTCTGGCAACTGTCTGTGTGGAGTTTGCACTTTGTCCACTTGTTTGCTCTGGTTTCCTCCCACAACCCGAAGCTGTGCAGGTTCGGTGAATGGGCCATGCTAAATTGCCCGTAGTGTTCAGGGATGTGTAGATTAGGTGTATGAGTCAGGGGTAAATGTAGAGTAATGGGAGAGTGGGTTACTTTTGGAGGGTTGGTATGGACTTGTTGGGTCAAATGCCTTGTTTCCACACTGTAGGGATTCTGTGAACCCAAATCTTTTAGAATTTTATTTCTATCCCAATCTTTCATGATCATATTTTTAGTAAGGGTTTCCATTACTTTACCCAAAATGTATTCCAAACTCGTTGGTGCCTTGTTCCTAGGTAACATTTTTTCTTTCTTGACAGAAATAAAAATAGATGTAGTATCTGCCTTCTTTTAGCTGCTAGGCACCTTCCTAATATTTGGTGATCTTTAGGAGGATTAGGCCAGACTTCCTGTAATTTTCTCTACAATTTCCTCTAAAGATTTTAGATGTATCTTGATCAGACTCTGAGGTTTGTTTACTTGCACAGCTACATATTTACATTTCTGATTTGCAGGCATGTTAGAATTACAAAGGATGCATATTCTTAGAGTGAAATGGACTAAAATACAAACAATGTCCCATTCATGCAATGTGAAAATCCACAGAGAGATAGCATGTATGTAAAGTAAGTTTATTAGGCAGAGGTGGGTGCGTGGGTAGATGTTTCCAGGGTGTAGTTGGATCAGGATCCAGTCAAGTTGGACTGAGAGAGGGAGTGGGGCTGAAGTTGAGGCGAAAGGAGTTCAGGATTGGGAGTGGGTGCAGGGAGTCTGGTTGGAAAGGGGCTGTAGGATGGGGAGGTGGTCAGGTCAGGGCAGGCCAGAGAGCTGAGAGACTCTGCATTATAAATGAATTCACAGCACATTAATCTGCATCATATCAGACTTCCACTGGCTTGTGCCCTATGTGAACACAGTCAGTCTCATTATCGGAGACATTTAAAAAGAGCTGAACACTGTGCTTTCAGCAAACAAACAACTCCCCTTCTGACATGTTTTGACAGATAAAATAACAGTAAACAGTGTTTTTATTGGTGCAACAAGTTTAAAAAGTAATGTACATGATCTGGAAGAAGCTTTAGGCATTTATTGGACAATGTTAGCATCACAGAAACATTGCAAAATGATTCCTGTTGCATAGATATACGTTGTTCAGAAAAGTCACCACTGAGAGAAAAGGAGGTGATTGGTGTTGTGTATGAATTTGAGGTTCAATCAAGAGAAACCTGACAAAACAGGTAAACCAGAATTGCTTTTGGTTGAGCTAATGATTAATAACATAATAAATGATTGCTGGTGGTATGCTAAAGACTACTTAGCCAGAGTGAAAATCTTCATTACAAAAAAGAGATACAAATGATGACTGATGAGGGATTAATTGTAATCGTTGCAAATTTAGGAGTTTTGCTTGTGTATTGGTGGTGTACCTCTGGGCCAGGAAGCTTGATGAAGGGCTTTTGCCTGAAACGTCGAATTTTCCTGCTCCTCGGATGCTGCCTGACCCGCTGTGCTTTTCCAGCACCACTCTAACCTTGACTGTAATCTCCAACATCTGCAGTAGCCACCTCCACCCAGGAGGCTTGAGTTCAGTCCGACCTAGTTCCAGGTGTGTGGCGTAATATGCCTCAACAGGGTTGATTAGAAACATCCAGTAGTTGAAAATTTCAGCTCAGCACTGATACATTAATACCTCAACTTGTATAATGGTGAAAGTATTTTGAGAGTTAACAGAAGATTAGAGGCTGTTTCATGACTCAGTTTGTAAAAGAGCCAAAAAGGAGAGAAATCATTCTGGATTTGATTATGAGGAAGATGCATAATCAGTTCTCCAGCAAAAAGGCTTTAAACTCCAGTAGTTGTAACGTGATCATGTTTGACATTACAGTAACCAGGGAGGAAAATAAAACCCAAACAACATTCCCAGTCTTTGGGATAGCCAACCTTTAAATGATTGTTGGTGTGGACATGGAAGACTCAAATATGAATGATGAGAATGGAGGAACTATGGAATTCTTTCAAAGAGGTGACTCTGAATGCAATGGATGAATGTGTATTGATGCAAAGCCAAATATGTCAAGCTTCAAGGCAGTCCTGTGTGATTAATCGCAATTACCCAAATGTTCACAAGAAAGAAGCAAATGACTCAAGGCTGTGAAGGAAAATAGCACTGGTAAAATGGATCCAAAGGGAACAATCCTCCTAACATCCAATTCTCAACTGCTGTTATGAAGTTCCCCTGGTATACATCATGTGATCTCTGAAGTCAACAAGACAAAGGCACATTCACTGAATACCTCACCAATTTTTGCGGTGGCAGGGGAAGGTGCCAGGATGGGATGGGAGGTCTTTACTGAGACTTTACTTTCTCTCATCAATCTCATAGATTAGATTAGATTACTTACAGTGTGGAAACAGGCCCTTCGGCCCAACAAGTCCACACCGCCCCACCGAAGCGTAACCCACCCATACCCCTACATCTACATTTACCCCTTACCTAACACTATGGGCAATTTAGCATGGCCAATTCACCTGGCCTGCACATCTTTGGACTGTGGGAGGAAACCGGAGCACCCGGAGGAAACCCACGCAGACACGGGGAGAACATGCAAACTCCACACAGTCAGTTGCCTGAGGCGGGAATTGAACCCGGGTCTCAGGCGCTGTGAGGCAGCAGTGCTAACCACTGTGCCACCGTGCCGCCCACGAATCTGCTGCATGTTAAAAAAAAGTGGCAGAGATCAATTGGTTCGGACACACAGTCTCAAGAGATCACTTTACACTTGCGATATCTTCACACAAAAGACAAAACCTGCTAGATCAGAATTATTGTGGTAGGTTTGGAGTTGGAGGGGTTAATGTTGGAGGGGGCCCCTCCAGACAGCTGCTTCACACTAAGACCACACGCATACTTCCTTGGGCCACCATACATGAGGTCAGGATCAATAATTCCCCTGGGATGGATGATTGATTGTTGAAGATAATCCTGCAGTAGTATGTCCAGGCTCCTATGCAGTGGGTGGCAAGGACCAGATCTCTCAACATATACAACAAAGCAGAATTGATTGGTGTGCATTTTGTTTGAGACCTTGACCAGATGTGACATTACCCTCTGAAAGGGCATAAACTGCAGTTCAATTGGAAAAGATGTCAGTGGTGAAACAGACCTTTACTGAGTAAAAACAATGACTGCAGATGCTGGAAACCAGATTCTGGATTAGTGGTGCTGGAAGAGCACAGCAGTTCAGGCAGCATCTGAGGAGCAGTAAAATCGACGTTTCGAGCAAAAGCCCTTCATCAGGAATACAGGCAGAGAGCCTGAAGGGTGGAGAGATAAGTGAGAGGAGGTTGGGGGTGGGGAGAAAGTAGCATAGAGTACAATGGGTGAGTGGGGGAGGGGATGAAAGAGATAGGTCAGGGAGGAGAGGGTGGAGTGGATAGGTGGAAAAGGAGATAGGCAGGTAGGACAAGTCATGGGGATAGTGCTGAGCTGGAAGTTTGGAACTAGGGTGAGGTGGGGGAAGGGGAAATGAGGAAACTGTTGAAGTCCACATTGATGCCCTGGGGTTGAAGTGTTCCGAGGCGGAAGATGAGGTGTTCTTCCTCCAGGTGTCTGGTGGTGAGGGAGCGGCGGTGAAGGAGGCCCAGGACCTCCATGTCCTTGGCAGAGTGGGAGGGGGAGTTGAAATGTTGGGCCACAGGGCGGTGTGGTTGATTGGTGCGGGTGTCCCGGAGATGTTCCCGAAAGGGCTCTGCTAGGAGGCGTCCAGTCTCCCCAATGTAGAGGAGACCACATCGGGAGCAATGGATACAATAAATAATATTGGTGGATGTGCAGGTGAAACTTTGATGGATGTGGAAGGCTCCTTTAGGGCCTTGGATGGAGGTGAGGGAGGAGGTGTGGGCGCAGGTTTTGCAATTTCTGCGGTGGCAGGGGAAGGTGCCAGGATGGGATGGGAGGTCTTTACTGAGACTTTACTTTCTCTCATCAATCTCATAGATCTGCTGCATGTTAAAAAAAAAGTGGCAGAGATCAATCCAGCAATTATTCTCCTGTTACTGCAAAGAAACTGCTGGGAGAAATCAGAAACTACTGCATCTGCAACATCAACAGCAGATAGCATTAGTCGCCGCACACTCATAGAATCATAGAGATGTACAGCATGGAAACAGACCTTTCGGTCCTACTCATCCACACCAACCAGATATCCTAAATTAATCTAGTCCCATTTTCCAGCATTTTCCCCACATCCCTCTAAACCCTTCCTATTCATATATCCATCCAGATGCCTTTTAAATGTTGTTATTGTACCAGCCTCCACCACTTTCAGTTCATTCCATGCATACACTATGTTTGCATGAAAAAGTTGCCTCTAAATTTTTCCCCTCTCACCTTAAACCTACGCCCTCTAGTTCTAGAATCCCCAAACACAGGGAGAAGACCTTGTCTATTCTCCCTATCCAAGCCCCTCATGGTTTCATAACCTTTGATAAAATCACCTCTCAGCCTCTGACACTCCAGGGAAAATAGCCCCAACCTATTCAGCCTCTCCTTATATCTCAAACCCTCCAACCTTTGCAGCATCCTTGTAACTTTTCTCTGTACACTTTCAAGTTTTACAATATCCTTCCTACAGCAGGGAGACCAGAATTACACACAGTAATTCAAAAGTGGCTTAACCAATGTCCTGTACAGCCGCAACATGACCTCCCAACTCCTTTACTCAATGCTCTGACCAATAATGCCAAGCATACCAAATGCCTCTTCAGTATCCTCTTTACCTGAGACTCCACTTTCCAGGAACTATAAATCGGCACTCTAAGGTCTCTTTGTTCAGCGGCACTCTCGGAAACTTACCATTAAGTGTATAAATCCTGCCCTGATTGCCTTTCCAAAAGGCAGCACCTCACATTTATCGAAATTAAACTCTATCTGCCAATCATCAACCCACTGGCCTGTCTGATCAAGGTCCTGTTGTACTCTGAGGTAACCTTCTTCGCTGTCCACTACACCTCCAATTTCGGTGTCATCTACAAACTTACTACCAGCACTTGCTATGTTCACATCCAAGTCATTTATATAAATGTCAAAAAGTAGTGGAACTAGCACTGATCCTTGTGCCACACCACTGGTCACAGGCCTCCAGTCTGAAAAACAATCCTGCACCACCACCCTCTGTCTTCTACCTTCAAGCTAGTTTTGTATCCAAATAGTTAGTTCTCCCTCTATTCCATGTAATTTAACCTTGCTAATCAGTCTACCATGAGGAACCTTATCGAATGCCTTACTGGAGCCCATATAGATCACATCCACTCCTCTGCCATCATCAATTCACTTTGTTACTTCAAAAAACTCAATCAAGTTATTGAGACATGATTGCTCATGCACAAAGCCATATTGAATATCCCTAATCAGCCTTTGCCTTTCCAAATACATTCCCTCAGTATTCCCTCCAACAACTTGCTCACCACTGATGTCAGGTTCACTGGTCTCTAGTTTCCTGGCTTTTCCTTACCACCTTACTTAAATAGTGGCACCATGTTAGCCAACCTCCAGTCTTCTGACACCTTAGCTGAAGCTGGCGATGATACAAGCGTCTCAGCAAGGGACCCAGCAATCACTTCCCCCGATTCCCACATAGTTCTAGGGTACACCTGATCGGGTCCTGGGGATTTATCCACCTTTGTGCACTTTGAGATGTCCAGCACCTCCTCCTCTATAATATAGGCATTTTTCAGGATGTCACTATTTATTTCCCCACATTCTCCATCATCACCAGAAAAAGGAGCAGCAGATTAAAATCCAGTATAGAGGAGGAGAGCTCTGGTCTGGAATAGGGTCTAGAGGCTTCAGTGCACCTATCTGAATATGAGTGAGACCTGGTAAAGGTGAAGACTGATGGTATCCTGAACCATTGCTGCATACCTACACCCACTGCTGGATAACAACTTGCGGTCACAAGAACTGAATGGCAATCCTATCCTGGTACTCCTAAATGTTCCAGCTAACATTTAATTTGAGAGATCATTTCAGGGAGCTACTAGGGATTTATGTGCCACCTCTCAGTCCTCAACTATAAGTGTCGCTGGTGCTCTCTTTGTAAGAGCTCACCAATAATCTAATTCTAACTTGACATGGCCAGTCAGTGGGGAAGCATGCATATTTCTAATCTTGATACAGGGTTTTGCTCCATCAGCCACCTACCTATTTCATTCAATGAGAATATAGTTGTTGAATGGCTTACAGAGACACACATCCAATGATAACACTACAGGCATCAGTTCTCAGTGGTAAAAACAATGACAGCAGATGCTGGAAATCAGATTCTGGATTAGTGGTGCTGGAAGAGCACAGCAGTTCAGGCAGCATCCAAGGAGCAGTGAAATCGACGTTTCGGGCAAAAGCCCTTCATCAGGATGCTGCCTGAACTGCTGTGCTCTTCCAGCACCACTAATCCAAAATTAGTTCCCAGTGTAACTGCAATATGGATGTTATTTCTTCTCAGGCACTTTACAAATTCATTGGCTGTATGAGATCTGAACATGTCCCACACCAATAAACTGCATCATTTATGAACGACACTGGATCCCTCATTCCATAAATTATGGGTCTATAACTTCACTCCACCTTCATCCATCCAACCATTATCATCGACATGAACAAAAACTCTTTTGTGTACTTGGAAGTCAGTATGGTGTTACATTTGAAAACTCTCATCGACTAAGTTTGTTCGTCAAGTGTTGTGGGCATCACTGGGAATCTTGACTTTTCCTGTCCTGTCATTTTCAATCTATTCCACTCTACAGCTGAGCAGATCAAAATTCATGGGCATTTCATCAATGTTACTGATGCAATTTACAGGAGCTTTTAGGATATGTGCCACATTAATCATGGGTGAATTTAATTTACCAGGTTGGCAAAAGTAGCCTGAAACACATTGATTGAATATATTCAGGACAATTACTTAAAGCAGTATGCTCTAGAGTCAACCAGGGAGTAAATTATTCTAGACCTAGTCATGAACATTGAGAAGGATTAATCAATAACCTGATAGTGAAGGAACATTGAGTTAACAGCGATCATAACATCATAGAATTTCATGCTTTTTCTAAGGGAAATTTGAATATAAGTAATAATATATGAAGGATTTAACTAAAGTGAAACTAAGGCAAAAGTGGGTACTGCAGATGCTGGAGATCAGAGTCAAGATTAGAGTGGTGCTGGAAAAGCACAGCAGGTCAGGCAGCATCTCAGGGGCAGGAAAATCGATGTTTTAGGCAAAAGCCTTTCATCAGGAAACTAACGTGAAACTAAGTTAACCATAGATAATACAGATGGAATTGCAGAACTTTAATAAGCTATTTAATATCTCAAAGCAAAGATTTATCCCAGTAAAAAGTAAAGGTTCCTACAGATGAATGTATCATCTATGGGCAATCAAGGAAATTCTGAGTAGGATCAAAACACTACAACACTCTTAAATTTGCAAATTGTAGATCAGAAGATTGGACAGATGTTAGAAACCAAAAAACAATAGCTAATAAATGGAAGTGAAGATGACAGAATACAATCTAACAGTATTTTTTTTAAATAATAAGAGTTTCCATAAATATATGAATAGGAAAAGGGTAATTAACCCTAGTGTTAGTCCTCTGGAGGGTAAATCTGGGATAACAAGGAATTGACAGAGGCATTGAACAGGTATGTGGTGTCAGCCTTCCTTCACTGCAGAAGATGTCAAAATCCCTCCAAAATAATATGAAGATCAACAGGAGGCAGGACCTTTTAACAATCACCATCACTAGGAAGAAGGTGGTTGAAAATCTAATGGCCCAGATTTTCTGATAGCAAGATAGTTGTTGCTGAAGTGCAGACTGAAGTTATGAATCAAGACCATGCTAGTTTACTGCAAAGGAATTGCAAGGCATGGAGAAGCTCCCAATGGACATTTATCTAGTGTCTGGAAACCTCCAAGGAACTCTCCAATTTTTAAATTGAAATTAGAGACTTCAGAGGGATCTGACTTCCTTAAGTTAATAGTTAGCCAGAAAATGTTAGAACAATTAAAAGGTACTCTAACTGCTGGTCAACTATTAAAGTGACACCTTTCCCTGACCCACCACTGGCCACTTCCTCACACCCCGATCCAAAATTCAACTCTTCTACTGACCACATACATCCCACTCCATATAGACACCCACCCCTTGCCTCTTCTGTCCCAAATCCAACACTCCAGGTGAACTGGACCAACCCATGGACACCCAACCCCCACTCACCAAACCTCTAAGGACAACTGACCACCACAAACACAACCATACCCTCCCCCGATACTCTCCTAAAACTGACTTTCAACTCCCCAGCATTGCTCACAGATTCAGCTACTCCCCAACAAATGCCTCCATGAACTGACCTGACTTAACCTGACTTGCCTCTAGATCCACCCTGCCCATCTTCCCTTCATTGGTTGCAATCCATCTCAAAGTCTTACCCACTTACATGCCACGCCACTCACCTATCACCATAGTCCTTTACCTATGTGTCACCCTACCAATATGGCACTCTAGCCTCCTCCCAACACCCACCTGGCACCTATACCCCTCACATAACGTCCACCCTCTCCCCACTCATCTAGTACTCAGCCCTTTCACTCACTTGCCATCTTACTTTGTACACATACCTATTCATGGTGGCCTTCCACATGGCTTTGAGTCAGAGGTAATGCTTAGGCTGTGATAGTGGGAGGTTCAGTGACTGTAATGCCATTGAGCATGATAAGGAGAAGATTAGATTCTCCCTTCTGTGAGATAGTTGCTGTTTGTTACTTGCACAGTGCAAATGTTGTCCACCTCTTGCTGAGTATGGACACAGATTACTTAAGTATTTGAGGAGTCATGAATGGTGCTAAACATTGGCCAAACATCAGCAAGCATCCCCAGTTCTGAACTTATGATGGAAGCAAGGTAATTGATGAAGCAGCTGAAGATGGTCCATTCTAGGACACTGCCCTGAGAAACTCCTGCAGATGTCTGCTGAGACCGAAATGATTGACTTCCAACAACAACCAATTTCCTTTGTGCCAGCTATGACCCCAACCAATCAGGGGATTCCCATTGACTTAAGCTTTGCTAGGGCTCCTGATGTCACACTTGATCACATGTGGCCTCAATGTCACAGGCAATCACTCTCACCTCACCTCTGGAGTTCAGCTGTTTCATCCATGTTTGGACCAAACAGGAACAAGTCTCGGAGTTGATTAGCCATGGTTGAATTCAAACTGTTTGTCCATCAGCATATTATTGCTGAACGAGTGCACTGTTAATAACACCTTCCATCACATTGTTCTTGATTGAGTATGGACTGAAAGGACATCAATTGTTTGGGGTAGGTTTGTCCTACTTTTTGAATACAGGATATACCTGGGCAATTTTCCTGACCCTAACCCTACTGCTGGGTAGTTGGCAATGTTGTAACTGCACTGGAATAGCTTGGCTAGGTTCACGGCCAATTCTGAAGCACAATTATTCAGTATCGTTGCTGGAAAGTTGGCAGAGACAATCACTTAGAAGTGACATCCAGATGTGAGAAAGTGAGACTGAGTGGGAATAAACACTTTCATGCTGCCACACCTCTTTCCCTGGTGAAGATGGTCTCCTGTTTGCCAAAGAAAATAATACAATTATTTCGTTCTCAAAGTGATTGGAGAAGATCTCTCCTTACCCCTCCTCCTCCCCACCACCGAACCCCTCACCAAAGTTGATGAGAAAATATAGAACTAACCTAATTTTATGTGAAGCTTTTTGCCGACTTCCTATTTCAGTTGAAATGTAATAATCTAGATGAGAGGAGAAAGGGAGGACTGCAGATGCTGGAGATCAGAGCTGAAAATGTGTTGCTGGAAAAGCGCAGCAGGTCAGGCAGCATCCAAGGAGCAGGAGAATCGACGTTTCGGGCATGAGCCCTTCTTCAGGAATGAGGAGAGTGTGCCAAGCAGGCTAAGATAAAAGGTAGGGAGGAGGGACTTGGGGGAGGGGTGTTGGAAATGCGATAGGTGGAAGGAGGTTAAGGTGAGGGTGATAGGCGGGAGTGGGGGTGGGGGCGGAGAGGTCAGGAAGAAGATTGCAGCTTAGGAAGGTGGTGCTGAATTTGAGGGATTTGACTGAGACAAGGTGGGGGGAGGGGAAATGAGGAAACTGGAGAAATCTGAGTTCATCCCTTGTGGTTGGAGGGTTCCTAGGCGGAAGATGAGGCGCTCTTCCTCCAGCCATCATGATGCTAGACTCCCCCTCCCACTCCGCCAAGGACATGCAGGTCCTTGGCCTCCTCCATCGCCAGACCATAGCAACACGACGGCTGGAGGAAGAGCACCTCATCTTCCGCCTGGGAACCCTCCAACCACAAGGGATGAACTCAGACTTCTCCAGTTTCCTCATTTCCCCTCCCCCCACCTTGTTTCAGTCTCAACCCTCAAACTCAGCACCACCTTCCTAACCTGCAATCTTCTTCCAGACCTCTCCGCCCCCACCCCCACTCCGGCCTATCACCCTCACCTTAACCTCCTTCCACCTATCGCATTCCCAACGCCCCTCCGCCAAGTCCCTCCTCCCTACCTTTTACCTTAGCCTTCTGGGACACACTTTCCTCATTCCTGAAGAAGAGCTCATGCCCGAAACGTCGATTCTCCTGCTCCTTGGATGCTGCCTGACCTGCTGCGCTTTTCCAGCAACACATTTTCAGCTCTGATCTAGATGAGAGGAGAGGTATCAAAGTTTCAGTCTGCTGCCTGTTTATGCTGTAGCACATCAGTATTGCTGATGGGGAAGAGGGTTTGTGGAAAAGGTTTGTCATATAATCACAGCCAACGTCTGAAATGCTGCAAACAGAACTTGGGATAACGGTCAGGAAGCTCTGTTAAACGTTAGCCGAATGGATGGTTGCTCTAAGTGTGATTGCAGAAATACCAATAGTGTATTACAAGTCTATCATTTATATACACAAGATTTGTGTGCAAATCTGCACGTATGCATAAACCCTGAGTGTTTTTACTACAATTATAAACTGAACCGCTAGCAGGTACAAGGTACATGTTTTACTGGTAAGCACTTCCCCGCCAAGTTTCTGGCAATTAGTGCTTTATGCAGCTTGCTCAGAATAACTTAATACTTTTGTTTCTTAGCCAAAGGCAGATCTGCTCTTCAGACTGAACTCTTGTCAGTTTTGACATGTCCTAGACATTTATACATTGGATTCAATTAGCATTCTGAATGGAAAATTCGGCTGTGGCAACTGGTTTTTGATTGTGAAATGTAGTACTAGTCACTCTCTCTGTTCAGTTTTGTTTATAAAATTACATGATCAAGCTGAGATAATAAAAATGGTTCCACCCATGGAGGTTAGTAACTGAAAAGGCCAAAGAAGACATTTATCACATGCTTTCAGTCTAATTTTTCTGATGTGCAGTGTAGCTCCCTGGCTCATGCAAAAGCAAAGAAAGTTTAAATATTCAGAATATGTCTTTTTTGTATCAATGTGTTCCGTGGCAAAACTAATGCCACCAGCCTTTCATTACATTTGTCACAGAGACATACAGCATGGAAACAGACCCTTTGGTTCAACTTGTTCATGCCAACCAGATATTCTACATTAATTTAGTCCCATTTGCCAGCACTTAGCTCATTTACTTCGATATCCTTCCTATTCAAATACCCATCCAAACACCTTTTAAGTGTTGTAATTGTACCAGCCTCCACCACTTCCTCTGGCAGTTCTTTCCATCCATGTTCCATCCTCTGTGTGAAAGCATTGTCCTTAGGTCCTTTTTAAATCTTTCCCCTCTCAGACTAGACCTATCCCCTCTAGTTCTGGACTCCCTCACCCCAGGGAAAACATCTTGTCTATTTAACCTATCCAC
Source organism: Chiloscyllium punctatum (assembly GCF_047496795.1). Taxonomy (NCBI): domain Eukaryota; kingdom Metazoa; phylum Chordata; class Chondrichthyes; order Orectolobiformes; family Hemiscylliidae; genus Chiloscyllium; species Chiloscyllium punctatum. Next base: position 36,666,502 of record NC_092752.1, read on the forward strand.
GTCCCTCAAGATTTTATAAACCTCTATAAGGTCACTCCTCAGCCTCTGACGCTCCAGGGAAAACAGCCCCAGCCTGTTCAACCTCTCCCTGTACCTCAAACACTCCGATTCTGGCAACATCCTTGTAAATCTCTTTGGTACCTTTTCAAGTTTAACAACATCTTTCTTATAGCAAGGAGACCAGAATTGAATGCAGTATTCCAAAAGTGGCCTAACTAATGTCCTGCACAGCCGCATGACCTACCCATTCCTGATGAAGGGCTTTTGCCCGAAACGTCGATTTCGAAGCTACTTGGATGCTGCCTGAACTGCTGTGCTCTTCCAGCACCACTAATCCAGAATCTACCAACTCTTATAATTGCTTCTAATCACTCATAGACGTTCTGTGAACTTTTGGATTAGAAATTGCAGTGATCTGAAATTCAGTTACCACGATGCCCTTTCCAGGGATTTTGGGACTTGTGTGAACAAGGAAAATAATTGAGTATCTCCTTAACCAATTGGATTGAATTTTTTTTTTAATGCATCTTATAACCTGAACTAGAGTTGCAAGTTAGAATAGTTAATTCAATACATAACACATTTACAGAAAACAAAATGAGCATGAAGGAAAGAAAGATGCTTTAAGCAAGAGAAAGAAACAGAATAAAATACAAAACCAAACGTATTATTTTTGTAAAATGTCTCCAACAAGCATTAAAATATGAAGGAACATTACTCCTCACATAAATTTTCAGTACCACCGAATGTATTTTCTTTAGTTACCATGTACCATGCCACTAAAATCAGGATTGAGCTTGAAGGGACAATTGCTGAGATTTGTGGGATGTTTAGTGTAGATCTAGTGATTAGTACAGCAGATTCACACCCTCCATGTATTTCAATGCTGATTTCCTCTGTGTTATACTCATTTAACAGAGACTCTGCAGTAATGTGGAAACTTGGAACATGTTTAACTCGACATGTGCTCACTAGAAGCTGCTTTCCAAATTACACTTTAATCGCAGTACGGGTAGATAGCCAAACAATTATCTTTACTACAGAATCTGCCTAATATTTTTATTCCTATATCAGACAGGTAAAATAGTGCATTTCAAAAAATGGGACAACATATCCTGACATGAGTTCAGATTTCACCCATTGAGGATGAGTGCAATATTTCAGAGCCTAAAATTGGCTCACACAATTGGATCCCCAAACTCCAAAAGTTATTGTTTGAATTACTCAAATTAAATGTTCATCCCATCATATTACTGAAGCAAATCTTGTTGAAGTCTCAAGTTGTATCTTAATTGATTTAATAAAAGTGAACTATCCTTCCTCATCCTCCTTGACCTTCTTGCAACATTTGATCTGCTTTGTCATAAAATTTTGCTGCAATTCCTCTTTATCAGCTCCTGGCATGTTGCACTCAACTTGTCTGTGTTCATTTGTGCATATCCTGTTACATCCAGAGAACTGCTTACAATGGCTTCTCACAGAATCATAAAGTCATACAGCTCGGAAACAGACCCTTTGGTCCAACCAGTCCATGTTGAACATAATCCCACACTAAACTAGTCCCACCTGCCTCTGCTTGGCCCATATCCCTCCAAACATTTCTTATTCATTTCAAATATCGTTTAAACATTGCAACCACCATTTCATCCGAAAGTTCACACATGAATCATTCTCTGTTTAAAAAAATTGCTCCGCGTGTCCTTTGTAAATCCTTCCCTTCTCACCTTAAAAATATGACCCCTAGTCTTGAAATCCTCCACCCAAGGGAAAAGAGACCTGCCATGCATCTTATCTATACCCATCATTATTTTATAAACCTCTATATAGTTACCTCTCAATCTCCTACATTCCAGTGAAACATGTCCCAGCCTATCCAACCTCCTTTCCTAACGCAAACACTTCATTCTTAGCAACATCCTGGGAACTCTTTTCTGAACCAGTTTAATAATTTGCTTCTCATTTCTGCACCAATACCCTTGATGTCCCCAAAGGGTGTACTCTTGGTTTCCTCCTTTTGCTCATCATGATGCTTGTCCTTGCAGACATCATCAGAAATCATGTCATTAGTTTTCAGAGGTATACTACTGTTAACCAACTCTACTTCTCCTCCATCTATCTGACCATACCCCATTTCCCCCAGTGTCGGACAGCCTGCCAACCTCCAATATTAGCTAAGCAGACATTTCCTCCACTTAAATATTGACAACAGAGAAGCCATTGACTTTCGACCACATTGTAAACTATATTCCCTCACCACACTCTTCATTCCTCGCCATGGCAGGTGACAGAGGCTAAAGTAAGCCTTTTGCAAACCTGGCTTCATATCATGGTGACGCTAAAATGATCCTCTCATACATCTGCACCACTACTAAGACTGCTATTTCCAAATGATTTTGTCCATATAAGGAGTTAATGTGTTGCTGAACTGTTCATCCACTCCTATGTTAGCTTGAACCTTCATCATGACAATATATAAACCATGAAGTGTAATTAAGACCATAAGAAATGGGGACACAAATAGGCCATTCGGCCTCTCGAGCCTGCTTCAGCATTCAAGAAGTGCTTGACTGTTCTGACATTCCTCATATCCACTTTCCTGCCTTTTCCCTTTGATTGTCCTATTGATCAAAAATCTATCTCTCTCAGCCTTAAATATGCAAAAGGACTCTGCCCCCAAAGCGAGGAATTCCAAACGCTCACAACCAGGGAGAAGAAATTCATCCTCATCTCAGTCTTAAATTGGTGTCCCTTGACTCTGAGACTATGCCCTCTGGTCCAACTCTCTCCCATGACTCTCCCATCCTCTCAGCATTTACTCTGTCAAGCCCCTTTAGGATCCTATATGTTTCAATGAAATAAACTCTTATTTTTCTAAATTCCAGTATGTAGAGTTCCAACCTGTTTAGCCTTTGCTCATAAGTCACTATGTCCATATGGGGATCATACTTGTGAACCTTCTCTGAACTGCCTCCAATGAAACGATATCTTTCCTTGAATATGGGAATTAAAACACTTCATAGTACTCCAATTGTAGTCTCACCAGCACCTCGTGTAATTGCAGTCAGATTTCGCTTTTACTCCAATCCCTTTGAAATAAGGGCCAAAATTCCATTCACCTTCTTGCACCTGTGTGGCAGCTTTCTATGTTTTGTGCATAAATATCATCATGTCTCTTTGGGTTATAACTTCCTGCAGATTTTTCTCTCCATTTAAGTAATACTCTACTCTTTTGTTCACCCTTCCAAATTGAATAACTTTACATTTTCCCAAATTATACTCCATTTGCCAATTTTCTGCCCACTTAACCCATCAATATCTCTCTGTAACTGTTTGTGTCCATTATGCAACTTGTCTTTCCACCCATTTTTGTGAGGTCTGCAAATTTGGCTTTAGTACATTTGCTTCCTTCCTGCAAGTCATAAATAAATATTGCAATCAATTCCAGTCCCAGCTCTGATCCCTGTGGAACTCTTCTGGTTACTGATCATCAACTTGAAAAAACACTCCTTATCCCCACTCATTGTTTTCTGCCCATTAGACAATTCTCTGTCCAAAGTTCCATATCCATGCCAAAATCTTATCTCCACCACCATGGGCTCTTATCTTGTGACTTAATGTTTTGCCAGCTACCTTGTTGAATGCCTCCTTGAAGCCCATATACAGCACATCCACTGGCTCCACTCTGGCTGAGAATTCCTCGAAAAACTCTGATTTTCTTTTCATGAAGCTATGCTAACTTTGTTTGATTAGATTCTGATTTTCCAAATGTGCTGTTACTACTTCCTTAATAATTGATTCCAACAGCGGTATTAGGCTAATCAGATTACAGTTACCTGTGTTTTGCCTCCCTCACCTTTTGAACATGGGTTTCACATTGGCAGTTTCCCAATCATCCAGTACTTCTCCAGAATCCAAAAACTTTTGGAGAAGTACCACCAATGTACCCATTATCTTTGAAGCTATTTACAATGCAAGCTCTCAGGGCCAGGGGACTTGTTTGCCTTTAGTCCCATTAGAATTAGATTAGAATTAGAAACCCTACAATGTGGAAACAGGCCCTTCAGCCCAACAAGTCCACACCAACCCTCCAAAGAGTAACCCACCCAGACCCGTATCCCTGACTAACGCACCTAACCTACATATCCCTGAACACTACAGGCAATTTAGCATGACCAATCCACCTAATCTGCACATCTTTGGATTGTGGAAGGAAGCCGGAGCAGCCGGAGGAAACCCACTCAGACACAGGAAGAATGTGCAAACTCCACACAGATAGTCACCCAAGGCTGAAATCGAACTCACATCCCTGGCACTGTGAGGCAGCAGTGCTAACTGCTAGTATTACTTTGTATAGTACTAATTCTCTATTGATGGCAATGGTAGTTAACATTTTTGTGAAAGCTTTTTGCCTTTTACTTCTGAGGACAATTCTCAAGAATACCAGTGCATAAGGAAAACCAACATTTGTTTTTTTTTTCTTCCCCACACCACCGCTTAACTGTGGTAGTGCTTATTTTTCACCCCAGCACCCATGCTGTGTGTGTGCAGGTGTGAGACACAGTGAAAGACACAAGGTGCACAAATCTTTATTCAAAAACCAAGATTTGTTTTTTTTTCCCCCAAGAGAAAACCAACATTTGTAATGCATGAGAAGAGAGTCCTGATTGGTTGCCATTGCTATTCAACATTTAATAAGTAGCAGCAGCTCAACAAATCAAATTTCATTTGCCAACCAATCAGCACTCTCCTTTCCTGCAGAATAAATGTTAGTTCTCCACCTGAATTGATATTCTTACAAATTGTCTTGATGAGTGTCAGATGAAAATCTTTTGCAAAATGTGGCTTGGTACGGTAATACTCAAGTTCTGTACTACCAAACAGCTAATTTTTATTCAGTTACTTGTATCAATTTCTTCTCAATTTATTTAATTAAAACTATCTCCTCAACACTAGTGGTCTTTATCTCTGTGGTGCCAATTCTAAGCATTCTCTGAAAGGCTGTTTTAAATTAATGAATCATCCAGTTTCATCAAATTCATTTTCCTCAGTTCTGTTTTTAGTTTGCACGACAAATCCTCTTTCCCTCTCCTCTCTTATTTTTCTTGTTCTCTTCTTTGCTCCTGATGTCTTTCCCTTGTCCAACCCTCTGCTCCATTCCTTTTCTATGTTCTCCCTCAGTCTTGTATTATTCACACTTTAATTATCTGCTCCTATCTTTCATATTTCCCATCCTTTCCTTTTTCTCTTCACCCTTTCCATTCATTAAACCCTCAGATTCCCACATTGCCCCTTTCAGTCTTTCCTCTCAACCTTCCTCCTATCTCTCCTTCTTAAAATCTTTGTATTTCTTTTCCTAACAATTGCAATTGTTTTCATTTACACCTAACCTCACCGACACTCTCTGGCAACTCTCTTCAATCATCTCTACACCAATGCTCCTAAACCAGCTTCTAATCAACCCTAAGATTTCTAATGTGCTGGTGAATAAAGATTATGTTGGACTCAAAATATTAACACTGTTCCTCTTTTTTTATGGATGCTACCAGACCTGCTAAGTTTTTACCACAATTTTCTGCTTTTATTTGTTACACCTGAGAGTTTCCATCCAAAATGACAAAGGAAAACAAAGGGTCAGCCATGTTCGCATGGGATTGGTTAGGCTAGATCAATAAAATCAATGTTGTTTCCCTAAAGGTCATTAATTAATTAGTTAGTTGTTTGTAACAATACAACAATTTCATGATCACTAATACAACATCAGTTTTTCATTTTTTGGTGGAAAAGGAACTGGATACAAGCTCTCAAACTGTCCTGACCAGATTTGAATTCACTTTTCATTTTATTGGGCCAGGGTACTGAATGACGTAGTTCTACTCACACATTCAAACTTACACTCAATATCTGAAACCACCATCATCATCCCAAGGTAAATCCTGACTCACTGCTGGATAGATCCACAAGAGGTGGCAGCACTGGGGTACACATTTGGGGAGGTTAACTTGGGAATCTGCAATATTAACTCCAGATCCCATGATATCTCACAGCATAAGAGCAAACATGAGCAAGGGACCCTCCTGCTGATCAATACTCAGCTGATGAATCATTACTACTCCATGCTGAGCACTAAGTGGATGAAGTACTGAGGATGGCAAGGGCACAGGATGTACTCTGGTTACATGATGTCAATGTCTATCACCAATAGTGGCTCAGTCGTACCAGTACTGACTGAGCTAGCTGAATCCTAAAGGACATTGCTGCTAGATTAGGTTTGCAGCTGGTGGTGAGGGAAAGCCTTACTTGGTCACTTTCACCAATCTACATATTTCACAAACATTTGTCCTTGACAGTATAGATAGTGTCCTTGTGGAGATGATTCCCACCTTCACTTTGAGGACATCGTCTATTGTGTTGCCTCTAATTTTTACCATCATGCCAAATGGAATAGATTTCAAACAGACATAGCAAATCAAAGATGAGTATCTATAAGACATTGTGAACCAATGAATATTATTCAACCATAATCTGTAACATTGTGATTCAGAATATACCCCACTCTATCAAGACAGGAGATCAGGTTAGTCCAATGAAGAATGCAGCAGTGCAAGTCAGGAGCAACATTGTACATACATAAAAATGAAGTTGTCAACCTGGGGGGAGTTACAACACAGGACTACATGCGTGCTAAGCTGGGATAAACAAGGCCAAGCAATTTCACATTCAGCGCAGCAGGCATGAACATTCAAAGGACCAGCAGAAGTAGACCACTTGGCCCCTGACCTGCTGTGCTTTTCCAGCACCACTCCAATCTCCACTTGGCCCCTTACACCTGCTCTGCCAACCAAGAAGATCGGTATATGTTTCACATTGCACACCCCAACTACCCTTGAAAATCCTTGATTCCTTTGTCTAAGAAGAATCTACCTGTATCTGACTTAAAAATATTCCTTGGCCTCACTTTCACTGCCTTCCAAGTCAGACAATGCCAAAGTCACATCACCTTTTGAAAAAAATTACTTTCTTCATCTCTGTCCTAAAATGGTGATACCTTTGAATCACTCAAAATTAAGGCACCAGCACAGACACCCGTGAAACTCCACTCATCACATCTTGCCAATTAGGCAATGGCTCATTTATCCATTTATGCATACTGACTAAGGCCATGTTTGACTAACTGTGGCATTAAGGAGTCCTGGCAAGACTTGAATCAATGGGAATCGAGGGAACATTTCCTGCTGGTTGGAGTCATACCTGACACATGGGAAGCTGGTTGTGCTGGTCGGAGTTCAGTCATCTCAGCTTCAGGATATCACTTCAGGAGCTCCTTAGGGTAATGTCCTAGGCCCATCCATCTTCAGCTACTACAAAAATGACCTTCCCTCCATCGTAAGGTCAGAAATGGGGATGTTCACTAATGATTACACAATGTTCATCACCACTCATGACTCGTCAGATACTGAAGAAGTCCACATTCAATTGCAACAATATCTGGACAATATGCAGGCTTGGGGTGACAAGTGGTGAGTAACATTGGTGCAAGATAAATGCCAGGCAATGATCATCTTCAATAAGAGACAATCTAACCACCACCTCTTAGCATTCAATGGTGTTACCATCACTGAATCCCCACTATCAACATCCTTGGGTTACCATTGACCAGAAATTCAACTGGACTAGCCATATAAGCCTAGTGGCTACAAGAGCAGGTCAGAGGCTCAGAATACTATGGTGAGTAACTCACCTTCTGACTCCCCAAAGCCCACCCACTATCTACAGTGCACACAGTCAGGAGCATGATGGAATATTCCCCACTTGCCCTAGCAATACTCAAGAAGCTTGACACCATTGAGGGCAAAGATGCCTGCTTGATTGGCATTCCAAACCAATGTCCACTTCCATCCAGAAGAACAAAGGCAGCAGGTATATAGAAAGACCACCACTTGCAAGTTTCCCTCAAGCCACTCACCATCCTGACTTGGAAGTTTATCAACCTTCCCTCACTATTGCGGTGTCAGAATCCTGAAACTCCGTCCCTAATAGCATTGTGGGTCTAGCCACAGTACATATGTGACGTGGTTCAAGAATAGAACACACCACCAATTTCCCAAGAACAACTAAGGATCTAAGGATGGGCAATAAATACTGGTGCAGCCAGCAACACCGACACCCCACAAGAAATTAAAGAAAACTCTGTTTTCTGCCAGCCAGTGAATTTTCTATCCAAAAGTGACAAGTAACATTCACACCGCAGCAATGCCAAGCAATGACCATCTCCAATAAGAGACAATCTAACCACTGTTACTTGACATCATTGAATCCCCCACTATCAACATCCTGGGATTTACCATTGGCCAGAAACTGAACTGGCAGCCATTGCATTTTTATGGCCGTTCAAGAGTAGATCAGAGGCTAGGAATCCTGCAGTGAATAACTCACCTCATGACTCTCCAAACTCTGTCCACTATCTCCAAGCAGAAGTCAGGTGTGTGATGGAATCCACCCCACTTGCCTGGGTAGGTGCAGCTCCAACAAAACTCAGGAAGTTCGACACCATCCAGGACAAAGCAGTCCGCTTGATTTACACCACAACTACAAAATCCATTGCCTCTACCATCGACACTCAATAACAGCAGTGTGTACCATCAGTGAAATGCCCTGTAGAAATTCACCAAATTTCTTTTGAGATCACTTTCCAAACCCATGACTACTGCCACCTGGAATGACCAGGGTAGCAGATATATAGATTCATAGAGTAGATTCATTGAGCGACTGAGCTTGTATACCCTTGAGTTTAGAAGACTGAGAGGGGATCTGATTGAGACGTATAAGATTATTAAAGGATTGGACATTCTGGAGGCAGGAAGCATGTTTCTGCTGATGGGTGAATGCCGAACCAGAGGACACAGTTTAAAAATAAGGGGTAGGTCATATAGAACAGAGTTGAGGAGAAACTTCTTCACCCAGAGAGTGGTGGATAAATGGAATGCTCTGCTCCAGAGGGCAGTGGAGGCCAAGTCTCTGCATACTTTCAAGAAAGAGATGAATAGAGCTCTTAGAGATAGTGGAATCAAGGGTTATGGGGAATAGGATACTGACTGTGGATGATCAGCCATGATCATAATGAATGGTGGTGCTGGCTCGAAGGGCCAAATGGCCTACTCCTGCACCTATTGTCTATTGTCTATTGAGTCATCAAGATGTACAGAACGGAAACAGTCCAACTCATTCATATTGTCTAGATATCCTAAATTAATCTAGTCCCATTTGCCAGCACTTGGCCCATATCCTTCCAAACCCTTCTTATTCATTTACCCATCCAGGTGCCTTTTAAATGTTATAAATGTACCTGCATCCATCATTTTCTCTGGCAATTCATTCCATATACACATCACCCTCTGCGTGAAAAGATTCCCCCTTATGTCCCTTTTAAGTCTTTCCACACTCACCATAAACCTATGCCTTCTAGTTTTGGACTTTCCTACCCTAGGGAAAAGATCTTGTCTATTTACCCTATCTATGTCCCTCATGGCAACACCATCTCTTGCAAGTTCCCCATAAGCACACTCACCATCCTGAATTGGAAATATAGCTCAGTTCCTTCACTGTCACTGGTTCAAGCTCCTGGAATTCCCTCCTTAACAGCATTGTGGGTCAATGTACAGTACATGGACTGTAGTGTTAAAGATGGAAGTTCTCCACCACCTTCTCAAGGGCAACGAGGGATAGACAATGAATGCTGGTCCATACAGTGATGCCCATGTCCCCAAAATGAATAATTGAAAAGAAAAGTTCCTGAAAAACATTCTGCACAAGGAATCAACTTCAAAGCATTCTATGAACTCCCTATCCAGGTTATTATTACCAATCTGATATATGTGGATTAAAGTCACCGATGTCCCCTTCTTACTAGCACCCAATATTTCATCTTGTAAACATTGTTCTATATTGTGGTTACTCTTATGGGGCCTGCAGACCATGCAATTAGTGGCATCTTTCTCTTCCTATTCCTCATCCAAACTCAAACCAATTTTACATCCTCAGCTGCTGAACAGGGTAATCTCTAATTATTACACAAATGCTGTCCTTGATTAACAGTGCAACCCCTTCACCTTTGCATAGCTTCCTTTCTTCTTAGATGTCATATATCACACAATATTTAACACCTAATCCTTGACATCTAGTATCCATGTCTCTGTAATGCCTATTAGATCATATTTATTTACTTCAATTTGTTTACGTTCCTATGAATATTGCACACACTCAGATACAGAGCCTTTAGTTTTGTGTTTTATTATCTTTATAACCTGTCATCTTGATTGTTGGTTTATTTTCACTTTTTTCCCTCTGTCCCTTCCTGTCATTCTCTGACCCTCATTTCCCACATTACTATTTTCTGCTCCTTCCTTGTTTCTATTATTTGATATACCATGCCTTTGAATATTTAATCTCTTGCCCCCACTGTTACATTCGAACCCCTTTCAAGTTCCTTAGTTATGTGGTTCACAAGGCCACTGGCTCCAACATGATTCAGGTGTCGACTGTTGGAACATTACAGCCTACAAGTTCCCCAGCCTTGTACCTGATGTCAATTTGCATGTGGCTCAGACAACAATACAGAGATTATAGTCTTTGAATTTCTCTATTTTAATTTAGTGCCTAACACCTCATACTATCTATGCAGAACTCTTTCCTAGTTCGGTCTGTGTCATTAGTATCTACATGGATAACAACCACAAGATCCTTCCCCTCCCACTGCAAGTTCCTTTCAAGCCCTGACACCAAACACACAGCATATCCATTTGGGCTCTCGCTCTTCATTGTAGAGAATGGTGTCCATCCCGGTATATCCCCTCTTTCTACTATATTTCCTATTGCTTGCTTGAATGACCTCCTGTATCCAAGTGCCATGGTAATTAACTTGTCCAGACTCTACTGTTAGCCAGACAGGCTGAGAGAACCTCAAACCTATTGAATAATTGGAGTGGTTGACATTGGTGCACTCCTTACCCATGTCTTCTTACCTGCCTCTCTTATGGTAGCACTCCAATGTCCCTGACCACTGACTAAATTAGAAGACCCTAAGTATTGTCACTGCCTCCAGGTACTAGGTATCCAGGTAACTTTGTCATTTCCTGTTATATCACAGAGTCTATCATTCAGCATCCAAACCATAAACCGTGAATCTAATTTTCTCAAACTGCAGACCTGGATCACAATGGTATTGATAAAATTCGGCCATGCAGCAGAATTTAAATCCTGCAAAAGCTATGGACCCTGAAAACATTCAGGCAAAAGCAGGTTAAATCCCACCTAGCGAATTACCACGTCATCAGTCCATTGTCAATCAGAAGAACATAACAACTAGCAGCAGGAGTGGGCCATCTGGCCCTTCGAGCCCACTCTGCCATTCAAGAAGATCATGGCTGATCTTTTCATCATATCCCTTAATTCCCTTATTTTTCAAAAAAGTATCTACCTTAGCTTTAAAAGCAATTATTGGAGTAGTGTCAACTACTTTGCTGGGCAAGGAATTCCATAGATTAACAAACTTCTGAGTGAAGAAGTTCTTTCTCAGTTCAGTTCTAAACCTGCTTCCTCTAATCTTGAGGCCATGCCCTCTTGTCTCACCTTCTAGTGGAAATATCCTATCTATTTCTACTTTATTGATTTCCTTCATAATTTTATATGTTTCTATACGATTGCACCCCCTCCCCCCCACCCCACCACCCCCCCCCCCACCCCCGTCATGCATTAGCAAAGTGATGGAAGGTATCACAGATAGTACTAACAAGTGGCTCTTGCTCAGCAATAAGAGAATTCTGGGTAATTCAAGATGGAGGACGGAAAAAATTTCTGGCTGTAAGAGCTGCTCCTTTTTTTGAGGTATTTTAGGTGTTGGAGGTGATTTCCTCGAATTCCAGGAGCAGCAATTACTGTTTTATATGCTGTTGCATTGTTTTGGAACTTTGGGAAAAAAAAGTCAAAACGACAACAGTTTTAAAAGGGAGAAGAGCAGACAAAGGAAGCACATGGTGAGGACAGTGCAGCAGACACACACACACACACACACACACACAGAGAGACAGAGAGAGAGAGCGAGCCTGCACAGTTACTGCCTTTGCTGTTTTTGAATTAATGTGCCGCTGGACATCGGAGTGCATCTGGGAAAATTAACAAACAGTGAATTTTACAACGAATCTTGGAGGAACTGGTTTGGGCGAAGTTCACAACACAGAATCAGATAAGTTAATTGTTGTTTTAAGTCTGTCCAAGAGAAAGGCTGTATTAGTGAGTACAGTGGGTTCTTTCTTGATTATATGTTTTTGGAGATAAGTCTCTTGATTAAACTTAAAATATAAGCCATAGCTCTTAATTTAACCTGGTGCAGTGTTTTGTAGAGGAATAAGACAGTGTTATTTTCTGGGTCTGTAGATTGTGAAGGAGCAAAAATGGCCTTTGCAGTGATATGTACTTCTTGTCAGCTGTGGGAGTTTAAAGAGAGTTTAAGGGTTACTGCGGATTATATCTGCCATAAATGCTGTTGGATGCGAATGTTATCAGATCGAGTGGATCAGTTGGAGAGACAGATAGAAGCGATGAGGAATTTGCAACAGCAACAGTATGTGATGGATGGCAGTTATAGGAAGGGGGGGGAAGTCTCAGATACAGTCACATAGATGGGTTAACTCCAGGAAGGGCAAGAGAGGTAGGCACCTAGGGCAGGAGTCTTTTGTGGCTATACCCATTTCAAACAGGTATGCTACTTTGGAAAATGTAGGGGGTGATGGATTCTCAGGAGAACGTAGCATGAACAGCCAAGTTTCTGGTATTGAGATTGGCTCTAATACAACAAGGGGTACGTCGGCTTCCAAGAGATCAATTGTGTTAGGGGATTCTGTAGTCTGAGGTACAGACAGACGTTTCTGTGGCCAGCAGAGAAAAAGCAGAATTGTGTGCTGTTTCCCTGGTGCCAAGATCAAGGATGTCTCAGAGAGGGTGCAGAATGTTCTCACGGGGGAGAGGGGTCAGCAGGAGGTCATGGTCCACATTGGAACCAACAACATAGGAAGGAAAAAGCTTGAGATTCTGAAGGGAGATTACAGAGAGTTAAGGCAGAAATGTAAAAAGAAGGTCCTCAAGAGTAGTAATATCTGAATTACTCCCAGTACCACGAGCTAGTGAGGGCAGGAATAGGAGGGTAGAGCAGATGAATGCATGGCTGAGGATATGCTGTATGGGAGAAGGATTCACATTTTTGGATCATCGGAATCTGTTTTGGGGTAGAAGTGACCTGTACAAGAAGAATGGATTGCACCTAAATTGGAAGGGGACTAATATACTGGCAGGGACATTTGCTAGAACTGCTTGGGAGGATTTAAACTAGTAAGGTGGGAGGGGTGGGACCCAGGGAGATAGTGAGGAAAGAGATCGATCTGAGATGGGTACAGCTGAGAACAGAAGTGAATCAAACAGTCAGTGCAGGCAGGGACAAGGTAGGACTAATAAATTAAACTGCATTTATTTCAATGCAAGGGGCCTAACAGGGAAGGCAGATCAACTCAGGGCATGGTTAGGAACATGGGACTGGGATATCATAGCAATTACAGAAACATGGCTCAGGGATGGACAGGACTGGCAGCTTAATGGTCCAGGATACAAATGCTATAGGAAGGATAGAAAGGGAGGCAAGAGAGGAGGGGGAGTGGCGTTTTTGATAAGGGATAGCATTAGAGCTCTGCTGAGGGAGGATATTCCCGGAAATACATCCAGGGTGGAACTGATAAATATTATAGAGGGTGGTGGTGGAGGGTTGTTTTTCAGACTGGAGCCTGTGACCAGAGTGCCACAAGGATCGGTGCTGGGTCCACTACTTTTTGTCATTTACGTAAATGATTTGGATGTGAGCATAAGAGGTACAGTTAGTAAGTTTGCAGATGACACCAAAATTGGAGGTGTAGTGGACAGCGAAGAGGGTAACCTCAGATTACAACAGAATCTGGACTAGATGGGCCAGTGGACTGAGAAGTGGCAGATGGAGTTTAATTCAGATAAATGCGAGGTGCTACATTTTGGGAAAGCAAATCCCAAACTTAATGGTAAAGTCCTAGGGAGAGTTGCTGAACAAAGAGACCTTGGAGTGCAGGTTCATAGCTCCTTGAAACTGGAATTACAGGTAGATAGGAGAGTGAAGAAGGCATTTGGTATGCTTTCCTTTATTGGTCAGAGTATTGAGTACAGGAGTTGGGAGGTCATGTTGCGGCTGTACAGGACATTGGTTAGGCCACTGTTGAATATTGCATTCAATTCTGATCTCCTTCCTATCAGAAAGATGCTGTGAAACTTGAAAGGGTTCAGAAAAGATTTACAAGAATGTTGCCAGGGTTGGAGGATTGAGCTATAGAGAGAGGCTGAACAGGCTGGGGCTGTTTTCCCTGGAGCGTCGGAGGCTGAGGGGTGACCTTATAGAGGTTTACAAAATTACGAGGGACATGGATAGGATAAATAGGCAAAGTCTTTTCCCTGGGGTTGGGAAGTCCAGAAGTTGAGGGCACAGGTTTAGGGTGAGAGGGGAAAGATATAAAAGAGACCTAAGGGGCAACCTTTTCACACAGAGGGTGGAACGTGTATGGAATGAGCTGCCAGAGGATGTGTTGGAGGCTGGTACAATTGCAACATTTAAGAGGCATTTGGATGGGTATATGAATAGGAAGGGTTTGGAGGGATATGGGCTGGGTGCTGGCAGGTGGGACTTGATTGAGTTGGGATATCTGGTCAGCGTGGACAGGTTGGACCGAAGGGTCTGTTTACATGCTGTACATCTCTATGACTCTATAACTGCTCATTAACAAACATTTGGGTTCTGTCAGGGCCTGTCAACTCCTGATCACATTATCAAGTTTGTGAAAATATAGAGAAAAGTGCTTAATTCCAATCACGATCTCTGAGTGACTGCTGTTGATATCAAGGCAGTATTTGGCTGAGTGTGACAGAAAAAGCCCTAACAAAATCAGAGGAAAACAGTCAGCTGTTTTGAATTATACCCAGTACAAATGAAAATGTTGAGATTGTTCATCATCTCAGTCCCCTGACATTTTTGCTGGTGTTCTTCAGGATAATATCTTAGGCCCAGACATCTTCACCTGCGTCATCATTGCGTGATTGTCCTTCAATTACAAATTTAAAATAAAGATGTCCACTTATAACTGCACAATGTTCAACATCATTTGCAACTTCTCAGATACAGAGCAAACTATGTCCATATGCAGCAAAGCTTGAACAACATTCAGGGTTGAGCTGATAATAGTCTATTAATCATTCACTTATCAGGGATTAATTCAACTCCATGGATTAATTTAATCAAGTCAGTAAAACACGTTATATGTTATTAAGTAAACAATGCAACAACCTAACTGATTTCTATGTGTGTAGTTAATAAACCCACAGCAGACTATGAAGCAAAGTCTTAAGATCCTAAGACATAGGAGCAGAAATAAGTCTTTCAACCCATACTTTTCTCTGCCATTCAATAAAATCATGGCTAATCTGATAATCCTCAACACCACTTTCCTGCCTTATACCCTTAAGCCTTGATTCCCTTAATGATTAAAAACCTGTCTATATCAGCCTTAATGATACAAAGTTTGTGAGAAGATTTGTAGCTCGGGTGCTCGTTATTGTGGTTCTGTTCGCCGAGCTGGAAATTTGTGTTGCAGACGTTTCATCCCCTGTCTAGGTGACATCCTCAGTGCTTGGGAGCCTCCTGTGAAGCGCTTCTGTGATCTTTCCTCTGGCATTTGTAGTGGTTTGTCTCTGCCGCTTCCGGTTGTCAGTTCCAGCTGTCTGCTGCAGTGGTCGGTATATTGGGTCCAGGTCGATGTGTTTGTTGATAGAATCTGTTGATAGAAACGTCACGACCAGCTATCCTTAGTAGCCACACACACAAATGACAAGCAATATGAGTTCGACTGGGACAACACTACTATTATAGGACAAGCCAAACAGAGAACAGCCAGGGAATTCCTAGAGGCATGGCACTCATCCACAGATTCAATCAATAAGCACATCGACCTGGACCCAATATACCGACCACTGCAACGGACAGCTGGAACTGACAACCGGAAGCGGCAGAGACAAACCACTACAAATGCCGGAGGAAACATCACAGAAGCGCTTCATAGGAGGCTCCCAAGCACTGAGGATGTCACCGAGACAGGGGACAAAATGTCTGCAACACAAATTCCCAGCTCGGCGAACAGAACCACAACAACTTAATGGTACAGTCTGAACAGACTTCTGTGGTAAAAAAATTCCACAGATTCACTAGCATAAGAAGAAATTCTTATCATTGTATACACATGGCACATAGTTTCCTGTTAAGGACACTGTCTTAAAAGCTGGGTAGACATACATAAAACATTACCATTGCTGAATCTTCTGCTGTCAACTTCCTGGGTGATACCAATTATCAAATTGACCTGGTTGAGCTATATAAATAATGTAATGACAATAACAGAACTCTGCAGTGAATAATTTACTTTCTGACTCCCCAAACCTTGTCCACCATTTATGAGGCAAAAGTCAAGAGTGTGATGGAAGTTTCTTCATTTGCATGGATTGAATCTGCTCCAATCATACTCAAGAAGCTCAATACAAAGCAAGTTCCACACCAAGCAACTCACTATCCTGACTTGGAGATGGTGCACTTGATCACCTTTTCCAAAGTATTCAGTCTGCGTGCTTGTGGATTATATTCCATATTCTGCATCTCATTTATTTAGTCCCAGACATTGGCAATCCCCATCAAAGTCTAAAGAACAATCTCACACAGAGATATTATCAGAAGTATCATCAATGTTGCTTGATTAAGGAATTCAAAGATGGCAAGTAGATTATGCCCATTCCCCCAGCCTCTAATATCCTACCAAGATATCATTCCAGCCGTGTCCATATGGCACACATCTTGTAGTTCATTTTACATTTTCCACTATTAGGATATCTTCATTCATGTCAGAAGTGCTGAGTCAGGCAACAGCCAATGTTGGCATTTCTTCAGTTATTCAACTGTCATTTGACTTTCTCTGTCAGCCATTCAGTGGTCCTCACTGAATCACACATTACTTATCTTAGATATCTCTGAGTCACAGACCACGTAATTCTGTATTAGACGTGCCTCACTTTCGTATGGTACAAATGAGTCAAGCATAACTTGATTTTAGATTTCTCATCGTGATTAATTAGTAATGATACCACATTGTTTAAATTTAGTTACACCCTGTTCAAAGAGTAACATATAAAACTACATTTTTCTTATGTGAGCATGAGTGGTGACTATCAGTGAACACTTAAACACAGCTCAACTCAATTCTTTTCTGACATCCACTTAAGCACAATTTCCTTTGCTACTTAAAGCAAACGTTCTCAAACAAATGTGCCTCCCTGCTGCTTTTGGAGGGAACACTGAGGTTAAGAACTCAATGTTTAGTAATATGGGAAAATGTGGATGTATAGATACCAGACAAAGGTTTCGGGAGCACAAGCCTTTGGGGGGAAGCCCAGCATGGACTGTGTGTAGGTCCATGGCTAAAGGACTGTAATTCTTTTTTTCAAACTTTATGTTAAGAAGGACTGCAATCTTTAAATTTTAACTTACTTATTTTCCTACTTTGTACATAAGATTTTGTACCAAGATACCTTTGGACCTAAGATGGCACCGGAAATGGCAACTTTCTAAAATTTTTAATGTACTCCTTTATCCCTGTACCTGAGTAGATTAGCTGAGATTACTTATAGTGTAGAATCAGGCCCTTCGGCCCAACAAGCCCACACTGACCCTCCGAAGAGTAACCCACCCAGACCCATTCCCCTATATTTACCCCCTTCACCTAACACTATCGGCAATTTAGCACGTCAATTCACCATACCTGCACATTTTTGGAGGGAGGAAACACATTATGAGAGGAAACCGGAGCACCCGGAGGAAACCCACGCAGACACGGGGAGAATGTGCAAACTCCACACCGACAGTTGCCTGAGGTGGGAATTGAACCCGGGTCTCTGGTGCTGTGAGGCAACAGTGCTAACCACTGTGCCACTGTGCCACCCATGTGCATGTGACAATAAACTTAATTCTAATTCTAACATGGCAGATAACAAAATTCAGGCAGAAATATAAATTCTTGATGTAATCATTATTGTCTACAGGAGGCAACAAATTATTAATGCTGACAGTAATGTGTTATTATGACTTCCAATAATGTTTCACATAGTACAAATAGGATAAATATGACTGCCTTTGCAAGGCAGTAAAATATTTTTGCGTGCAGCATACAAATGACTTATCTGACCAAAAATAAACCATAGGCAGGTATACTGTTGGTGAAGAAGCTAAACACCCAGCCAAGGCAGAAAACAGAATGTGCCTCAGGAATTACTTCAGATCCATCAGAGTATTGAGTACAGGAGTTGGGAGGTCGTGTTGCAGCTGTACAGGATATTGGTTAGGCCACTGTTGGAATATGGTGTGCAATTCCGGTCTCCTTCCTACTGGAAAGATGTTGTGAAACTTGAAAGGGTTCAGAAAAGATTTACAAGGATGTTGCCAGGGTTGGAAGATTTGAGCCAAAAGGAGAGATTGAATAGGCTAGGGCTCTTTTCCCTGGAGCGTTGGAGGCTGAGGAGTAACCTTATAGAGGTTTATAAAATCATGAGGGGCATGGATAAGATAAATAGACAAAATCTTTTCCCTGGGGTGGGGGAGTCCAGAACTAGAGGGCATAGGGTTAGGGAGAGATGGGAAAGATATAAAAGAGACCTAAGGGGCAACTTTTTCATGCAGAGGGTGGTACGCGTATGGAATGAGCTGCCAGAGGAAGTAGTGGAGGCTGGTACAATAGTAACATTTAAGAGGCATTTGGGTGGGTATATGAATAGGAAGGGTTTGGAGGGATATGGGACAGGTGCTGACAGGCGGGACTAGATTGGTTTGGGATATCTGGTCGGCATGGATGAGTTGGACCGAAGGGTCTGTTCCATGCTGTACATCTCTATGACTCTATCTGTTCCCATTCCACTGTCAGAACATAGCCACAAGTAAGACAGAAATTAAGTTTACAAACAATGACTGGTGTACTAGCACTTTGCTGGATAATTACACTGGAATGGAGTGAGCAGCCCTGAGAAAATGGTTATCGGCTTGGAATTTCATTTGTTTCCCACAATATGAGGTGTTGCTGAATATCTTCTGCCTGATAGTCTGGCTATGCCCTTCCAGTGGGAATCAATTCAGTTCAATGGCTCATATTTAAAACTTGGCCCAGTACTGTACATGATCTTTTCAGCCATTTACATTGATGGTCAAAGAAAATTGTTGGTAGTAAGAAGTTGAACTGACCACATCTGCTGTTGCCAGGAACAACTTCTCACTGGAAGGCAAATTCAAGGAATTAACACAAACATGCCAAGATCCAACAAATAATAATCTGCAGGCTTTTCTCCAACCACAGAAAATGAAGCAGTCAACAGATGCAGGAAAGTGCTAATGTTTTTCATTCTGACTGGAAAATGTCACATATATTGAGTTGTACATTCTGAGGCTATCACAATATTCAAGTAATGCTATCCATTCTCACTGAGATAAGTATGCTGCTGAGATAATGGAAGGGAGGGGCGGTGAAAATAAAAAAAAAATGTTTGTTCCCCCTTTTGTGACTTAAGTTTTGAAAATATGGCTCCTGATATAAAAAAAAAGAGCTGTTGATTCCATGAATGGGAATACCACCCCCGATGAGTTCATCCCAAATCACACAACTTCCTTCCTGACTTGGAATTGTAACACTGTTCCTTCACTGTCACTGGGTCAAAATCCTGAGGCAAACTCCTCAGAGAATTCCTAGTCCAATGTTGATATAGTTTTTTTTATCAAATCTTAACAAAAAGTGTTTCTGAAAGTTTATATTTGATAAATTCTGAGCTCTTATTTCTTTTTGATTGTGAACTTTTTCTTTCTTTATTTTTATAATTTTGTTTCCTAAGAATTTGTACTTAAATATCTGTACCTGGGTGCCTGGTAACTAAGATGGCAGAGAAATTGGCGACTTGCAAATTTTCACATGAGAGTACATGTGACAATAGAGCTAATTCTAAATTCTATTCTCAAATTTGTTGAGGAGATAATCAGAGGTGCTGATGGCTTCAACAACAAATGGACAATAAAGGGTGACATACCTTCTAATTAAATCTTGAACGACTTGCTTACTGAGCTTCTAATCAGCAAGTTGCTATTAGAATTGGTCCATCACTATCCATCAAAATGCTACCCAGCCTCTTTAATGAGTGCTAGCTGGCAAGTTAAATGGTAACTGGTGCCTTACAATCCTCTGGGCACTTGTTCCTAGCACACATGTTCTTTACCAAAGTGGTATCGTACATGAAGTGAGAGTTAAACTGGTTTTTCAGATTCAAATCTTATTTTGGGCTCATTAGTGCCTAAAGTGTCTGGAAAAACCTAACCTCAAAATGACTGAATTTGCCATTTGCCATGATGTTGCCTGTTGACTGGCTACACATTCCCAATAAGAATATAACAGGAGCAGCAGTTGTTCATAAAGTCCCTTGGGCCTGCTATACCATCTCATAAGATTATGACTGGTATGATCCTGGCCTCAACTGCAACTCCCCCTCTGTTCCCAGAAATCCTTCACTCCCTTTTGGTTTGAGTTTGTGTTTATTTCAGCTTGAATATGTTCAATAACCCAGTATCCAGGCATCTCCGAATGCAGAATTTCATAGACTTGTGAATTGTCAGCTCTACTTTGTCTTCATGTCTTCACTGGATAGCAGTGAGTTGAGTACAAAGGTTAAGTTATTTTATTTTACATTACAGCTGTGCTGTGGGAGGATATTCCCGGAAATACATCCAGGGAAGTTATTTGGGTGGAACTGAGAAATAAGAAAGGGATGATCACATTATTGGGATTGTCTTATAGACCCCCCAATAGTCAGAGGGAAATTGAGAAACAAACTTGTCAGGAGATCTCAGATATCTGTAAGAATAATAGGGTAGTTGGTAGGGGATTTTAACTTTCCAAACATTGACTGGGACTGCCATAGTGTTAAAGGTTTAGATGGAGAGGAATTTGTTAAGTATGTACAAGACAATTTTCTGATTCAGTATGTGGATGTACCTACTAGAGAAGGTGCAAAACTTGACCTACTCTTGGGAAATAAGGCAGGGCAGGTGACTGAGGTGTCAGTGGGGGAGCACTTTGGGGCCAGCGACCATAATTCTATTCATTTTAAAATAGTGATGGAAAAGGATAGACCAGGTCTAAAAGTTGAAGTTCTAAATTGGAGAAAGGCCAATTTTGACAGTATTAGGCAAGAACTTTTGAAAGCTGATTGGAGGCAGATGTTTGCAGGTAAAGGGACGGCTGGAAAATGGGAAGCCTTCAGAAATGAGATAACAAGAATCCAGAGAAAATATATTCCTGTCAGGGTGAAAGGTAAGGCTGGTAGGTATAGGGAATGCTGGATGACTAAAGAAATTGTGGGTTTGGTTAAGAAAAAGAAGGAAGCATATGTCAGGTATAGACAGGATAGATCGAGTGAATCCTTAGAAGAGTATAAAGAAAGTAGGAGTATACTTAAGAGGGAAATCTGGAGGGCAAAAAGGGGACATGAGATAGCTTTGGCAAATAGAATTAAGGAGAATCCAAAGGGGTTTTTCAAATATATTAAGGACAACAGGGTAACTAGGGAGAGAATAGAGCCCCTCAAAGATCAGCAAGGCGGCCTTTGTGTGGAGCCACAGAAAATGAGGGAGATAGTAAATGAATATTTTGCATCAGTATTTACTGTGGAAAAGGATATGGAAGACTTAAACTGTAGGGAAATAGATGGTGACACCTTGCAAAATGTCCAGATACAGAGGAGGAAATGCTGGATGTCTTGAAATGGTTAAAAGTGGATAAATCCCCAGGACCTGATCAGGTTTACCCGAGAACTGTGTGGGAAGCTAGAGAAGTGATTGCTGGGCCTCTTACTGAGATATTTGTATCATCGATAGTCACAGGTGAGGTGCCTGAAGACTGGAGGTTGGCAAACGTGGTGCCACTGTTTAAGAAGGGCAGTAAAGACAAGCCAGGGAACTATAGACCGGTGAGCCTGACCTCGGTGGTGGGCAAGTTGTTGGAGAGAATCCTGAGGGACAGGATGTACATGTATTTGGAAAGGCAAGGACTGATTCGGGGTAGTCAACATGGCTTTGTGCGTGGGAAATCATGTCTCACAAACTTGATTGAGCTTTTTGAAGAAGTAACAAAGAAGATTGAGGAGGGCAGAGCAGTAGTTGTAATCTATATGGATTTCAGTAAGGCGTTCGACAGGGTTCCCCATGGGAGACTGATTAGCAAGGTTAGATCGCATGGAATACAGGGAGAACTAGCCATTTGGATACAGAACTGGCTCAAAGGTAGAAGACAGAGGGTGGTGGTGGAGGGTTGTTTTTCAGACTGGAGGCCTGTGACCAGTGGAGTGCCACAAGGATTGGTGCTGGGTCCTCTACTTTTTTGATTTACATAAATGATTTGGATGCAAGCATAAGAGGTACAGTTAGTAAGTTTGCAGATGACACCAAAATTGGAGATGTCGTGGACAGCAAAGAGGGTTACCTCAGATTACAACAGGATCTGGACCAGATGGGCCAATGGGCTGAGAAGTGGCAGATGGAGTTTAATTCAGATAAATACAAGGTGCTGCATTTTGGGAAAGCAAATCTTAACAGGACTTAACACACTTAATGGTAAAGTTCTAGGGAGTGTTGCTGAACAAAGAGACCTTGGAGTGCAGGTTCATAGCTCCTTGAAACTGGAATTGCAGGTAGATAGGATAGTGAAGAAGGCATTTGGTATGCTTTCTTTTATTGGTCAGAGTATTGAGTACAGGAGTTGGGAGGTCATGTTGCGGCTGTGCAGGACATTGGTTAGGCCACTGTTGGAATATTGCGTTCAATTCTGATCTCCTTCCTATCGGAAAGATGTTGTGAAACTTGAAAGGGTTCAGAAAAGATTTACAAGGATGTTGCCAGGGTTGGAGGATCTGAGCTACAGGGAGAGGCTGAACAGGCTGGGGCTGTTTTCCCTGGAGCATCGGAGGCTGAGGGGTGACCTTATGTCGGTGTACAAAATTATGAGGGACAAGGTTAGGATAAATAGGCAAAGTCTTTTCCCTGGGGTTGGGGAGTCCAGAGCTAGAAGGCATAGGTTTAGAGTGAGAGGGGAAAGATATAAAAGAGACCTAAGGGTCAACTTTTTCATGCAGGGGGTGGTATGTGTTTGGAATGAGCTGCCAGAGGATGTGGTGGAAGCTGGTACAATTGCAATATTTAAGAGGCATTTGGATGGGTATATGAATAGGAAGGGTTTGGAGGGATATGGGCTGGGTGTTGGCAGCTGGCACAGATTGGGTTGGGATATCTTGTCAGCATGGACAGGTTGGACCGAAGGGTCTGTTTCCCTGCTGTACATCTCTATGACTCTATAAGTTAGATGTTGAACAATCTCGATATGGAAGTCAGAGTGGTTACCTAGCGACTTCAGCTTGCTAATGACTGTAAGGAGCGCCCCTGTTACCCAAAGACAAACAGCCTCATAGGGCATAACCCATGATTCCACCTCATGCAGTCCTCATCCATGAACACTGGCATCTGACATTTGCCAACCCCCCCACTCTTCTCCAATTCATTTACATGCCACATGGGAAGCACAGATTATCAATGCAGAGTGAACAGGCAACTAGCATTGAAAGGCTGTTGCAAGAACACTTTGCACACAGGAACAAGTGCCCAGCTTATGGGTTGTACGGGGGTCCACCTCAGGGCTGCTTGCTTGCTCTCTGAGTACTCGGGCATGCAGTGCCTACCAGGCTGCTCACTGTGTCCCTGCCTTGCCAGGCCACGCTGTGTCTTGCTGCCCTACTGATGTTACATTGATATAATATTAATACATTACTTTTCGTGTAGACACATAGACTGGCTGCCTCTCATGCACCTCAGTTGGATCCGCCTGGAGGTTGGGACATCTTGCTGTAATGTGCTTCATCAGCGCTTTACATCATTCATTCCTGATGAAGGGCTTTTGCCCGAACTGTCAATTTTCCTGCTCCTCGGATGCTGCCTGACCTGCTGTGCTTTTCCAGCACCACTCTGATCTAAACTCTGGTTTCCAGCATCTGCAGTCTTCACTTCTGCCATCTTGGTGTAAAGCACATTGAGACACTGGCCTACAGCATGTGCCAGCTGCCTGCACAGCAAATACATTGCAACCCTTATTCTGCCAAATGTCCATGTTGGAAACTGTTTGAGGGCTATTCATTCACTTATTCAAGGGGTGTGTGTGTGTGTTCATTCCAGGCGGGGAGTCACATAGCAGTCAGGGAGCTGCTCTACAACAGTCAGAGATCAGCTCAGTCATGTCCTGGGGCTTCTGGTAGAGATTAGCCAGAGGTCTGGGTCAAATACAATCCTGTGGGGTTGATGAAGCATTGGTGGGGAGGGGGGAGGGGTGTGGAGGGGGTGCAGTGTTGCAGCAGGGGAATCATTTCCAGAAGAGCTGGTGGAGTCAAGACTGTTGAGGGAAACAGAGATATTTGTGGGACTGGGACCGAGGAGGATGATGAGGGAAACTCAAGATGTATGGAACAAGATGAGAGCTGAAAATGTGTTGCTGGAAAAGCGCAGCAGGTCAGGCAGCATCCAAGGAACAGGAGAATCAATGTTTCGGGCATAAGCCCTTCTTCAGGAATGAGGATCAGAGGACCTTATATGCATCATGAAGTTTAATGTCAGGGTTCAGTAGTCAAGAAGGACATTGGAGTCAAAGTTTAGGAGTAACTATATTTTTTGGTTGGAGGGAGATGGGCTGTTGGGGCAGAGTGCGGCAAAAGGGACATAGAGGCTCTGAAAGAAGCCGGTGACCATGGGGAGCCTGGTGCAGATGGTGTTCACCGTGAGCTGTTACCCTGTCATCATTTGCCATTTTCCAGGTGAGAAATGCATCTGAAACATGGCTGGGGCAACGCACAAGGTCAGTTCCACATTGGTGTGGGCAAGTGCAGCATTCAGATCTGCTGGGCGCTAGGACATTGTGGCAGCAAAATCATGATGCCCGCTTTCCAAACACCAGCTACATTTCATTAGCAATCATTTCTTCATTTATATGCAATGCATGCAGAATGGTTAAACAGTGACCAGAATGAGAGCATGCAGTTGTATGTGCGAGGGAGTGCCAACCATGTTATCCATGTGCCATGGTAACTTGGCTTCATGGTTGCTGTGGCATCACATTGCAGTGAGGGGCAACACAGGATTACCAACATTTGTCCAGGTGTACATGCCTTTGCAATATTGTTCATCTCTGCTTCTGCCTTAATCTGTCTGCTGCTGAAGCCCTTGTCAATGTTTTCTGTTTTATCTTGCTTCAGCTATTGAATACAGTGTCAGTTGGCCTTTCATCTTCCACCTACTATGAAGCTGAAGTCACACAATACTCTGTGGCCAGCATTGTGCACACAGTCCTGTTCATCCATTGCCCCTGTGTTGAAGGACTTAGAATGGTACACCCTCACTACAAATTAAAAGTTCTCATCATTGTGTCCAGATCAGTCCATGGTGTCAGACACTCTATCTCCACAATCTCTTCCAGTTCAACAATTCTCTGCAAATTACACATGCTTCCAGCTCTGGCATCTTTCACTCCTCTCACTCTAACATAATCATGTCTTTATGCAAGCTAAACCAATCTAAAGTAAATATTGGCCATTTTCCTTGGAGTACAAGTTCATAGCTCCTTGAAAGTGGAGTCGCAGGTAGATAGGATAGTGAAGAAGGCGTTTGGTATGTTTCCTTTATTGGTAAGTGCATAGAGTACAGATGTTGGGAGGTCATTTTGTGGCTGTACAGGATAATGGTTATGCTGCTATTGGAATATTGTGTGCAATTCTGGTCTCTCCTGCTATTGGAAGGATGATGTGAAACTTAAAAGGTTGCATAAGAGATTTAGAAGGATGTTGACAGGTTTGAAGGATATATGGAGCTATACGGAGAGGCTGAACAGGCTGGGGCAGTTTTCCCCAGAGCATCGGAGGCTGTGGGGTGACCTTATAGAGGTTTATAAAATCATGAGGGGCATGGATTGGATAAATAGACAAGGTCTTTTCCCCGGGTTAGGGGAGTCCAAAACAAGAGGCATAGGTTTAGGATGAGAGGAGAAAGATTTAAAAGGGAACTAGGGGCAACTTAGAGGATGGTATGTGTATGGAATAAGCTGCCAGGGGAAGTGGTGGAGGCTGGTACAGTGACAATATTTAAAAGGCATCTGGATGAATAGGAAGGGTTTAGAGGGATATGGGCCAAGTGTTGGCAACTGGGACTAGATTGATTTAGGATATCTGGTTGGCTTGGACAAATTGGACCGAAGGGTCTGTTTCTGTGCTGTACATCTATGACATTGGGTTAGATTTGTGAAACAAAATGGACAACAGAAGATACTCCAATTTGGTTTTAGGTTCTTAAATATAAAGTATTAAGCAATATTTTTTTCGAATTAATTTTTTGAACAATTTTGAGAGTGAATAATTTAAAAGATATGCTGTGCTTATTGTAGCTTTACAGCAGGTTTGACTGAACAAAATCTGTTATCTTCATCCTAAATCCAATTCCAAAATGTATTTATTGTTGTACAAAGGGTTAAAGAAAAGAGTTGTTTTAATGTGTATGTTAACGATGGCTTGGCGATCCTGCTTGTCTTGTAACAATCAATTGATTTAATACTCATGAGACTGTTCAGGAGCACGTAGGCATTAAAGGGAGGCAGGAAATTGATTCTGGTTTTCTTTTTATTGCAGATATTATCCGGAATATTTCCTCCCGTAACACCCTGCTTCGCTGCGTGGTGACTTTGTTGGAAAAACTGGAACAAGGATTGCAAATCTTAGGGGATGAATTACAAAGTTAAAAAATGCTTTTCTATGGGTGGCTTGACTTTCCAAGCCACATGAAAAATAATCTGCTAGGTGCAGTATGCTTTCTAGTTGTGCTTCTTTCAAATAAGGCTACCAAAACATGCAATTAAGCAGTTAATTCCTCACAAACACTCTTTCTCATTCTGGTTTTCTGAAATCATATTCATTGCTTAATGAATTATGGATGGGGTAAGCCAATGCTGAATTTCACCAAAAGAGGGCAGTGTTGCTTTTGTTTTGTGATGAAAGGGATTAGAATTTGCAAACTAAATTCAGAATAGACTGGACTTCTTAAAAATGTAATTTATTATTCAAAGTTTTTCAATTGTATGATTCATACAAATTACAGTAAACAATTTAAAACATTGAAATGCAATTTGTTTTAAGTATATTCTGAGTAAAGACATCTGATTGTGCAATTTAAAATGTCCTATCTATATTTCCTACTACATACTCGTGTAGTTGAACCCATCTTGGAATGCGATAAGGGGTATGACAACTGACCTCAGTGTTCCTTGTTTAGGAATAGGAGAAATCAGTCATTGAGTCACTCCTGCTCAATATCTGGTCCTGCTGACAATTTACATCTGGCAGAGGTTAAACTAGAGACAATGGAGATGCTAGCACAGTCTAATAAGCTTTCAACAGCACTATCAAGGTTCACACACAATCAGATATTGGGAACAGTTCTGATGCAGAACAAGAGAGGTCATAGAATCAGGATTTACCGAGATAGAAACTTTGAAATTGCAAGTAAATGTTACGTACAGGATTCACTTTGTTGCTAAACAGAAAATCCATTATATTTAGAACAACTGCCACCTAGCCAGCTTCTGATCAATTGTTACTTGAGTGAAATTATTGTCAAGTTAAATTATTTAATCCTAAACAATGAAAGTACTTTGGATTAACGGAAGAGAGCATTCTTGGATAGAATAGAACTTGCTGCACTTGGAATCACTCTGCATATTAACAGATATAAAGGGTTAATTCAGTATTTGTATTTTAACGTGTGCATCAATACCCTCTGAATTTGGTCTCAGTAATTTTAGCCCATTTACAGTAAAGAGTTGCTGCCTGTGCTAAAACAACAGGGTGGAATTTCAAATGAGTGCAATAAGTGTTTGCAGTTCTTATCTCAGAGTAATTTCAAAGCCTTTGGCTTTGTGAGGGCACATTACAATTCTTTCTCAGTTAGCTAACTGAAAAGAGCATGAGTGTCAGAGCATACACTATAATCACATGTTCACCAGATGACAAATTTATGATTGATAACGTGGATTCAGAAACAACAAGCATTTCTTAATGTAAAACATCCTTGCTGCTCAAACTTAAAGACATAGTATCCACACCTTTAGACACACATTACTACAAATAGTTGCACAGCTCTTTCAAAACACCTTTAGCATTAATGAATACAGTGCTATTTTGCTGTGTAATTTTAATGGCTACTTGAATGAAGTCAAAGTAGCAATGCAAGTGTTCTGTATGCAGCAAGTTCTATTCTGTCCAAGAACAATTTAGTTCCAATCTGTATTGATGTGTTGCTAAGGGAAAGCAGGTCTCAACCCCCTGCATATTTGTCAAACCATTTCAACATTTATAATGAAGAAAGAAGGACTTATATTTCATGGAATTCTCTCAATCTCCTAACGTAACTTGACAGAAGATCACATGGTCATTTGTTTTTCATTTATGCAATTTCACTAGTTGCTGTGCTGATCTGTGACTGGAATTTCCAACTGATAACATAAAAGTTGGCAGCAAACATTATTGCAGCGATCTCTTTCTGGTTTTAATGAGGACATGCTGGTGTTGGACTAGGGTGGACAAAGTTAAAAATCACACACCATGAGGTTATAGTCCAACAGGTTTATTTAGAAGTATTAACTTTCAGAGCGCTGCTCCTTTGTCAGGTAGCTGATCATAAGATCCTGCCCCACCTGACGAAGGAGCAGCACTCTGAAAGTTGTATTTCCAAACAAATCTGTTTGACTATAATCTAGTGTTCTGTGATTTTTAACTTCCCAACTTTACTTCAGGGTGATGCTAGAAGAAGCTAGCTGACCTATACGATTGCAGTCTGACAGCGAAAATACACTCCAGACGTAACAGAATATGTATTTTATGTAGCTAATGATTTAATGAAAAGCTGCATATGTGTAATTTGATGTGCAGTTTCTAATGGTTTATTGGTGGAACTCCATATATTTGTACTCATGTTTCCATTTCATATTTAATACAGTTCAATTAAACTTTTATTTCCAGCAGGACTGACATGAGTTTTATGTACATACACCATTCTCTTACACATGCAGTTAGAATTTACTATCTATCTTGAATGAGAAACAATAAATACTCACATTTAATTTTTGTTAGCAGTCTATTTTTGTCATTAAATAAGTGAGGTCATTTAGTGATTCTGAAGTTTGAATGTATGAGGCTTTAAATTGAAATGTTTCCTTCTCTCATATATTTGGGACATTTCCTTGTTGCAATTTTCTGCTTTCATGATGGGGACAGTTCTACAATTAACACAAGCACTCCAGTATCTCACAGGATTGGCCCAATATGAAACTAGGACAAACTTCACTTTTAAATTTGGAATCAGTTCCAGAATGCCTGTTGTGGGAGCCTTCACTGACTTGATAAAGATGAAATGATATTGGGTTGGAAGAGAGTGACCATTAATTGGACCCAGCGTAAGGTCAATCACTTTTCACGCCATTCCAATGGAGAAAGGGGATTAAACTCAAGGTCAGACAGTCAGCAGGTCATTTACCACTTGGTCATGTTGGTCTTGGTTGACTGATAGCACTTTTATGCCTGGATGAGAAAGTCATGGGTTCAATTGTAACGGCTGCATTTTGAGAACATGTCCAGGCTGAGATTGCTGATCTGTCAGAAATGTAGTTTCAGATGAGGTCGGAAACAAAGACCCTGCCTCACAGCACCAGGATCAAGACTTGATTCCAATCTTGGGCGACTGTCTGTGTGGAGTTTGCACATTCTCCCTGTGTCTGTATACTTTCCTTCGGGTGCTCTGGTTTCCTCCCACAGTCCAAAGATGTGAAGGCTACGTAGATTAGCCATGCTAAATTGCTCCATAGTGTCCTGGGTGGTGCAGGCTAGGTAGATTAACCATGAGAAATGCGGGGTTTCAGGGATAGGGTAGGGGGCTTGGTCTAAATGGGATGTCCTTCAGAGAGTTGGTATGAACACAATAGGCCGAATGGCCTGTTTCAACACTGTGGGCGTTCTAAGATTCTATGCACTTCTCTAGATTACAATAGTAACTAGAGTTGAAAATAATTTAATTGATTGGGAAAGATTTGGAATGCTTCATATGAATGTAAAAGGTGCTATAAAAAAGCAAGTTCTTTCTGGACAAGACCATGCTCATCCTTTTGCATTCATTGTTTACATATTCACACTTTCTGTACACAATGAATACTCATCAATAGCAAGACCTGATTGATTATTTTTCCTCTTGTTAGCCCAGTATGCTAAAGATAACCATATCATTCCTTTTAGATAATTCAGCACTATATTAGGTTTGAATCCAAGAGCTCGGTGGTGTGTATCCTTTATGGTATTTAGATTTAACTATGTTCTGTACTCTGTAACTTGCAGAATTCTCCCTGGCTATTAAGTATTTTCTTCTTGTAATCAAAATCATTACAAACACAGATGGAAAAAGTTGGAAATGTTCATGTCTCCCGAATGGTTTCTAACAAAACCTAGATTCTGGAATTCTTTATTGAATCGCTGTGGAGTCCCAGCTGCTGAAGTGCAAATAACTGGCAGAGAGATGGAGGACATCAACAGCTAGAACACTTCAAATAGTAAATTATTCAAAATGAAAACAAAACTTAAACTTAGAAAATCAGCTCACCATGTTCTGAAAAAAGATTTTTCTGCTAGTCTGCCCTGTACAACGAGCATTTGCAAAAATGTACATCTATATTGCTAGGCACATGCAATAGTTCTTTGTATTAACAAATTGTCAGCAAGTTTATTTTCATAAAATTTGTTCCTTTAGAATCTGGCTTTCTGATAGATTTCTGGGATTATGATGATAAGACAGATTGTACTCAAATATTTAGATGAATTGACGATTTAATCTTAGTAAGGAAACAGTTATCTTAGAGTTATAGAGATGCATAGCATAGAAACAGACCCTTCGGTCCAACTCATCTATGCTGACCAGATATCCTAACCTAATTCAGCTCCATTTGCTAGCATAACATGATGAGGTTTGCTGTACTAGTTAAAGATGGACAAAGAGGAGTGGCAGATGGAGTTTAATTTAGATAAATGTGATGTGCTGCATTTTGGAAAAGTGAATCAGAGCGGGAGTAATAGATTTAATGGTAAGGTCCTCGGGAGTGTTGCTGAACAAAGTGAGCTTGGAGTGTAAGTTCATAGCTAGATAGGGTAGTGAAGACGACATTTGGTATGCTTTCCTTTATTGGTCAGAGCATTGAGTATCAGAGTTGGGAGGTTATGTTGCGGCTGTACAGGACATTGGTTAGCCCACTTTTAGAATATTGCATGCGATTCTGGTTTCCTTCCTATTGGAAGGATGTTGTGAAACTTGAAAGGGTTCAGAAAAGATTTACAAGGCTGTTGCCAGGGTTGGAGGATTTGAGCTATAGGGAGAGGTTGAATAGGCTGGGGCTGTTTTCCCTGGAGCGTCGGAGGCTGAGGGGTGACCTTATAGAGGTTTATAAAATTATGAGGGGCATGGATAGGATAAACAGAAAGGTGAGGAAGTCCAGAACTAGAGGGCATAGGTTTAGGGTGAGAGGGGAAAGAATTAAAAGGGACCTAATCGGCAACTTTATCACTCAGAGGGTGGCGCGTGTATGGAATGAGCTGCCAGAGGAAGTGGTGGAGGCTGGTACAATTACAGCATTTTAAAAGGCGTCTGAATGGGTATAAGAATAGGAAGGGTTTAGAGGGATATGGGGCAGGTGCTGGCAAATGGGACTGGATTAGGTCAGAATAACTGGTCGGCATGGACGAGTTGGACCGAAGGGTCTGTTTCCGTGCTGTACATCTCTATGACTCTAAGTGATTGGATGGCCTCTTAAAACAAAATTGTGAAAACTTGATCAACATCATACTTCAGATGCTATCTGTTAAAATGTCAAAATATGAAAACGAAAAGAAAAACAATGCCTGTAATTTTACCTTAAACTTGGAACTGCAAGTTTACAAGCATTTGTCTTTCATTTACTTACTTCCTTCACCAAAAATTAATTGAGTCAGAGATCTACAGTACAGAAAAAGGCCATTTGGACCATCGATTTTGAACTAGTCAAAAACAGCCATCTAATTATTCAAATCTCATTTTACAGCACTTGGCCCATATGTCTCAGCATCAATGTTTACCATTGGTCTCTGGGAAAGTGTCCCTAATTCATTACCCCTCTGGACAAAGTATTCCCAAATGTTTCTACTCCTGGATAAGGAAAAGGAAGTGACTCACTTTCTTAACTCAATTCCTCTCTCAGTTGGGCACGAGATTAAGTTAGAAAGGGTCTCTTCCTTCATTCCCTTACCAAATTTGTTAATTTTTTTAAAAAAAGAGTCAAATTAGCTAGACATCAGTTAAAGAAAAGAAAGATGGCACAGGGCTGACCGATAAGATTTTGTTTGGTTAAGTGCAAGTCACGTTGAGTTTGGTGGAATGATGTTCATCCTGAGGCTAAGTGATTTTCTTACCATGTTATACTAGCCTCACTGTATTAATTGATATCTCATGACGATTATCTCATCTGATTTCCACTCCACCACACCACGTGTGGTTCTCGGAGCAACCCATCACTCACCCGAGATCCCAGAATTGACTGGCTCAGGCGTCCTTTTTCAAAACTTGTTTGCGGACCCAGAAAAGCACTGTCTGCCTGGAATTGCCCTACATGGTTCCTGACATTTTCCCCAGACATAGACTAGTGGTGGGATGTCCTCTTCTACAGGACAAACAGCAGAGGCTACAACACCAGCTCACACCAGCCTGGTCCAAGGTTGCTACCCAGGTCAATCTGGGGGAATGCACAGCACTACAGGAAGAAGATCAATTACTTTCCCCACTCTGCCAGGACTAGTGTCACCATCTTCTCTCCTATACCTAATATTCATTTATAGAATCTTCGAATCATATAGTACAGATGAGGCCCTTCAGTGCATCAAGTCTGCCCTGACAAAGCCTACCGTAAACCTAAACCACTTCCATTTTCCAGTACTTGGTTATAACATTTCAAGTGCTCATCCAAATACATTTTAAAGGATGTGAGGTTTCCCCTACTTCCACGAACACACCAGGCACTGCATTCCCGATCCCCACCATCCTCTACAGGAAAACAAAATCCTCAAATCCCCTCTAAACCTCCTACTTTTCACCTTAAAATTATTTCCCGTGCCACTAACTTTTTATCGAAGGGGAACAGCTAGGTTCTGTCTTTCCTGTCTATGCTCCTCAGAATATTATACACCTCAACCAACTCCCCCTCTTAGCCTTCTCTGCCAAAGGAAGCAACCTGAGCGTATCCAGCCTCTCTTCATAACCAAACTGTTCCATCCCAGGAACATCCTGGGGAAGCCTCTCCTCACCCCCTCCAGTGCAATCCTATCCTTCCTTTTGTGCAGTGATCAGAATTGCACACAGACCTCAAACTGTAGCAAACCAAAATTTCCTTCCAACCTAACCTCCCTACATTTATAATCTATCTCACAACTGATAAAGGCAAGTGTTCTATATGCCTCCTTAACCTATTAACCTGTCCTATGGCTTTCATGGATCTCTGAACAAGCACCCAAGGTCCCTCTATTCCTCTGAGTTTCCTTGTGCTGGACATTAATTGAGAACTTCCTTGTTCTGTTCCCTCTTCCAAAATTCATCACCTCACACTTATCAGGGTTAAATTCCATCTGCCTCTGGATCTGCCCACCTGACCAATGTGTATTTATCCGCCTGTACTTTAAAGGCCTTCTTCGTCTCTGTCAATCACTTGGCCAATCTTTGTGTTGCCTGCAAACTTACTTATCATCCTCCCCCAAATTTACTTCCATGTTATTTATATACAGGATAAATAGACAAAGTCTTTTCCCTGGGGTGGGGAGTCCAGAACTAGAGAGCATAGGTTTAGGGTGAGAGGGGAAAGATATAAAAGAGACCAAAGGGGCAACCTTTTCCTGCAGAGGGTGGTATGTGTATGGAATGAGCTACCAGAGGACGTGGTGGAGGCTGGTACAATTGCAGCATTTAAAAGGCATCTGGTTGGGTATTTGAATAGGAAGGGTTTGGAGGGATATGGACTGGGTGCTGGCAGGTGGGACGAGTTTAGGTTGGGATATCTGGTTGGCATGGACAAGTTGGACTAAAGAGTCTGTTTCCGTGCTGTACATCTCTATGACCCTATATCACAAATAATAAGGGACCCATCAAGGATTTTGTGGCATGCACAATGGCCCCCAGTCACAAACACTACCACTACCCTCTGTCTCCTATCAGTAAGGTGATTTTGGATCTAGCATTTTTTTACCCTTGATACCACATGGTTATACTTTCTGTATCAATCTCCAATGTGGGACATTGTCAAAGACTTTGCTGAAATCCATATAAACTACATCAACTGCACTACTCTCTATATAACAGGCCACCTCCTCAAATCAATACAGTTATGCTTGGTTGACATGTCTGGTCTCTGACAAAACCATGTTGACTATCCCTGATCAAACCTCGCCTCTCCAAGTGGAGATTCATTCTCTCCTGTAGAATTTTCTCCAATAGTTTCCCTATCACTGATGAGAGTCATGGTCTATAATTGTCTGGTTTATCCCTAACATTAGTTGTCTTCCAGTCCTCTGGCATCTCCCCTGTGGCTAGAGAGGCATTCAAAATCTAGTTTAGTGCTCCAAGTCTCTTCCTTGTCTTCCAAACTAGCCTGGGATAAAATGCACCTCAACCTGGGGATTTGTCTACTTTTAAACTAGCCAAAGCCTCCAATATCTCCTCACTCTGATGTCTAACTGCCCAAGAACCTCACAGCCCATTTCCTAAATTCTGTATCTACATTCTCCTTCAAAGTGAAGACAGATGTGAAATAATCACTTAATATCTTACCATCTTCTGGCACAGATTTTCTCGTCCCTAATGGGTCTTACTCTTTTTCTGGTTATCCTCTTCCCCTTTATAGGATTATTGAAAATCTTGGGATTCTCTCTAATCTTACTTGTCAGTGATTTTCTGTGTCCACTCTTTGTTGTCCTAATTGCTTTCTTCAGATCCCTCCTGCATTTTCCAGACGGGACAAGGAATTCCATTAATTTGCTCTCTTTGCACCTTTTAAACCCTCTCTTTGCCTTCTTGTTCTGAACATTTCTGGACATTCAGGTCTGTCTGTGCTTGTTTCTCCTACATTCCAGCTTTAAAAAAGTGAACATGTTGGGCCTGTACTGTCACCAATATCATTTTGAATGTTCCCCCAGCCCTACACGCCCAACACTGTTCAGCTGTGGAAGCAGCTGTTTCCAGTTTACTTTGGCCAGATCTATGTAGACTCTATGTCTGCAACTGCACACATTTCTCATTAAGCCTCATGCTCTCCCACTCTTACTATTTCCTGTAAAATCTTCTGCACTTGGTGTCACCCATCCCAATGGCTGGCTGCACTAATCCTGCATATCCTACTCATTCACTTGGGAAATTTCCTCATTTGCACCAATAACCATAGCTGTGCCACCCACTCTCGTTTTCCATAATACCTGCCGGATTCTCAATCCAAGAGCAAAACATCCCACAATCCGATTCCCCCATATTGGTCAGATCTGATAAGTGTGTCTGATTTCATTCATGAAAGGGCATAACTGAAACAGATGGGTCTCTGGTCGTTTCATAGTCTCCCTTACTGAAACTACTTTTATTTTCATTTCAGGTTTATTTACTGAACTAAATTTTAAGTTCCCTAGCTGCCATGCTGAAGGTTGAGCTTAAGTTTCCTCATTATTAGACCAGACCTCAGGTACTGCTCCAGGTAGACAACCAGAGTGTTACACCACCCACATCCCTATACATTGATATTCATTGAATCATAGAATCCCATCCAGTCCATACCAATTCTCTGAAGAGCATCCCATCCAGACCCACCACGCTACCTATCCCTGTAACCCTGCAATTCCCATAGCCAATCCACCTAAACTGCACAGCTTTGGACAGTGAGAGGAAACCAGAACACTCAGAAAACCCACGCAGACATGGGGAGAATGTGCAAATTTCAAGAGACAGCTGCCCAAGGGTGGAATCTAACCTGGGTCTCTGGGACTGTGAGACAGCGGTGCTAACCACTGAGCTAAAGTGCCGCCCTTTTTTAAAGCAATTAGTTTATTACACTATCAAATTCCATGTTAAATTTGTTGTCAGTTGCAATCTTGTTACTGAGTATCAATCTTGACATTTGGTTAGATAAGGAGTTCATAAAACACTATGGTGCTTGTGCATCTAACTTATACTCACTAGAGGTCCGATTGCCTGTTCCAGTTCAGTGAATGTTAGAGAACCCATAGCTCTATTCATTTGTTGTACATTTTATGGAATCTTGCTACATGTGAAGGTTCTGGAAAGTAATGGTACGAGAAAGCAGAAAGCAGCATTCAGGAAGAGAACTGCACATTCTGTTCAAACTGTGGATTCCCTTAATTCTTCTTCAAGATTCTATTTACTGGCAATGGTCCCCACGATGGCGGACAAAGTCTCAATACAATCCTGAATATGCCACATCCTAGTGTGTGTTGATTTGTTAAGTTGCCTGGATGGATTCACAAAACAGAGTAATGCCAACAGAGTAGATTCTGTTGCTGCACTGGCTGAGATTACCACAAAGCACTCTCCTTCTCAACCTTTTTCCTTACTTGAGGTATGCTGACCCGCAGGTTAAACCAACATCCTGTCATCACTCTCCAATGAAACAGGAGGCCGACGACAACTTTACATGACATCCCTTCTCTTCCTAAGAAACGATAATACGACTTGTTTCCAAATGTGTCAACCATAACCCGAACACTTATCTTCGCCAGCAACACATTACAAATGATCACTATTGTATTAATTCAATAATCACACAGTCATATACAATTAGATGAAAAAGATATATTCACCAACTGATACTAGTTCACTCTGGAACGTTATCAGAGATTATGTGATGTATACAAATGTCACTTTAATGATGTTGAATGGCAAATGGGAAATCAAAGGTTGTCTCTCCTGTAAACAATGCCGGAAAGTACTCGTAAGAGACAGAAAGCCATCAGAGCAGTTGGAAACAGGAAGATCACTATCGCTTTCAGAGCCCGGAACCACTTAAGCTGAGGGTGCTGACAATAACTAACGTGCTCCGAATTTAATTTCTGTGAACATTGTTTATCACTTACACAGCAGGAAACTACCTGGAAAACTGGCTCGGCTCTCTCTCAGACAAATTGTGACTTCCCCAGCAATGGGTTGACTTCAGTACAGTGTCACACAACAGACTGGTGAGAAAAGTTATAGCTCATTGAATGGAAAGGACAGTCGCAACATAGATCCCAAAACACCTGAGTCATAAGATGGAGACAATAAGAATCACAGATATTTTTTGGGTTGGAGGAAGGATTATAATTGAGTTCTTAGGAGTTGGTATTGGCATTTTGCTTATATAGTGTGTATACATAAGTCATCAAGGTCTTGGTGTGTAGTGGACAATTTCTAAGTTTGAATCTGATAAACAACTTAACAAGCATTATAAACTGCAAGAAACCAGTGTAGAATCTTGGCCTTTAAGACATAGCTCACAATTGACTGGGTAATCACGGTCAATTTCATCATCCATCTATATTTCCACACTGCTTATCTCCCAGCAGTCAATCTCACCTGCCTACGTTTAGTCATCCATACATACACTGATTGTCACACTGCTGCACATGTTCCACTTCCAGAAGCCATGCAGCCAGAGAAAGGTATGTGCTCTTAACAGTCCCACTCCAATGCCCATTCTTTGTAGAGTGATAGAGAGATACAGCACGGAAACAGACCCTTCGGTCCAACTCGTCCATGCCGAACAGATATCAGATATCCTAACCTAATCTAGTCCCATTTGTCAGCACTTGGCCCAGATCGCTTTAAACCCTTCCTATTCTACACCCATCCAGAATCCTTTTAAATGTTACAATTGTATCAGCCTCCACCATGCACTGGTAGCTCATTCTAAACACGCACCACACTCTGCGTGAAAAAGTTGCCCCTTTAAGTCCCTTTTGCATCTTTCCCCTCTCAGGGCAGGACTTATATACTTAATGGTAAGTTCCTATATTTACCTGACTAATGCACCTAACACTATAGGCAACTTAGCGTGGCCAATTCACCTGACCTGCACATCTTTGGACTGTGGGAGGGAACCGGAGCACCCGAGGAAATTCACACAGACACGGGGAGAACATGCAAGCTCCACATAATCACCAGAGGAATTGAACCCGCATCTCTGGCGCTGTGAGGCAGCAGTGCTAACCCATTGAGCCACCGTGCCGCCCCAATGATAACTATTGGAAATGAACATATTGGGTATACTGGATCTCCATTTTGAAGTATATAGATTAGTTGGTTTCTGTTCTTCACCTGTCCACCCGTACATCTTTTTAAATCTCAACAGGTTCTGTCAAGTGCCTTTTAAACCAAAAATAATAAATGCAGGACAGAAGAAAGCTGTTCAGTCCAATGAGTCCCTTTCAGTTCTTTCAAACAACCAGTTACTTTGTCCAAAAGCCTCAAGTTTATTTTGCCAATCAATTTAAATGAAGTTAAATCTAGGTCACCTGATTGTTGATCGTTCAGACATTGGAAACAGTTTCAATTTATCCCGCTAATTTATTTTACCCAAATCCTTCAAACTTTTATACACTTCCACCAAATCCCCTCAACCTCTTAGCACTTGAGAGCTATCGTAGCTTCTCTGTAATCCACCATCCCTGGATCTGGTCCAGGAAATATTTTTAAAATTCTCTCCAAAGCCTATACACCTTTCTGATGCCAATAATTGTAAACCATTGTCATTGTGGAGTTGAATTCTTCCATATTGGTTCAGTGAAACTTCTTTGCCTTTGTATTCTACGCCTTTATTTATATAGCCCATTGAATGTTCATTGACTATATCTGCGGCTTTATCAGACAATAATACACGACTTAGTTGTTCATATTTTACAACTCTCTCTACTTCATTGAATTTGGCGCTATTTCAAAATGATTGTTTTTCTTCTTTAGATTTTTAGAGAGCTACTTTGAATGCCCCCTTTAACAGCTATAAAGTCACATAGAATTTAAAACTTTCGTATTTGAATTGGCAATAGGAATCACACAAAAACACAATTAGAAGAATTCATCATTTTCCTCAATTAACAACCCTCCTTCCAGCCACAGTATTTACAGGTACAAGACAACAGGCATAATTTCACATAAAATGTTCTTTCAGAATTTACAAATAAAAGCCATCCTCACCCTAAACACATCATCTGCTAAATAGTGACCTTAAATATTTCCATTACATTTATATAAAGTCAGAACTTTATAACTAGCCCTGAGGCCTACAACCGCACATGAGCATACTAAGGCCCGTAGTGGTGTCTGGCTACTCACTGGGAGCTGGTGCAGCACTCAGTCATTCCTGAGCCTCTGCTTGGAAACACCTTAGAGACACTCGCTCAGCACTCACCTTCTAACCTGCTTCTCCGATGATAAGCTGGTTCACTTTACTGAACCTGTCAGCAACAACCACATGAAAGAAACAGCCTGTAGCTGCAGAAATAGCTCCTCACCAATTCTGATTCTCAGAGTCTTGCTCTTATTGGAGGGGGTGTTCCACCCATGTGGGGGACACGACTTTGAAGGCTTGGACTCTGGTAATTATCATTGTGTATACTCACCTCTCTTGTGTCATGGGAGGAAGTAATTTTGAACCATGAAAATCATAAATCCTGTGGCATTGATCTCTCAGCAAAGAAAGATGGGTGCAGGAAATGGTAAATATAAACTTTTCTCCACTATCCTCATGTCCAGATGAGTATTTCATATTCTGGAGATATGTAGAAGTGATACACTCTGGGTTATTAATGCACAGGGATTATAACATTATCCACAATGTTTTATTATGTCTGCTCACATTCCTATAGTAACCTGCCTCAGAATTGTCTCTGAAGTAACCATACCCAGGCTTAACTAGTAGAGCACCTTGCTCAATCAACTTCTGGATTAGTGGTGCTGGAAGAGCACAGCAGTTCAGGCAGCATCCAAGGAGCTTCGAAATCGACGTTTCGGGCAAAAGCCCTTCATCAGGAATAAAGGCAGTGAGCCTGAAGCGTGGAGAGATCAACTGTCAACAGGCATGCATAAATCAAACACAAACAATCAAATACTCTCATAACTTGGTTGATCAGTGGCACCACATCACTGTGCATTCTCAAGTAATGGGGTGGGGTGATCAACTAAGCAGCAGGACCCTTCTTCAGCTCTGCCCTATCTCACTGATAGACTGTAACCTACCCAGAACTGTAAATACATTTGCATTGATTAGTGTGTTTGCAGCAGCAAGGTTTTTTTCTTACATTCCAATTGTTTGTATTTCAGACAGGCAATGAGCTGGTGGACTTTTGCATTGGAGGCATGGATTTACAAAAGGATTTCTCAGCTTTTATTCAGGGAATCTGCTACCATTTCTCTTAGCAAAGTGGATCAGGGCGAGGAAGAGTTCAACCAGATCAAAGTGTATTCTGAAAATAAACAAATGCAGATCTAAGTGCACATTTTGGTATCAATAAATTGTTCTTCTGAAAAGCAAGAATACATATAGGTTTTTGCTACTGTAACGTGTCCGGGCAAAAACTGACAGCTGTCAAGCGAATGTTTTCACACAACTTTTGTACAATTTTAATTGTTGAACTAGGGGCTGCAGGCTCATGTAGCAAAAGTATGCTGTTGAAACCTTTCAAAAAATGTATTAATTGTCATGTGCCTTTAGAGAGGAATGTTAACTATAACATATTTGAGGTGGTTGCCTTTGAAAAATTGTATGACTGTATTGATATATATGAAGAGAAATCCAGTTTTATTTTTAATGGAGAAAATAGAGTAAAGGTGATGAGAATTTCTGAAATATTTGCCTACAGAGCAAAATAAAAAGTATGTGGTTTA
The DNA here is from genome assembly GCF_047496795.1 of Chiloscyllium punctatum. Taxonomy (NCBI): domain Eukaryota; kingdom Metazoa; phylum Chordata; class Chondrichthyes; order Orectolobiformes; family Hemiscylliidae; genus Chiloscyllium; species Chiloscyllium punctatum. The sequence continues at coordinate 36,707,732 of NC_092752.1, forward strand.
AACAAATCTTATAATTTTCACTGATTTTTATTCCTAAGACTTGGTCAGGTTCAAAATTGAGTTTGGACAATATGAGGTCTGGTGTAGCTGAGATTTGCCCTGAGTCCAATATTCAGCTTAGCTTTGGAATTGAGGTAAAGGAAAATAACTTTCATTTGGCAGTGTAGTGATAGTGACAAAGCTAAGTTATGATTTAACAAAATAATCTTAAACTCAATTGGTCAAAAGAGAAAATGTATTTCTCTTATTTTTACTATGGGTGACACTAGCACAACTCAATTAATTTGCTGTCTCTTGTTACCCTGAATGAGTGGCCATGGACCTTTTGGCTTGCTCTATCACACTCTTCTTGTGAGGTCTAAGGTTGGGAGTCCTACTGATTAAACCAGCAACAAGTAAAAAGCAGTGAAATATGTTCAGTTCAGAATGTATATGGCATTGAAGGGAACTTCAAGACAATATGTTTTCCATTAAACTAATGCTCCTAGTCTCCATTATGTTAGACTGCACAGAGATGCTGTAATGAATCCTGTGGACATTACGTACTTCAGCTATGGTAGGCAATGGGAGAGAGCTGGAGATTCTGTCCAGTGACAGAAGAAAATTCAAGTGGAGTGCTCATTGTTACAATGAGGGGAGACAGTGGCATAGTGGCAATGTGACTGCAGTGATAATCCATAGTCGCAGGCTAATGTTCTGGGGACATAGCTTACTGTCCTATCATGGAGGATGGGGAAATTTGAGTCCAGTAAAACTGGAATAATTTAGACTAATATGACCATACATAACATATGTTAATTGTTGGAGAAACAGATTTCGTTCCCAAATGTCCTGTTAAGGAAGGAAACTTTCCATCATTACCTGGTCAAGCCTACGTGACTCCAGACCAACAACAAGGGCCTAAATATGGAACATAAAACATTACAGCGCAGTACAGCCCTTGATATTGCACAGACCTATGGAACCAACCTGAAGAACATCTAACCTTCACTATTCCATTCTCATCCATATGCCTATTCAATGACCATTTAAATGCCCTTAACGTTGGCGAGTTTGCTACTGTTGCAGGCAGGGTGTTCCACGCCCCTACTATTCTGAGTACAGAAACTACCTCTGACATCTGTCCTATATCTATCACCCCTCAATTTAAAGCTATATCCCCTCATGCTAGCCATCACCATCTGAGGAAAAAGGCTCTCACTGTCCACCCTATCTAACCCTCTGATTATCTTATATGTTTCCATTAAGTCGCCACTCAACCTTCTTCTGTCTGAAGAAAACAGCGTCACGTCCTTCAGCCTTTCCTTCCCTCCATACCAAGCAACATCCTAGTAAATCTCCTTTGAACCATTTTCAAAGCTTCCACGTCCTTCCTATAATGCGGTGACCAGAGTTGTACGCAATACTCCAAACGTGGCTGCACCAGAGTTTTGCACAGCTGCAGCATGATCTCATGGTTGCAAAACTCAGTCCCTCTACCAATAAGAGCTAACACACAGTATGCCTTCTTAACAACCCTATTAACCTGGGTGGCAACTTTCAAGGATCTATGTACTTGGACACCCAGATCTTTCTGCTCATCTACACTACCAAGAATCCTACCAATAGCCCAGTACTCTGCATTCCTGTTACTCCTTCCAAAGTGAACAACCTCACATTTATCCACTTTAAACTCCATTTGCCACCTCTCAACCTAGCTCTGCAGCTTATCTAGAAAGTCATTCATTTGTATCAAATTGCAAAGAAACCTAAAGAATGGAGTGAATCTGAATGGATCAGCTGGTGTCAAGCAAGACACCAGAAATGATAGTGGCACACACAGCTTTGTTGACCCTGCAAAGTCCTCCTTACCAAGATCCTGGGGACTGAACCATAATTGGGTGAGTTGTCCCACAGACATGTCAAGAAACAGCATAATATAGTCATATGCAGGGAATCATGTCTGGTAGACAATGGTCCAGACACTACAATCCCTGGGATGTCCAGTTCAATCAACAGAAGAGACCCCCAAGTGGTGGTAGTGCTGTGACACACAGTCAGGATGTAATTACCCTGGGAGTCCTTTGCATTTTCTTCAGTCCATGAAGTCACATAGCATCAGGTAAAAAGATTCATGAGGAAATCTCCTGCTGATTACTACTTACTACAAAGCTTTTGGCTGATGTATCAGTAATTCTCCACATTTAGCACAGGTTGGAGGAAGAACTGGGGGTAGCAAGAACACAGCACGCACAATAGGTGGCTGTTACAATGTACATTACCAAGAATGGTTACCTTAGCCTCTGCTGACAAGGCTGGTCAAGTCCTAAAGGACAGTGTTACAGACCAGTCTCATAGCTATTGGTGAGAGAACCAGCTGAAGGGAACAATCATAATATCCACACCAATCTATCTGTAACAGGTGCATCCATCCATGACAGTATGGCACAGTTCTTGTTGAGATGAAATCCTGTCTTCACAATGAGCATACCTTCCTTGTGTTGTGTGACAAAACAAACCATATTAAGTGGGACAGATATTGAACAGGTCCAACAACTCAAAACTCAACAATCATGAGGCATTGTGGACCACTGGCAGCAGCAAAACTGTATTCAATCTTTAATGGCATGGCCTAACATTTCTCCCTCACCCATTATCCTTAAGCTGGCAGATCAACCCTGGTTAATAAAGAGTGCAAAAGGGCATATCAGAGCATCTACATGGTTACCTGTAAATGAGCTTTCAAATTGGTGAAGTTCCAAAACAGGTCTACTTGCAAGCCAAACAGTGGAAACAAAATACAGTTGACAGGGTTAAGTGATCCCACAGTTAACAGATCAGCTCCAACCTTTGCAAATCTTCTACATCCAGTGGTGATTGATGGTGCACAATTAAACAACTTACTGGAGGAGGCTCCACAAGTATCCCGATCATCAATGATGGATACAATGATGGATATCCTCATTTGAATGCAGATCTGCCTTAAAGGTAAGAGACAGAGGCCAGTGGTGGAGAGTTGCTTTTCAGACTGGAAGCCTGTGACCATGGTGTGCCACAAGGATCAGTGCTGGGTCCACTGCTTTAGATCATTTATATAAATGATTTGGATGTGAACATAGGACGTATAGTTAGTAAGTTTGCAGATGACACCAAAATTGGAGGTGTAGTGGATGGCAAAGAAGGTTACCTCAGAATACAATTGGACCTTAATCAGATGGGCCAAGAAGTCGTAGATGGAGTTTAATTTAGATAAATGTGAGGTGCTGTATTTTGGAAAGGCAAATCAGAGCAGGACTTATACACTTAATGGTAAGGTCCTGGGGAGTGTTGCTGAACAAAGAGACCTTAAAGTGCAGGTTCATAGCTCCTTGAAAGTAGAGTCGTAGGTAGATAGGATAGTGAAGAAGGCGTTTGGTATGCTTTCCTTCATTGCTCAGTACATTGAGTATAAGGGTTGGGAGGTCATTCTGGAGCTGTACAGGACATTGGCTAGGCCAATGTTGGAATACAGCATGCAACAACAGTCTCCCTGCTAATAGGAAGGATGTTGCAAAACTTGAAAGGGTTCAGAAAAGATGTGCAAGGATGTTGCCAGTGTTGGACGGTTTGAGCTATAGAGAGAGGCTGAATAGGCTGGGGCTGTTTTCCCTGGAGCGTCAGAGGCTGAGGGGTGACCTTATAGAGGTTTATAAAATCATGAGGGGCATGGATAGGGTAAATAGACAAGGTCTTTTCCCTGGGCTAGGGAGGTCCAAAACTAGAGGGCATGGGTTTAGGGTGAGAAGGGAAAGATATATAAGAGATCTAAGGAGCAACCTTTTCATGCAGAGGGTGGTACATGTATGGAATGAGCTGCTAGAGGAAGTGCTGGTACACTAACAACATTTAAAAAGATATGTGGATGGTTATATGAATAGGAAGGATTTAGAGCGATATGAGTTAAATGGTGACAAATGCGACGTGATTAATTTAGGATATCTGGTTGGCAAGGGCAGGTTGGACCGATCGGTCTGTTTCTGTTGTACAACTCTCTGACTTTGTGAATGGGGAAGCACAGCACATGAGTGTAAAAGCTAAGGCTGAAGCATTTGCAACAACCTTTAGCCAGAAGTGCCATGGGGATGATACATCTCAGCCTCCTCCAGAGGTTTCTAGCAACACATATGCCAGTCTTCAACCAATTCAATTCACTCCAAGTGAGTTCTAGAAATAAGTGAAAGCACTGAACACAGCAAAGGCCATGGGACTTGGCACGTTACAGCAATAGTGCTGAAAACGTGTGATCCAGAACTGGCTGTGCCCCTAGCCAGGCTGTTCCCAGTGTAGCAACAACATTGGCATTTAACTGACAATATGGAAAGTTATTCAAATGCACAAAAAGCAAGACAAATCCAACCCAGCTAATTACCACGACATCAGTCTGCTTTCAATATCAGCAAGGTAATGGAAGGGATTATAGACAGTGTTATCCAGTGGCTCTCACAAAGCAATAACCTGCTCACTGCTCCTCAGTTTGGGTTTCATATGGGCCATTCAGCTCCAGGTATCAATGCAACCTTGGTCCAGTAAAAAACGGAGCTAATCTCCAGAGGTGAGGTGACAGTGACTGCCCTTGATGTCAAGGCCTCAGTTGACTGATGGAGTCACTCCTTGCACAAAGGAAGATGGTTGTAGTTGCTGGAGGGTAAATTCCTTGGCCCATCTTCAGCTGCTTCACTGATAACCTTCCGGACAACATAAGGTCAGATTCACGCTTTCATTCCTCTACAAAGTGGCATTTCACACTCTTTCACATTTAAGTACATTGTAATTTTTAATCAAAAAAAGTTTCCTATGGAATTTGAACCTTCTCCCAACTTTGTCTTATTGCTTTAAACTTTGATCCCAATATTACTGGTAAAAATGAGCCCATTATTTTTAAGATAAGCTCCAACAATTTCTGTTTTTGTGACTGTAATGTTCTTAGGGCCATCCTGACCTGCTGCATAAGAGCAAATTCTTCATCTTTTCAATGCTTCATCTTATCCCATTAACTTTTTATGATGTGCTTTTTTTTTCTGGTTTTAGCATTCAGGTTATCATGTGTATCATAAGCTTCACTTATTTGATGACTCATTCTTAATTTTGCCTCGGGTTCATCACATTGGCATAGGCTTCTGATCGGGGAGGAGAAAGTGAGGACTGCAGATGCTGGAGATCAGAGCTGAAAAATGTGTTGCTGGAAAAACACAGCAGGTCAGGCAGCGTCCAAGGAGCAGGAGAATCGACGTTTCGGGCATAAGCCCTGAAGAAGGGCTTATGCCCGAAACGTCGATTCTCCTGCTCCTTGGATGTTGCCTGACCTGCTATGCTTTTCCAGCAACACATATTTCATAGGCTTCTGATCCTCAGATTGAGAATCCCTATTTCCAACTCAGATCAGACACAATGTTGCTCAATTACCCTTCCAGGAGTTTTCAGGCTGAACTTGCAAAACAGTCCAGCAAACCATTCCACCAAGAGTGGAGTCAATTATCACAGAAAGCATGGAAAATCTTTATGGCAGTAGCTGATGTATTCCATGTCTCAAGGTTCTAATGTCACTTTGACAGGCAGTGCAGGAAGATAAATGTGAAATGTAAGTGCAGGAGTTAAGTGATAAATTGATGAGGGAGTCGGATGACACATGGGTGGGGACACAGATGGATAGGTATGATAGAAGATGGATGAGGAAGTAAAATACCAGGTGAGGATTATAGGTGCCTGGTCAGTGAAGAAAACTTTTTTTAAAACTTGCTGTATGGGATTTGGGTGTCCCTAACCAGTCCAACATTTTTTGGCTGTCCTTAATGCCTAGATGGCAGTTAAAATTCAATGAGTTGGCTGTGGTTCTGTGGGAGTCACATGTACACCAGAACAGGTAAAGATGGCAGATTTCCTTCACTCAAAGGCATTAGTGAACCAAATTTTACAAGATTGGCAGAGTTTAAAGGTTCCCATTAATCTTGCTATATATTTCAGGTTTTTGAAAAATTACGTTCAAGTTTCATTATCTGCTAGAGTGGCATTCAAACTATTGTCCTCAGAACATTTGGCTGGAGTTCTGTATTTGTCTTCCAGTGACACAACTACTACATCAGTGCCTCCCCAGAGATGGTTATGAGATATTTTCTAGTTTTTAATTGTGTCACAACGTTAGGGTTGGTGGCACGGGAAGGGAACTTCATAAGGAATTGAAGACAATGGTTTTAATCTTCACAATTGGAGGAAATTTCTGCTCATCCAATACATAATGTTGGCATTTGACAAACATGTACGAATCAAGTTTGGTGGTTGAGAGATACAGCTAGGTGTCATCAATGTACACATAAAGATTTATGTCACCTGAGGGACAGCAATTAGACAAGAAAAAAATGAGTTCAAGGATAGATCTTTTGGAGATACTGAAGATAACAGAACAGGGACAGAAAGAGAAGCTATTGTAAATGATTTGCTGGCAATGATTAAATAATTAAGAATAAGTCATGGAGTCAGAGTTCTATAGCACAAAATCAAATCATTCCGTCCAACTCATCCCAAACGTCGATTTCGAAGGAAGGGCTTTTGCCCGAAATGTCGATTTCGAAGCTACTTGGATGCTGCCTGAACTGCTGTGCTCTTCCAGCACCACTAATCCATGCTGAACAATATCCTAACCAATTCTAGTCGTATTTGTCAACACTTGGCCCATATCCCTCTAAACCCCTCCTATTCATATACCCAACCAGATGCCTTTTAAATGGTGTAATTGTACCAGCCTCCACCACTTTTTCTGGCATCTCATTCCATATATGCAACTACTCTCTATGAAAAATTTGTTCCTTAGGTCCCTGTTAAATCATTCCCCTTTTATCTTAAAGCCAAACCCTTTAGTTCTGTATTCCCCTAATCCAGGAAAAGGCCTTGGCTATTTAACCTACCTGTGACCCTCATGATTTCGCAAGCCTCAAAAAAAGGCCACCCCTCAATCTCTGATGTTCCAGGGAAAATAATCCTAGCTTATTTAGCTTTTCCCTATAGCTCAAACCCTCCAACCCTGGCAACATCCTTGTAAAACTTTTCTGCACCCTTTCAATTTTAACAAAATCATTCCTATAGCTGGAGGACCAGAATTGAACACAATATTCCCGAGATGGAGTCAGACAAATGTAGTCTGACCTGGCTCAGCAGTGGAGGGGTACGGAGAGATCTCAGCCCCCTTGGGTCTCCCCCCACCCACCCCCACATTCCTGATTCTCCTGCTCCTCGGATGCTGCCTGACCAGCAGTGCTTTTCCAGCACCACTGCGTCCGACCCAGAATTTCTTCCTGTCAATTTTCCACTTAACTCGAATTTGTACGTGACCACTATCCTCTGCAAGAAAGATTTCAGCCCCACACCTTAAACCCATCAGCAATCGCCAAAACCCGTACCAAGGTTTGGGATAGTGATCCCTGGTGCTGTCCTTCTATTCATTGAGAAGAAATAATCTTGAAGTCATACACTTCCCCCATCCTCCACCCCACCTAGCCACACATACACACAATCCCTTTGAATGCAAATTTCCTGATATAGGTATGCATTAGTGTGATCTCTCATAGCCTTTTCGGGAGGAGATAAAGCATGTTGATGGTACATTGATGGTTTTTCAAACACTTCCTTCATTGGAACTATTTCAGTTACACTAAAGAAAAATTTACTTACCCAAATGGTACATGCTCTTATTCCAGGCTCCATGATATGGGGCAATCTGTTCTAATGTATGATAAAGCTATGGTATCTTATTTTACATTACAGACTGTATTTGTAAGTTAGAGTTGTCATTGCTCCAATTTGGTCAAATGGCCCTTAAAAAGAGAGTATCAGGATCAGACTACAGAGAGTACAAGCAGTGTTAAACTACATTTACATGTGCAGATGCTTATTATTACAACCAAGCCCCAGTCAAAATTTTCCCCAGTTCATTATGATCCAGAGTGTTAGGCTCTTTAGGTGCAAAAGGGTGAACTGGTTCTTGCTTTATTAACACCCCTACACACCTCCTTGGTTAGTTGCAAACAAATTTAATTAAGAAATTAATTAAGTCTTCCCTTGAGGATGCCATTCCTCCAGAGCCCAATGGAATTATGTTTCAAAAAGAGAAAATTTTATTTATTCCATTTTTAATGAAAGTATTATTCATGCACCAATTATACACAAAGATTAGAAATAAAAAAAAAGTGAGCATTAAAAAGATCAACTTTAAAAGTATACAGATAAGTCTCTGAACTGTTCCCGAAGAACAGATAGTTAAGAGGGAAGCCATTGCGGTAAAGGTTATTAGTGGCTGTCACAAAGCCTTTGTTATCCAGTTTCCTTCTGTCGGCCTGTTAAATAGTTGACTTCTCGCACTCAGTGAGAAGTGCATCACTGGGGCAACAAGGGAATAGTGCCTCAATTGTGACCTTCACAGTATGCTATTGCTTAAACCGGGGTGATACACAGAATATTCAATCCTACTAGCACTCCAGCAGAATTGAAGCTGATTTTTAACCCCCTGTCCTTGTGTATTCTTTAAAGGGAAAAGCACAATATGTGTCTGCAGTTTTGGACATAATCTGCAGTGGATGGCTTGCACTTGACTAGGGAGTTGTCAGTCCCCTGTTCTCTTTGTAGCACAAGCGATCACAGTCATGTCTGCTTTAACCTGATGGAAGGCTCTTGACCGAAACGTCAATTGTCCTGCTCATCGGACCTGTAGCCTGGCCTACTGTGGTTTTCCAGCACCTCACTCTCGACACCAGACAGCAGTCTGTTCAGAATGAATTCTTTATTGAAGCACCAGTAAGATAGTTGCCGTCGTGTGTGTGTACACCCCATGGTAACAGTAACATGACTACGGGAGACCAGGAAGAACCTCTCTATGTAACTGCATTGCAACCTGGACAAAAAAAAAGTGTAGATGTTAATGTGTTGGAAAGATGCCAGCCAATTTACAAAATAAGCATTGCCACAGATAGCAATGTCATAATGACCGGATTATCTGATTTTTTTTTAATAAATTTTATGCACTGGGATAACACTGCTGCTTTCTTCAAAATAGTGCCATTGAATCTTTTGCATTCACCTGAAAAGACAGATAGGTCTTCAATTTAATGTCTCCTCTGAAAAAGCGAATTATGCTTTTTACAACTTTGTGGTCACTTCTTTTGATGCCAGCTCTTTTTTTATATATATTGGATAAGATCATAAAGTAGGCCACAGTCACTGCATGGCTAGTTTCTCAGGCTACGATAACTGCTCACTCTCTGACTGTGGTCTGAAGGAATGCTTGGACACAATTTAAATATACCCTTCTATTCTGTGGTCCTGTTTACAAATCAAAACGTGACTTACTTTTATTCATAGTTTCGGCCACTGATACTTGCACTTTCAGGGAAATACGTATTTGAACCTTGAAGCCTATTTGGTTACTGGCATACTTGATATCTTCCCTTTACGTGCATGAATGCCTATTCTTCCTTTCAGTCAATGTTTTCCTGTCTGTTATAAACCTTCTTCATAGTTAGCCAAAACTCCTACTATTGTGTCATCAGCAAGTTTTGGACTGTAGGTCCCATACCCATCCATATACACTGAGAACAAAAGACAATCCAATGTAATTTTGAACTGGGCAGATCACACACATATTGCATGCTTTCATGATCTGCTGCAGAAGGCAGCACTAAAACTAATATTTCCTAATGTTGAACAATCTCTTTGTGCAGGGTTATTATAAATCAGCCTCAAGTCCTGACGCTAATTATTCTTCTTCCTGATGAAGAGCTTATGCTTAAAACATCAATTCTCCTGCGTCTAACTTCAGTGGTCATGAAGTGCTTTGAAAGGCTAGTCATGGCATTAATCAACTCCAGCCTCCCCATTACTCCTGACCCACTCCATTTTGTCTTTTGGAACAACAGATCCATGACAGATGCCATATCACTTGCCCTTCACTCCTCCTGAGAACATCTTGACACCAAGAACAGCGACATAAGAATCCTACTCATTGACGACAGTTCAGCCTTCAACACTATTATCCCCTCGAGATTGATTACTAAAGTTAGTGATCTCGGACTAAGCCCCACACTCTGCAACTGGATCCCCAGTTTCCTGACCCACAGGCCACGATTAGTGAAGATTGGGTTCAATATTTCATTGTCACTAACACTCAACACTGAAGCCTCCCAGGGGTATGTACTCAGCCCCATATTGTACTCACTGTATACCCATGAATGAGTCACCAAATACCAGACTAATGCCATTTACAAGTTAGCTGATGACACCACCATAGTTGGTCGAATCTCAGATGGCGATGACCCAGACTACAGATGGGAGGTGGAAGATCTGGAAAAATGGTGCACTGAGAACAACCGAGCTCTCAATGCCAGCAAAACCAAGGAACTCATGATTGACTTTCGGCGGAATGTTACTCATGCCCCCCTGCACATTAACAGCACAGAGGTGGAACGAATGGGTGTGTCAACCTCCTGGGAGTGATCATCAGCAACAAATTTCTTGGACTCTACATGTGGATGCACTGGTTACAAAGGCCCAACAACCTCTCTTCTTCCTCAGACAGCTGAGAAAATTTGGCATTATGATGAATACCCTTGTCAACTTTTATAGGTGCACCATTGGGAGCATTCAGTCTGGATGTATCACTACCTGGTATAAACCAGGAGAAAGTGAGGACTGCAGATGCTGGAGATCAGAGCTGAAAAATGTGTTGCTGGAAGAGCGCAGCAGGTCAGGCAGCATCCAAGGAGCAGGAGAATCGACATTTCAGGCATAAGCCCTTGTTCAGAAGTGAGGAAGGTGTGCCAAGCAGGCTAAGATAAAAGGTAGGGAGGAGGGACTTGGGGGAGGGGCGTTGGGAATGCAATAAGCGGAAGGAGGTTAAGGTAAGGGTGATAGGCCGGAGAGGGGGTGGAGGCGGAGAGGTCGGGAAGGAGATTGCAGGTCAAGAAGGCGGTGCTAAGTCTGAGGGTTGGGACTGAGATAAGGTGGGGGGAGGGGAAATGAGGAAGCTGTAGAAATCTGCATTCATCCCTTGTGGTTGGAGGGTTCCTAGGCGGAAGATGAGGCCCTCTTCCTTCAGGCATTGTGTTGCTATGGTCTGGCGATGGAGGAGGCCAAGGACCTGCATGTCCTTGGCGGAGTAGGAGGGGGAGTTAAAGTGTTCAGCCACGGGGCGATTGGGTTGGTTGGTCCAGGTGTCCCAGAGGTGTTCTCTGAAACGTTCTGCAAGTAGGCGGCCTGTCTCCCCAATATAGAGGAGGCCACATCGGGTGCAGCGGATGCAGTAAATGATGTGTGTGGAAGTGCAGGTGAATTTGTGATTGATATGGAAGGATCCCTTGGGGCCTTGGAGGGAAGTGAGGGGGGAGGTGTGGGCGCAAGTTTTGCATTTCTTGCGGTTGCAGGGGAATGTGCTGGGAGTGGATATTGGGTTGGTGGGGGGTGTGGACCTGACGAGGGAGTCATGGAGGGAGTGGTCTTTCCGGAACGCTGATAGGGGAGGGGAGGGAAATATATCCTTGGTGGTGGGGTCTGTTTGGAGGTGGCGGAAATGACGAAGGATAATACAATGTATCTGGAGGTTGGGTGGGGTGGTAGGTGAGGACCAGTGGGGTTCTGTCCTGGTGGCGATTGGAGAGGCGGGGTTCAAGGACGGAGGAGCGGGAAGTGGAGGAGATGTGGTGGAGAGCATCGTCAACCACGTCTGAGGGGAAATTGCAGTCTTTGAAGAAGGAGGCCATCTGGATTGTTTGGTATTGGAACTGGTCCTCCTGGGGGCAGATGCGGCGGAGGCGAAGGAATTGGGAATATGGGATGGCGTTTTTACAGGGGGCAGGGTGGGAGGAGGTGTAGTCTAGACAGCTGTGGGAGTCGGTCGGTTTATAGTAAATGTCCGTGTTGAGTTGGTCGCCCGTGGCTGAACACTTTGGCAGAGTGGGAGGGGGAATTAAAGTGTTCAGCCACAGGGCGGTTGGGTTGGTTGGTGTGGATGTCACAGAGGTGTTCTCTGAAACGTTCCACAAGTAGGCGGCCTGTCTCCCCAATATAGAGGAGGCCACATCGGGTGCAGCGGATGCAGTAAATGATGTGTTTGGAGGTGCAGGTGAATTTGTGATGGATATGGAAGGATCCCTTGGGGCCATGGAGGGAAGTGAGGGGGGAGGTGTGGCGCAAGTTTTGCACTTCTTGTGGTTGCAGGGGAAGGTGCCGGGAGTGGAGGTTGGGTTGGGTTTGAGGCCTTTGTGATGAAGGATGGAGGTGTACAGGGACTGAATATCCATGGTGAAGATACGGCGTTGGGGGCCGGGGAAGCGAAAATCATGGAGGTGGAGGGCGTGAGTGGTTTCCTGAACGTAGGTGGGGTGTTCTTGGACTAAGGGGGACAGGACTGTGTCAAGGTATACAGAGATGAGTTCGGTGAGGCAGGAGCAGGCTCCACTTCCTAGACCTCTCCATTTCTATCTCTGGCGACCAACTCAACACGGACATTTACTATAAACCGACCGACTCCCACAGCTGCCTAGATTACACCTCCTCCCACCCTGCCCCCTGTAAAAACACCATCCCATATTCCCAATTCCTTCGCCTCTGCCGCATCTGCCCCCAGGAGGACCAGTTCCAATACCGTACAACCCAGATGGCCACCTTCTTCAAAGACTGCAATTTCCCCTCAGACGTGGTTGACGATGCCCTCCACTGCATCTCCTCCACTTCCCGCTCCTCCACCCTTGAACCCCGCCCCTCCAATCGCCACCAGGACAGAACCCCACTGGTCCTCACCTACCACCCCACCCAACCTCCAGATACATTGTATTATCCTTCGTCATTTCCGCCACCTCCAAACAGACCCCACCACCAAGGATATATTTCCCTCCCCTCCCCTATCCAGCGTTCCGGAAAGACCACTCCCTCCATGACTCCCTCGTCAGGTCCACACCCCCCACCAATCCAATATCCACTCCCAGCATATTCCCCTGCAACCGCAAGAAATGCAAAACTTGCGCCCACACCTCCCCCCTCACTTCCCTCCAAGGCCCCAAGGGATCCTTCCATATCCGTCACAAATTCACCTGCACCTCCACACACATCATTTACTGCATCCACTGCACCCGATGTGGCCTCCTCTATATTGGGGAGACAGGCCGCCTACTTGCAGAACATTTCAGAGAACACCTCTGGGACACCTGGACCAACCAACCCAATCACCCCGTGGCTGAACACTTTAACTCCCCCTCCCACTCCACCAAGGACATGCGGGTCCTTGGACTCCTCCATTGCCAGACCATAGCAACACGACGCCTGGAGGAAGAGTGCCTCATCTTCCACCTAGGAACCCTCCAACCACAAGGGATGAATGCAGATTTCTCCAGCTTCCTGATTTCCCCTCCCCCCCACCTTGTCTCAGTCCCAACCCTCGGACTCAGCACCACCTTCCTAACCTGCAATCTTCTTCCCGACCTCTCTGCCCCCACCCCCTCTCCTCCCTATCACCCTCACCTTAACCTCCTTCCACCTATCGCATTCCCAACGCCCCTACCCCAAGTCCCTCCTCCCTACCTTTTATCTTAACCTGCTTGGCACACCTTCCTCATTCCTGAACGGCTTATGCCCGAAACGTTGATTCTCCTGCTCCTTGGATGCTGCCTGATCTGCTGCGCTTTTCCAGCAACACATTTTTCAGCTCACTACCTGGTATGGCAACTGTACCATTCAAGATTGGGACAGTTAACTTGGCCCGGACAATCACAAAGGCCAACCTCCTGTCCATAGAATCCACCTACCAGGCTCGCTGTTAAGGAAAGGCCGTCAGCATTCTCAAAGATCCATCCCACCCTGGTAATGTTTTTCTACAACCTCTACCATCGGGGAGAAGGTATAGAAGCCTGAACACATGCACCGGCCGGTTTCAAAACAGTCTCTACCCTACTATTGTTCGAATACTGAATGGACTCACAAACTCTTAACATTCACCTGTACCTGTGTTTTTGTTTGTCGCTGTTTACCTATCATTTACTTATCTATGCTACTTAACTCTGATCTGCCTGTATTGCTCGCAAGACAAAACAATTCACTGTACCTCGGTTCATATGACAATAAATTCAATTCAATTCAATTCTCGGATGCTGCCTGACTTGCTGTGTTTTTCTAGCGCCACACTCCGATTTCCAGCATTTGTAAGCCTCACTTTCTCCTTCTTAGAGTCCTGACATTCCTATTTATGCTAAATAATCACCATGACTGGGTACGATGTAACCACTTCAATGCCATATCCCCACCGAGTCTGTTTAGTCATTATTCAATGAAATTGAGGAATGCACGAGGTTTTCAAGCAACATAATCACAAGTGGGAAGCAAAACATTCAGTTACTTTAGAAATGTCTGAAATGGAAATTGGGACCGATTTTAATTGAATTAAATGCTGAGTTGGCAGAGTGTTAAATCAATGATTGTAACTTTGCTTCTGAAAAGTACCCCTCCTAACCTATTCTTTGAGCAGGTGGATCTGACCCTGCAGGAGAGTAGCAGGGACCCAGTGTGGAGTTGAATGTGGGTGCAGAGTTTGTGAAAGTGGGGGGATAATTCGCAATAATGCTGGTTCTTATGTCAGGAGGAGAAAGTGAGGACTGCAGATTCTGGAGATCAGAGCTTAAAAATGTGTTGCTGGAAAAGCGCAGCAGGAGAAGGAGAGATTCCTGAAGAAGGGCTTAAGCCCGAAATGTCGAGTCTCCTTCTCTTTGGATGCTGCCTGACCTGCTGCGCTTTTCCAGCAACACATTTTTAAGCTCTGGTTCTTATGTCAGTCAAGCCTGCCAGGAGCCAAATTCTGGAACTGGTATGCTGGATTCTCCCTCTTCTCCCCAATGATTGCAACATCAGTGCATTGATTAAGGCCAGAGTCTCCTACTTCCAAGTTTCCATTCTCCTCCTGCGATTGGGTCTGGTTTCAGTCAAAACTTTCAGTCACTCTTGAGTACGACTCACATGGCTGCCGATGCTGCTGCAACATTTGCATTCTTATTCTTCAGCTCGGCTGTCATCCTGACCAGATCGCTGCACTTTTATTTCAATGCGGTTTAAATTTAAATGCTACTGATGCCAGCAATGATTGTATGTCCTCAGCCTCAGTGAGGTCATTGCCTACAGTACTTCCAATAACATCACGACCTTTATAACTGCCCCTTGTGCTGCCACCCAATGTCTCATTGAATAAAACGTTTTAGTTTTTTTTAAGCTCCCAGTGGTTCCATTCAAGCTAATTCAGGATGCACAAATCTCAGTGATATCATTAAACAGTGTATCTCAGTTGGGAAAGGGCTGGGTAATTCAGAACGCGGTCTGGTAGCGAGCTAACAATATGCTAATGCAGACAGAGGTCAAATATTTAGTTAAAAGTCACAACACCAGGTTATAGTCCAACAGGTTTAATTGGAAGCACACTAGCTTTCGGAGCGACGCTCCTTCTATCACTCCGAAAGCTAGTGTGCTCCCAATTAAACCTGTTGGACTATAACCTGATGTTGTGTGATTTTTAACTTTGTACACCCCAGTCCAACACCGACATCTCCAAATCATGTCAAATATTTAGGTTGTGTTAAAGCCTCCTTCATTTGGAGTGTGCTACCAGCTTTCCACATATAAAAAAGGTCAGAAACAAGAATAAACTAATAGGTTATCATCAACAGGTTCTGAAATAAATCACCCCTATGCTGAACATCAGTGTTTCTTTTTTACTTCGACAAGGCTAAACATGCTGTTTTGGATAGAATTCAATAGGCTTTAATTCATTAAACTAAAACAGACCAGCCATTTACACTGTGACAGCTGGCTGATATTTATGCCTTCTTTCCAATGTAAACAATGTTTCTATTCAGTCCACGTACTGTCACACAGAGGTAGAAATGTCCTAGCATGTCAAATACACAAGCCGTGATAATAAGCTTTACCTGAAGTAATGTTACATCATTAGTAATCCCAAGTGTGCCATTAACAAAGACGTTTTGTAGATTAAATAGCTGAAGGTAAGTGATTGCACAATGATGCAGGATTAGTGTTTTGAGTATCCCAAAGATTGTGCTTTCAAATTTAAATGAAAACAAAGCCCGGTTAATATTTTCTTTAGCTTACTTAAGCACTATTTATTTGACCCATCCTATTCAGCTGTAAATATAACATGTGTCACCTTTAGTGTCAAGTTTTCAATCTAAACCCACCCAGTGTAGATGCTTTCATGTGAAAACAAAGAAACAATCTCTTCAGATCAATGAGTTCTGTAGCAATTTCAGGCAAGAGTTTATATCTGCCTTTGCTGAAGTTTGTTTTTTTTTAAAAAAGGCAAATCAGACATCATTTACACATAATGATTTTTATTATTGTTCTCAGATCTGATGCCACTAATATAACGTTATTATTGTTTGTTAACATTAGTTCTAAATTAGAGGAATTATGCAAACTTCAAGTTTGATTTGTATTTCTGCATTGTCTGTGTTCAGGAGTTATGTTGTTTGAAGTTTCATTTTTGAGTTTGAGAGTTTTGGTAAGTTTCATGTTTGTTTATATATGTGTGTTTTTAATAAAAGGTTTTCAAACTTTGAGTAGATCTTGGGTTTAACAGTTCCATGAATTGGATTTTTTTTAAACAAGGTATTGAAATTGAGCTGCTGTTGTGTCCAATGACACAAATAAACAGAAACATCCTGAAGAAATCAAGTTTGCAAAATTCATTCAGAGAGAAAAGGTCCTTAAAAGCAGAATTGCCCCTGTTGGATTCATCTCCGAATCTGTCAGAGCAGAAAAGAATGCTTGGGTTAGAGGTTACGAAAAGAAATGCTGCAGAGAGAGAAGGTTAAGGGAGACGTTAACTAAAAAGTAGCATAAATGCTTATTAGTACAGAACTTAAATATTGCCCAAAGGAGATTAGAAGTTTAAAGTCAGGATGCAAGAAACAGACTTGAAATAAGAGACATTTTTGTACTGCATAAGTGAGGGTGCTGATCGGTTTAGCCATGATTAGCATAGAGATGAAGCAAGAGCATTTAATAACCAATCTTAATTCACTGACCATCCAGGTAGATTGCCATGGCGATGCAGCAGATTTGACTGTCCCTTGACTCATTTTTTTTAAAAAAGGTGCAATTACATAAAAAGTCCTTTGGCCTAAACAAAACAGAGATCCTGTTTAGTTATGTATGTAACTTCCAGTGCGTGTAAATGCATCATGCTGCGAGCTCGATTGATGATCTTAAATTGCTTTCCACTGTAACTCTTAGCATAGTCCAGATTATCGAGCAAATTATTTCCGATAGCAGAATTGCATCAAATGGTGGATTCCCTTCTTGAAGACTTGTAAGCACAGGCTGGTTGAGCATAAGTAACAAGCTATCCAGTGCGAATGTTCAACACGATGTGCTGTTAGGTACAGTTCGCTAGTCATTGGGACATTGGCCAACATATCTGGCATAGCTGAATTAAAGGCATAAGGAAGGTGACACTGCCCAGCGAGAATCTCACGATTCAACTTGAAAAAAAGTGTAAACTTGCAGCAAGATGATCACAATGTCAAGATCGCCTTTGTGCTGAATATCCCATCTAATTCTGCCACATATGTCACCATATCCCTCAGACCCCTATACAGTGTGTACATTAGTTCAAAAGTGCATCATTAGCTGTAGAGTGCTTGTTGATCTCTGATAATCTTACAAGGTGCCATATAAATGCATTTATAAAAACATATTTATAAAAACCTATTGAGTTCTATCCAAAACGGCAAAACTTTAAAAATAAATATTTATTTGACATTCAGCAGCAGAATGCGACATAAATTCATATTTGGTGTACCAACTTGACTCTTGTGGGAGGAATGGCTGAACGAAATGCTGGGGATGTCAAATGAAGTCATTCCTCTCAGTAATCTAAACCATCGCCCACTGGAAAACAGCAACAAGTGAGGTAATTGGTTATCTTCCTTTCCTGGAAAGTGCTAGAGCTGACAATTTTTGATTAATGTCAACTCTCTAACAAAAATGGTGTCATTGAGGAAAAGAGCTGACATTCCTGAGGGGAAGGCTTGGCAATGGCACCCTGTGCCTGTTTCCAGTTTTGCTTCTCCACACATCAGCTACTAGATACACAAGATGTATCCATAAACATTTACAAAAAGCTGGAAGGTTTAACAGAAATTGACAACTCTACCACTGGATCTTAAAGGTAAAAACAATGACTGCAGATGCTGGAAACCAGATTCTGGATTAGTGGTGCTGGAAGAGCAGAGCAGTTCAGGCAGCATCCAAGGAGCTTTGAAAGCAACGTTTCGGGCAAAAGCCCTTCTGGATCTTAATACAAGGGCATGAGTGACTCCGGATTCTCACATCCACATCAGTGATGTCCAGCTGAGAATTTTAGTACAAATACTTTTTAGGTTTGAGACCAGGGAGATCTCCTAGGCATTGCAATGGCCATAAGAGTTTTACAAGGGACATTTCCTCTTTGAAGACACATTCAAATAGAGTGGATTTCAATGCCAACTTTAGAAGTTTCTGAGCACTTTTAGACAAAGAGTATTCAGGGAGGCTAAGGGATAGAATTATTGTTGAAGATTTTTATAATGATAATCCAAGTGTTGGGTAACCTTGTGTTCTTAACTCGACCTCATTTCAAAGAAACAGAAGTGTGTCAGTGAGAGTGGGATGTTGTTGATCATCCTAACACCTGGGGAATTGGCAGGATAATGGTGGCACAAAAGACTTTCCAGATCCAGACATGAAGGCTTTTCAAACAAATATAATTTAAAATAAAGCTGGTCTATCATTGGTAGTTGCTGAGTTGTCCCAGTTTGGCATCTGCTCCATTTAGTTATTTATTTATAGACTCACAGGGCCATGAGGTAAAAACCAATTGGGAAAGACTGAGAGGGTGGTGAAAAGCTTGGTCTCAAGGTCAAAGAAAGATCTCAAGGGAAAAAAGGGAGATAAAAATTCACAAAGATTTAGAAAAGGAATTCCAAGTTTTAAGGTCTACATGACTGGAAGTTGAGCTGTTAATATAAGTGTAAACATAATTGATGAGGCACAAGAGGTCAGAGTTAGAGGAAGATGGGCAGTTGTTCATTTTGGAATGGAGAATAAATGAACAGAGTGTTATATAAATGGAGAGAAACTACAGAAAGCTACAACTCAAAGGCAATTGGATATACTTGTGCACAAAACAAAGAAAGCCAACCCACGGGTGCAGCAGGGAACCAGGATGGCTAATGGGATGTTGGGTTGGAGTATGAGAGTAGGGAAGGCTTACTGCAATTGTACAAGGAACTGGTGAGACCACATTTGGAATAGTGTCTGCAATTTTGGTCCCTGTAACTATGAAAAAATATTGTTTCATTGGGGCAGTTCAGCAAAGGTTCACTAGGATAATTCCTGGTATGGAGGAATTGTCTTATAAACAAAAGGTTAAACAGATTGGGACTCTACTCACTGGACTTAAGAATGAGAGATGATCTCATTGAAACATACAGGATTCTCAAGGGTAAATGCTGAGAGGATGGGAGAGTCATGGGAGAGCCTCAGACCACAGAACATCATCTCAGAATAAAGTGGCGCCAATTTAAGACTGAGGGAAGGAGGAATTTCTTCTCTCAGAGGGTTGAGAGTGTTTGGAACTTCTTGATAAAGGGAGATGTGGGGGCAGAGTCCATGCGTATATTTAAGGCTGAGATTGGCAGATTTTTGACAGTAGGGGAATCAAGAGTTCTGGGGAAAATGCAGGAAGATTGACATGAGGGATATCAGATCAGCCTTAATCCCACCGAATGGTGGAGTAGGATTGACTCCTGTTCCTATTTTTTGTGGTCTTAAGGAAGAGAGATTTCAACGTTGGTGTTGGATAGATGGGGCAGAATATGATAGATTGGTAATGCAGTTTGAAGATATAAGGAGGAGAAAGGCAAAGAATTGATTTAAATACAAATGTTTAATTAATTTTAATGATTTTTAATTTGAGCTCTTCCCAGACTTCAGCTAATATTACTGACATATTTGATGTAGGATAGGAAATGGATGGATGAGTATAAACACCATAATGAGTGACTTTGAACATGGAATTAGGTAAGTTTTATGATTTAGGTAATATGAAGCTATACAGGTTAAAAACATTCTACATGAGCTTTATACAGTAGCCCAGAAAGGGAATGGCATGGAATGGGGAGGAAGTGGTGTGGGGACAGACGATCTTAGCTTATCCCAATTTTAAGATTAAGGAAGTTATGACTTATGAAAGATTAGATTTTGGAGCAGTGTTAATTGTATCTATGGAGGATACACACAGACAGGTGAAGGGTGTTAAGTGGAAGTTTTTCTGAGCACTGACCTATAAGCTGTAGGTTCAAGTCCCACCTCAGGATCTGGAAACCATGGAGATATATGTTTTAATACATTCAAACAGGTTGGTTGAAAATAACAATTCTTACTGACACAGGGTTAGAATGGAGTCTGGAGATAATACCTGTGGTAATTCATTCTTTGACTCTATTCAAAGTAAGAAATTGCTCTTGATTTCATCTTTCGCCAACTGACCACCAGGAAGTATAGCGGGCGATATTGAGGGCTTAAGAGCAACTGGGGTTTCAGATCTCAGTGTCATCAGCAGACATGTCGGTTAGGTCACCAGAGGCAGTCTTTAGATGAGGAATTACAGGTTGAAGTTTTGGAGAATTCTGAAAGTGCTCGAGATAATCTGGCCAAGGTTGGAGTGAAACCAAATGAGTGTCTCATTGAGCTGGGCAACAGAGGTGAAGCATGAGAGGAATGTGATCTGTTTAACCAGATCAAAAACATGAAGAAGGCTGCCAAACCATAGTCACAATCACTGAAAACATCTTAAAAATTGATTTCCTCCTCTGACTTTCAACTTCAGATGTTCCAAAGCACTGCACAATCCATTAATTACTCTTTTCAAGAGTAGTAAATGCTATTAGGTTAAGAAATGCAGCTACCAGTTTGGACACAATAAGATCCCACAAGCCAACTAGTCTGTTCTTGCTTTTGTGGTGAGGGCGGAGTATTGGCTAGGAACCTGATGTGATGAGTCGGGAGGGTGGTGCTGGAAAAGTTCACCAGGTCAGGCGACATGTGAGGAGCAGGAGAGTCGACATTTCAGGCAAAAGCCCATCATCCCAATGTGATGATGCTGCTCTTTTAATAAGTTTATGTTGTCTTGTTTATTTTTCAGAGGTGTCATAAATATAGAGGTTCAGATATGTCTGGGTTTATCTACTTGAAGAAGCTTTTAAGTTTAGAAAAAAAACACTTGTCCAATGAAAGGGAAGTGGCCAGTTCTCCCAGCTCAGCCTTTCTCTGGTTTGGTTTGGTTTGGTTTGAGCAGTCTGGCTGTGGTGCATCTGCTGATCAGGTTTTAGCTGGGAACCTGGAGAAGCTGCTGGACCTAAAGAAGCAGGCCCATGCTGATCCTCTCTCTTGGACATATCTCCTGTAAGACCCAGTGTTCGACATACGTTTTTTGCTAAGGGGGTGTTTATGTGAATGTTGCAAGGCTTTGGAACAGCATCATTAAACTGTGATAGAGTTTTCAGATAAGTTATGTTTTCTATATTCTGTTCTCTTTTATTCATGTATAAATAAATTCTGTTTTGTTTTAAAAAATGTGGTTGAGGCAGCTGCATCACTCCTGGAATATACACTTTCACCTTCTAGGGTCTGAGCTAACTTCTTGAAATGGTTTAAGGGGATCTGACCTGGTCCATAACACTGAAAACCACTCAACTCCCCTTACAGTGTTTTATATTCACTGAGGAACTTTAATCTCTCATATTAGACATGACAGCTTCATTGGAGTTGCAGTTCCCAAAGTGACAGGCTGGGTTGTATGCATAAGTCATCAAATTAATAACCTTTGAACCCAGAGATGAGAATGATTCCAAGTGAACCAAGGCTGCTACCTGGGTAGCTTTCAGCTTTCCACCTGGTTACACTGTTCAGGAGAAATGGAGAACCACATCTAAACTCAACTAGCCAGGACTTTTTAAACATTTATTTGTGGGATACGGGCATCACCAGCTGGCCAGTATTTATTAGCCGTCCCTAGTTGCCCCTGAGAAGGTGGTGAGCTGCCTTCTTGAACCGCTGCAGCCCACCTGTTGTGGGTTGACCTGTAATGCCTTTAGGATCTTGACCCAGTGCACAGTGAAGGAACAGTGATATATTTCCAAGTCAGGATGGTGAGTGGCTTGCAGGAGGTGTTATTCCAATCTATCTGCTCCTCTTGTCTTTCTAAATGGAAGTGGTCATGGGTTTGAAAGGTGCTGTCTGAGGAGCTTTGATGAATTTCTGCAGTGCATCTTATAGAAAGTATACAGAGCTGCTACTGAGCATTGGTGGTGGTGGAGAGAGTGAATGCCAACCAAGCAGGTTGCTATGACCTAGATGGTGTCACGATTCTTGAGTATTGATGGAGCCACACTCACCAGGCAAATGGGGAGTATTCCATCACACTCCTGACCTGTGCCTTGTAGATGGTGAACAGGCTTTGGGGAGTCAGGTGGTGAGTGATTCACTGCAGTATTCAGAGCCTCTAACCTGCTCTTGTAGCCATTGTGTTTATGTGGTGAGTCCAGTTGAGTTTCTGGCCAATGGTAATGCCCAGGATGTTAATAATTAAAGATTCAGTGACAGTAACACCATTGAATGTCAAGGGGCAATGGTTAGATTGACTCTTATTGGTGATGGTAAAAACAAAGACTGCAGATGCTGGAAACCAGAGTCTAGTTTAGAATGGTGCTGGTTCCTCGGATGCTGCCTGACCTGCTGTGCTTTTCCAGCACCACTCTAATCTAGACTCTAATTGGCGATGGTCATAGCCTGGCATGGTTTATAGAGTTATTACTGATAAAAACATTCTAAAACAATTGAATCCAAAACCATGCCTACCTCTACATGTGAATTCTCCCAGTGTCTGCGTGGGTTTCCTCCAGGTGCTCTGGTTTCCTCCCACAGTCACAAAGATGTGCAGGTTAGGTGAGTTGGCCATGCTAAATTGCCCATAGTGTTAGGTACAATAGTTGAGGGAAATGGGTCTGGGTGCATTACTCTTCGGTGGGTTGGTGTGGACTGGTTGGGCCGAAGGGCCTGTTTCCATACTGTAGGGAATCTAATCTAATCTAATCTGATCAAAAATTACAGCAGAATAACTATTATTCCAGATGGTGACTGAGGTGCAAAGATTTTTGAGAATCGGATTTTCCTGATTTTTTAATTCCTCATTTTTCTTATTTAGAACTTTGGT
The DNA here is from genome assembly GCF_047496795.1 of Chiloscyllium punctatum. NCBI lineage: Eukaryota > Metazoa > Chordata > Chondrichthyes > Orectolobiformes > Hemiscylliidae > Chiloscyllium > Chiloscyllium punctatum. The sequence continues at coordinate 36,731,037 of NC_092752.1, forward strand.
CTCTTATACCATGCAGCATTCCCCTGCCAAGGGATTAGTTTCACAACCGAAATTGGAAGGAAGGATGACAATCCTTTCATATATAATCCCTAAACCTATTAAAGATTATTACAGGAAATATCACTTTTAGGCTTTAAAATCTTATATACACAAACAATGAGGTAAGATGATCTAAATGGCAATCCTAGACATACTTTAATCATTTAAATTTTAACTGGGGTTGAGTTTGACAGTTAGGTGCACGCAAGATAATTTAGATCATGCAAAATAACTGCATACCCATGAGCCACTGGAGGATGACAGGGCTTGAGTTTTACTTGTGCTCTTGCATAGACACCCAAAGTCAATAAGATCTGCTTTCATTACGCATGTAGAGTTCAAATGGCATCTTCGGATCTTGATTATAATCTTGACTAGGGGGCCTGACAGCACCAGTCCAACTCCCACCAAGGCAAAGTAATGGTGAAGAGGATCAGAGCAGGAGATAACCCAAAAATATGAGATTGAAATCATCTTCGTTGTGAGCAGAAGTACACTTCTGGGACCCTCAAATAAACCATTGCACCTTCCAACTGAAATCTCTCCACACCCTTGACCCCACAATTGCCAAAGCCTTGTGGCATGACAGCCAATTTCACCAAATACCACCTTCTGGCAGGGGCTATCTGGAAATAGGAATGGTAAAAGGCCATCAGCCTGTAGAGTTTGTTCTGCAATTTCTAATTATCGAAATCAATGCCACTTTTCAACATTAGCACCATATCCTTAGTCTCCAGAAATCTATCAATTTCTGTCTCGAACTTGCTCAATGGCTGAGCTTACACCGCCTTTGGGTTTTTAACTTCCAAAGATTCTCCACCCTCTGAGTGAAGACATTCTTCCTCATTTTAGACATATCCTGAGATTGTGTCCCCTGATTTTAAGCTAACCAACCAGGAGACCGCCTTATCTATATCCACCTTGTCACACCCTGCAAGAATGTTCTGTTTCAATCGTGTCATCCCTCGGTCTTCAAAACTAAAGTGAATACAGACCCACTTTCTTGAATCCCTCCGCTGAAGATAATCTCAGGAGATTAATCTTGTGAACCTCCATTGCATTCTTTAGATAAGGAGACCAAAAAATCTGTAAACAATAATACCGGTAAGTGCTCACCAAGAATTTATGCTACTGAAGCAAAGCATCTTTAGTCCTGTACTCAAATCCCCTATGAAGGTGAACATTCCAATTGCTTTCCTAATTGCACATTGCACCTGCATGCTAACTTGCAGTGAATCATGAACAAAGGTACCCAGGTCCACACAGCTACACTTTCTGACTTTTCTCCACTTAAGAAATGTTCTGCTTTTGTACTGCAAAATGAATAACTGCACAATAACTTCTCATTTTCCATGAGTTTCCTTCCTGGAATAAATGGAAAGACAATTTACAGGATTTCCCTGAATCCAAGCATTACAATCAGTCAGGTCTTGGTCTGCTAGTCAGCTAGTTAACTCAGGCACATGACCTATTGACAAAATCATATTTACTGCTATAATCCATACCATTATCTCAGTTATAAACATTGCTAATTACTACTTCATTATTCACAAAAAGTTCATTCAGACATTCTATGATGCTAATGCCAGCTTTATCCAGTTAATTTAACACCATTCCCTCAATGTCAGATGGTTATGGGACCAAAGTCCTATCCAGGATTTGAAATCATCAGCCCAGTTCTGATTCAATGCTGTATTTTTAGAGTGATACTTTCTAGATGAGATGTTGGCTCAGAAACACAAATAAAATTGTGGCAATGATTCTAAGAACAGGGGGCTCTCGTGGTCAAACTTTACTCTCAACAGTAGTGTCAAGAATTGAATTACTGGTCAACTATTGAACATTATGTTTTTGAGACCTTTACAAGTGTAAACTGGCTGCTGAAATTAATAACAATTGATAACAAATGATAAAATATTGTATAAATGTTCACTCTATTATGCATCTGAGTTCTAATTAATTGACTTCAATAAAAGCCTCATACACTTTCAGAGTTCAGTATAATGTTGGGCAAGCTTAGTTTTATATTGCCATGATTTTGAATATTCAATAGATCCTGATTTTTTTAGTAATTTTAACATAAAGTAATGAATGATTTTATTTCTACCTGAATAAAATATGCACATATTATGAAGAAAAAAACTGACCAAAACTGGCCATGAGTAGAACTACAAAGTCATAAACAACCAATGAATCCAAGACCCATATTTTAACATTTGCTTTGGGTACTGATGAAAGGCTTTAATTCTTCACACGAGTTTTGTCACTCCTATCCTTGTTAGATCCATCCACCTTCTGCTTACTTCTGCCAGCCAGCTCACAACAGCGATTTATTGAAGGTGATCTTATACTCTTCACTGGAAAATAAGCGAGGCTGTAACTATCTACACATGACTGCCTGCGATCTGATTACACATTTGCAGTTACACTCATTATTCTGCTGATCGATGCTAATGAGATTTCTGACCCTGATTCTTTAATTTACTGGGTTTCAATTTGGCAATTTGGATGTGAACTTGAGGGTTTTTCCTTCCTTCTTTTTCCACTCTCTTAGCTGGGTGCCACAACTGATTGGATTAAATTTAGTGAGCTCAGAGGGGGGCTGAGGCTATGATTACTGGGTGTTTGGTTGCAGAGGGAGATTCATAATGTATACCTGTCCACCAGAAGAGACAACATTATACAACATAAAGAGCCATTCAAAAACAAAATCAGGCAGTGTTGTGTTCAATTGCTTGGTGTTTGAATTATGGGTGTCTAGTTTATGGTCTCTGACTATGATTGGTTAAGTCTGAGTGTGGGAACTGGGAAAGACAAACTTAACGAGGTGGAAGAGTAAGCTTTCAAAATATTGAATATAACTCTGGATTCTACCTGGAGTATCTCATATTTCCATTCTTCCACGGAAGAAGAGGAACCTTGATTATCCCGACAACACGGGTGGGGAGTATTTTGTTCGGATAATCGAATGCTGGATTATTGAATGCCAGATAACACAGTTTAGCCAAGCATTGGGACTTTGAGATCTTGTCCGGATAATCCAAAATTCGGATAATCGAATGCCAGATAATCGAGGTCCCTCTGTACATCGTAAATGATAAATCCTTTAAAAAGCATTTACCTTGAACTAAAGGATCCGGGCCTTAATTTTGACTTAGAACAAGCTCCTTCTTCTCTCTTTGGTGAGGACAACTTGAGTTAAAATAAAGGCTATGATGCCTGGATTTTCCTCTATCTGCTAGATTTGGATTTTATGTCCTTCTCACAAAGTATAGAGAGCCTGCCTTTTTTCAGGAAGTCTCTCCTCTAAGCTGAAAAATGTGTTGCTGGAAAAGCGCAGCAGGTCAGGCAGCATCAAAGGAGCAGAAGAATCGACGTTTCCGGCGTAAGTCCTTCTTCAGGCTTATGCCCGAAACGTCGATTCTCCTGCTCCTCGGATGCTGCCTGGCCTGCCGCGCTTTTCCAGCACCACACTTTTCAACCCTAGTGAAGTGGGAGTTTGGAGCCTCTGGTGGTTCGAATCTAAGGAGTACATCTTAGTGTATTTTTTTTTGGATAACCAGGGTACCTCTTCGGAGAGCTGTGGCACCTCTGCAGATATGATGTCAAGTCATCTTTGGGTAGGGTCAATGATCTGGTTCAGGGTTTATACCAGAAGCCCTTTGATACTGTTAATTGTAGAGAAGATTTTGAGTAAAAGGTGCACAAATCCCTCGAAACTGTCCAACTTGTCAAAATCATTCAAAAGATTCAAGGAGTATTTATCTATCCATCTATCTGTCTGTCTGTCTGTCTACCTATCTTTGTCATGTTGTTACAAAATACAATGAAAAGCTTTGTACAATGTTGTCACTCTCTGACACCATCTTAAAACACAGAAAAATAAACCAAAACATAGAACACAAATGCAGAAAATTAAAGTAATAAAATTACCGAATTGTGTGGAAGCGGTAACAAATGACAGCCTAAATGTCAAAAAGTGTCAACATGCTTTCATGAATAATTTGTTAACAGAATGTCATCCGCATAATGAATCTTTGCGTAATACTTTCTCCATGGGCAGCAGTAGAATCTCAGAGTTGACACAGTAGGTGAAGGGGGAAGGAATGTGGGGTAGAAGTAGGCATCAGTTTGCCAAATGGTATAAGGGGCTACGGAGGATGGTTAGAGACCATAAGGTTGCATGGGGGTGTGGCATGAAGAGTGTGTCCGGGTCTGAGGGAGTGAGGGATGTGAAGAATGAGGGTTGGAGGCAAATGTTATGTTTCTCCTCTTTTGGAGAGGTGATGTATTCCTTTCAATATTGTCCCAGGACATCTTTGTTTGAGGTAAGACACACTTTAGAACTGTGCGGAAAGTGCATGCATTCACAAGGACTGTTGAAGTTTTCAAGGAACTGGCCAAAAAGTGTGGAGTTAAAGAAAATAGGTTGCAGAGTATTTTAGTTGTTTGCTAATACATAGTCATGATACAATTTTTGATACATGACTGATTTCCCACACTATTGTTTTCTGAGTGGAATGCCTGTGGATGAACACCAAGATGGCGGTGGTGAAGGAGCAGTGCAGCATCTGGGTTCCTCAGCCCAAAGCCCATTGCTCATTAACTCCATTCGCCTTTACTATTTTTCATTCTCTTCCTCCTTTTTTTTAATGTTTTCAGTTAGTATAACATCAAATTCATCCTCTCTTCATTTAACAGCTTCGGCTGAGATCTTCTCCTGTGCGTCGGGTTGCTTTCCATGGTCCAGAGTAGTAGTCTTGCCCAGTGTGTTGGTCTCAGCCTTTGCAGAGTGATCTCTAATGTTTTGTCCTGGTGTGGGGTCTTGATGGCAGTCTGACATGATCTTCAGCGAGTGCTTCCAGTTCAATATTCTGACCTCCTGGCATGTTGTTTTCTTTCATGGTCTTGCCCCAGCCCAGTGATCCAATGGCCTGGTGTGGCATTCTCGCCAGCAGCTTTCTCTGGAGGCTTTTGGCTGAGTAGAGTAGTGTGTTGCTCTCATCTTGGATGATGTTCTCATTCCAGCTTTGTGTATCATCCTTTGATCAGCTGTCTTAAGACCCGGAGCCTTTAAGTAAATTTTGGGCGGCACGATGGCACAGTGGTTAGCACTGTTGCCTCACAGTGACAGAGAGCTGGGTTCAACTCCTGCCTCATAGATTTTTTAATTAACCAAAAATAGCAAGGAAAATGTGGCAAATGTGTTAGGTCACAAATCAGTCATGATCGCATTGAAGGTCAGAACAAATACCATGGACTAAATCGCCGACTCCTGTTCCTTTATCCTTATGAATTATTCCTTCACAAAGATAGGATACATCATCAAGAAATAGATTGTATTATATTTTATTCCTTAACAAGTAATGGTACCGACACGTTGAATGCGCACTTTTCATCTGTGAACAGTAATATAGCAACCATAACATTTTTATCGTAATGTTAAGAGTGATAGTCTATTAGCATGTCACTGTGTTTGTCCACTTATTTTCATTATTAGTTGTGTAGCTAGTTCCTGAACATTATTACAGCAGGCAATTAGAAAAGCAAATTGTACATTAGCCTTTATTATAAACAGATTGGAGCCTAAGAACAAAGAATTCTTACTGTAATCATAGTCCCCGGTGTTTAGAGGAATGAGAGTTAACCTCATTGAAATGTATCACTGGATTTTATGCTGCAACATGATGTGTTTGAAGCCAGCAGTGAAGATTAAGCAATTGGCAATGAAAACAAGAGATCAATAGAACAATAATATACTGTTATGAATATATGGTGTTTATGAACCATCCATGCAGAATAAAATGATTTCACCTCAACTACACACCTGAGATTGGATTTATAATTTTCTCTGTGAGTTCTCAGCTATGATCTTAAATCAAGTTTGTTCCATTAGCCAATATGTTCATGATTTGGACTTTCCTCATCTATACTTAACATGCCACGACATAAACTACATTGTATAACATTCTGAAATTTTTTTATTACAAGTCAAATCTATCCTTATTATAGACAGTCTACTCCTCGTTGTAATTTAATACGTTGCTTGCCCGAATTCTTGAATGAAACATTCATCCATTCCAAGTCATATTATAACGTAGCCCTGCCAAGAGCTGGCAGGATCCATCCTGGGATGATTAATGGGTTTGAGCAAACTTGGGGCTTGGAACTGTTGTTTTCTGGCTATAAAACTACACTGGCATTCTAGGAAACATAATTATCAAATCAGGACCTGAATCAAAGATTCAACAGGTTATGCGGAAACATTACAATACTTTCCATTGTAGTGTGAAACAGACGTGACTTCTGTCCTGGAGGTTTGTTATGTAATTTGGAAACAAATTTCGGTTTTATCTTTGTGTGTAAATCATGAATATTTTGAAATATGCAAAAAAAGAGAAATATTTGGAAAGCTCTAAAGGCAAGCAAAAGCATGTAACAGGAAAGCAATAAGATGATAATATATTTACAAAGTAGATAACATCTCAAGTAACAGTGACGAGCTTTTCAGCTTTTCATAGTAAGCAAAAGAATGAAAGAAATTGTCAGTCGAGTTACATATGCCAATAAAAAACTAAAATTGATGAGAAACAATCTATAAATTGTTTCTTCAGATGGTTTCCCTGCTATAGAAAGGATGTTGTGAAACTTGAAAAGGTTCAGAGAAGATTTACAAGGATGGAGGACTTGAGCTATCGAGAGAGGCTGAACAGGCTGGGGCTGTTTTCCCCGGAGCGTCGGAGGCTGAAGGGTGACCTCATAGAGGTTTATAAAATCACGAGGGGCATGGATAGGATAAATAGACAAGGTCTTTTCCCTGGAGTAGGGGAAAACAAGAGGGCATAGCTATAAGGTGAAAGGGGAAAGATTTAAAGGAGATCTAAAGCAACCTTTTCATGCAGAGGGTGGTGCGTATATGGAAATATTTACAGAAGATGTGGTGGAGGCTGGTACAATTACAACATTTAAAAGGCATTTGGATAGATATATGAATAGGAAGGGTTCAGAGGGATATGAGCCAAGTGCTGGCAAATGGGACTAGATTAGGTTAGGATATCTGATTGGCATGATGATTTGGACCAAAGGGTCAGTTCCATGTTGTACATTTCTATGACTCAATGACTATCAACTATTCTCAGATGAAGGGGTAAGTTATTGAAGTCAGATTTTCAGTAATGTTGGAGAAGGAATTGGGCAGTTTCAAATAACAAGAGATTAATATGGATGGAGGTGGTGAAGTAGGGGTGATGACTAGACCATCATCTGAAACTTAAAGAAAATGTTCCAGAGACATGAGTTTGAATTTCAGCATGGAGGATGGTCCAATTTAATAAAATTCTGGAATAAAAGGCCCACCGAATGGCGACCATTTAACCACTGTCAATTGTTGTTAAAATCTATCTGGTTGACTAGTAGCATTTAGGGAAGGAAATGTCTGGTCTGGCCCACAGGTAACCGTAGACCCCAAACAGCAATGTTTGAAGATGTGGAGCAGGATAATTGTTGAACAATATAAACAAATTCAGCGGACTCAGGTCTTTTCTGAAACTAGGCTAGTATATGACAGATGGAGTTCAGTGTGAATAATTATAAAATTATTGTTATATAAGTTACATCATTGATTTGAATTTAGACATTAAATACACATTGGCCAAACCTCCAGATGCTACTAGATTAGGAGGGTACCGAAACTGAAAGGACACAGTTCAGAAATTACAAATTATCAAAACAATGCATGTTCAGAGAAGCATCACTTTAAACTCAATGCAGGTAAAAGTAAAGATGTGCATGTAGAAAGTTTAAAAAGATAAAAGCATCCTCCGTAAATGGTGTAGAAACAATAATATACAAATTCTGTTCTTTCTTTTAACTATGACTATTACCAAATGTCAGATGTGTCTTACCATTTTTCCATGTTTGGATTTTTAAAGCTAAGTTTATCTCCACAAGATTTAAAATCCAATTGACAAAAGGCAAAATATACTAAATACATATCTTCCTAAAAAGTCTTCCTCAAACATTAACAATAACCAATGTTTTTCTTAGCTTGTCTGTCCATATCCACTACGTTGAAAAGTCCTGAGGTCACGATTTGTGACTAGAGGGACATACCATAAAGAAACTGGTATGAGGGACAGATTGACTGAAGAAGTTCTAGATTGGCAAGGCAAAGTTTTGATTTGGATTTAAGACCAAAATGCAGAGCCAATAGTTCTGATGAATGTAGGGAAAATTTCAACATAAAAGCAAGGTCATTCGTAAACGTCAAATAACTTGTCATGTTTACTGTCTCGTTTTTTTTTCAATTTATTTGGGGGATGGAGCATTAGGAAGGCTAGGATTTAATCTCATCTCTCAATGCCCTGTGAAGATGATTGAATCAATGCAATCTGTCACGACCAGAATCTGAGTGAGCTTCTCCAAATTCTTGAAGTTTCAGACTTAGATTCACCAAATGGCCAGATAAGGAACTGAATCCCTTTATTTATTCATTCAATCCTCGGTTGGTCACAACACATTTAGTGCATAAAAGGTCACCTCCATTGTGGATAACTTTCTCCTGGACTAAATTAATATACGTCTTTAAAAGAGTTAATTTAAACAGGTTTTCTTGAATAAATAAAAAGATTGAATTTATCAGGGTCAAAGCTTATCGAAGCCTGAATGACATGGGTCATGGCAAGGAATCACACAAGAAGTCCAGGTGATGTCTATCTCAGTGTTGGGTTGAGATTTTCGCTAGGTTGTGGCAGGTTGCCTTGGAAGAGAACTTTTTTTGCAAACAATCCTATTAACAGCACATCTCACTTCATTAATATGCAGCTTCCTATCCTACCATCTGCCATAAACAGACTAGATGCGAGAACCATTTCATAATCACTTTTATTACCCCCAGATCTTCTTGTTTCAGCTCAAGTAGCAATCCAGATTCAAATTTTACTCAAAATTCCTCCCATTTTCTAAACTGAAGCTATATCATAGGATATAGTTACAGAATGAGGCCATTCAGCCCAACTTGATATGTTTCTCAACACCATTCTCCTGCCTTCTCCCCATAAGACCATAAGATAAATTAATTGCATTAAATTCCATTAGGGGGCATTTGAACTCCCATCCCCAGAGCACTAGCATAGGTCTTCAGAGTATTAGTTTAGTGCTGTTACCACTAACCACCAACAGGCCAGCTGAGAATCCTCCCTTAGGATCAAGCGTTCTTCCATTGCAAAGACACCAAAAGTCTTAGTCTGGGAGATTAAAGAGAGTTAGATCCCAAACCCACCTATAAAACAGTAGAAATGCAGCAGAAAAGGCAAAAAAAAACTTAAAATTCAGCAACTGATGTGTAGCTCATCATCAAGAATCCTAGAATTCCTACAGTGTGAAAGTGGTCCATTCAGCCCATCAGGTCTATGCCAACCCACCGAAGAGTATCCCACTCAGATCCACTCCCCTACCCTATCCCTGTAACCCTGAATTTCTCATGGCTAACCTACCTAGCCTGTACATACCCGGACACCATGGACAATTTAGCATGGACCAACCACCAAAGCTGCACATCTTTGTACTGAAAAGAAAATGGGGCACAGCAGAAAGCTGAAGACCAGACATGGAGACTAGACTGCAGTGAAGACTACCCCGAGCACTATGTTGTGGATCAAGCAGTCACAGGTGAGGTGAGAAGGATAACCTGCCACTCTCAGAATTGCAAACTGTACCAGGCCCAGGAATGGGATATTGAAAAGAGAAGGTTTATAAAGTACTAATTTTCAGGATTAACGCCAGAGAATCATTGCTTGGGAGTTATTCGTGAGACAGGGCATTGATAAGAACACAGCATTGAATGAAGCGGTATTATAAATGTTGATGCTTATCTCAGTGTTTGGAAAAATAAATTTAGTGAAGTTGAAGTTTAATAGAATGCATCAGAAACCCAGTAAAAGCACAGATTTGTTCACAGATGATGATTAACAGTTGGCAGAGAGCTACATATAGGAAAGGATGAAGGCCACATTAATTCATCACTGAATCAAATGAAACCTTATCAAATCCAGGGATGATTTAACACTAGAGAAAGTGATGTAGATCTTTTGCTAATTGGAACTTTGAAAGCAGAACAGGGTGTCTGTTTATGGGGAAAATGATGCATTATGAGAAAAAAATTGGAAGAGGCAATTCAGTCCATATGCTGCAAAGTAGAAAGCACGTATAAACTGACAAAACAGAGCAAAGTGTGCCAATCATTATTCTGAAGTGTTCTGTGTGGAGGGAAATAGGCAAATTGCCCAGCAAGGGGAGCAAGGTTTCACAATCTGTTGAAAAATGGGTCGCTTTAAAATAACATGTTCTTTCAAATACAAATAACAGTAAAACAAAGGGAAAAATCCTGCAAACAATGATACATTGGTGGTGGAAACACCACCACATCTTGTTTGGGTGAACTCGGTGACTTTGAAATAAATACTGGAATGCCAAACTGGAAATAAATGGACACTCCATCGAGGTTGAACTTGATACATCAGTGATCGCGTATAATTTAAACATTGATGGTTTGGAAGCTTTTCCTGTTGATGAATTCTGCAGTTTGGTGGTAGGAAGCTCTCCAAACACTGTGGGTGCAGTTGGCAGTACCCTGTACTAGGGGAAGCCAACGATGGTTGAAAATCCCAAGGCCAGTTTTCTCACCTCCTCGTTTTGTGGGGAAAACTTTGAAGAGATGTGCTCTGAAGAAAATGGATGCAGTTATGGGTTGAGGCTCAGGAGATGCCTCATTGAAACACTCCATTGTCGTAAGTAGGCATGCATGACCTTGGTGGCTATCAGGATGGGATTGCTACCCAGTCCTTCTGAGCACAGGCCTGCTGTAGCAAATGAAACCATTCTGTGATGATGACCCAGGAAATCGTTAATCAGCATTAATCCTTAATGGATGACAGCAAAGACTATAAATGTGGTGTCTCATCAATCTCCTTTGGTGCATCTTTAGTTGCTTCTTCTCCTTTTGGAGGTTATGTGGCAGCCATTAGATGTTGATATTCTTGCTGAGCTTGCTAACAAAATAGCAATCACTGTCTTTCCTTCTATGTTGTCTTTGTATTTTCACCAAGGATATAAAACCTCCAGCCACAAGGATTTCCATGCCAGATTTGCAAACCTGTAGGGGAGGTCAGAAAAGTGCCACAATTTTATCACAGAAAACCCTGAGCACTCACATCCATCACAATGAAGCCTCATGTTATGCCGTCACACAATGCAGAGTGGATTCTTCCCAAGGAAGTCATGTATGATGCACAACCAAAGAGTTAGCGCCACATTTTGGGAATGGAATTCTACCAGTAAGCAATAAGTAAGCATCCCTTCTTCCAAATAAAAGATTTTGCTTCCATGTTATAGGTAATGTCCATGCGTACCTACAGTAGAATGGAGCAGCTATAAAATGTTGTCCTCTAGCACTAGCTGTGGAATATGTTTGTGAAATAGACTTTCAGGTAGTGTTTTTAAGTGCCTTTGGTCTGATTATATTTGTTTTGCTAACATGATAAGGAAGCAAGTAGTATGCACAATTTAATGATTTGGAGATGCCGGTGTTGGACTGGGGTGTACAAAGTTAAAAATCACACAACATCAGGTTATAGTCCAACAGGTTTAATTGGAAGTACACTAGCTTTCGGAGCAACGCTCCTGATGAAGGAGCAACACTCCGAAAGCTAATGTGCTTCCAATTAAACCTGTTGGACTATAACCTGGTGTTGTGTGATTTTTAACTTTGCACAATTTAATGGTTATGAAGCCCAGAATTCGTAACGTGCAATCTTGACCAAATGATTGACCTGCTGATGACGTGCAAATTGAAGCCAGATTGGTGGTGTTCCTGAGTCAGTGGAATTGCGATTGCTGCAATTGCTCCTAGCAATGCCTGAAACTCCAAAAGGTTTACCTCGCTCTAAAGAAAACAAAAGCAGCAAATTACTCCACCTAAACTATAAATGGTGTCAGCCATTTTGTGTAGAAGTTGTGTAGTTAACTTTTGATTTGACATAGCAAGATTCCAATTTTATTTCTGTGTGGGTGATTTGTAACTTTCATCCTTGGCACATCAATATCCCCCATACTTTATGTTCCCTTTTCTGTTGTTGTCCCTGTATCGATGATGACTTTCAGCCCCACCTCGCCATATCTGTAGAAGCCTTTATGTCACTATTAATGTGCCCAACTTATCCCCAGACCATGTAAACTTTGGAAATTCTCCACACCATCCTGACAATGAGGAAAGAGTGATAGACAACTGTTTGCCCGCTCCCCCCCCCCCACTCCTGAAACTCCCATTAATTAATCCCATTTGACTCTGTATGAACACTCCTCCATCAATGTCACCATTCCCTCAATGAACAAGAACAATCTCAGTGGGAGTGGAAGAAAGGCCATTTGGCCCATCGAGTCCATTCTGCCATTCAATTATGGCTGATGTGCATTTCGACTCCACTTTCCCGCACTCTCCCCATGGCCCTTAATTCCTTGCGAGATCAAGAATCCCAGGCTTGAGTTTGCCTGCTTTCCGCAACATTCTGTGGACTTCCCCTGACAAACCTCAACTACAGATTGTGGCCCAGCCCCGAGAGTCAGCTGGCAGGGAGACGTTCAGTGACTTCATCCACCCCCTGGACTAATGGCTCCATTGCACTCCGACTGACCTGCTGTAATCCTTCGACAGGTTGCGCCTGACCTACAGGATGGATCGGGGCCCAATCCATGCACTGCAAAGATACATTTCCCAGACTCTGGCGGGGCTAAGTGCCTGCCCGACCATGGCTAATGCCCTGGACTAGATTTGGATGGGCTCCTTTATGGGCTAGACAATCCCCCCTTCAAAGAAGAGCTCCCCTTTTACTTTTGCAAATGGCTATTCGCTTGAAGCACATACAGTGTGTTTGCTGAGTACACTGCTGACCTTTACTGCAGGTGTGAATGTGGTATGGTGCCACACCAGAAGATGCCCATTCCTTTGAAGGTTGAATTCTTCTCACTGGGACAACCTACCTGCCGCTGCATTAAAAACCATTGCAAGCCACAGAGGCTGACAGCCTGTAACGGAGCACTGAATACTTTGTGTGCTGGAAAGCAATATCAGCCACTTTGATGCTGACAGCCTGTTAAATTAGTGCAAAAGTCAAAGCACTGTGAAGTATACAGAGACTGGCAACTTCCAAGCAAGTACAGAGTGAGCAAGTGTGAATAATCAAATCTTAGAGCCTATGTAGATACATGAAATGTGACTTTGACAGAAGCATGCAAGTCATAGGTGTCCTTCAACTCCAAAGTAAAATGTTGAAGGATTGAAGTGATGTGTGACGTGGACCAAGAGCAGTTATAGACATGTACTCATTGGAAGAATGAGAGCTGACCTCATTCGAACATACAAGACTCTTGGGGGGCTTGACAGGGTGGACTTCGAGAATTGAGGGCCGAGAGTCCTCGGATGCTGCCGGACCTGCTGTGCTTTTCCAGCAGCACACTCCAGCATTTGTTTCGCCTTGCAGGACAGACTAGTACCAGAACGTGTAATCTCAGGGTGAGGGGTTACCCAATTAGAACAGATGAGAAATTTATTCTGTCAAAGGGCAGTAAATCTGTGGAATTCCTTATGAAATCGGGGCTGTAGGGGCTGGATCAACAAGTATATTCGAGGTTGAGCAAGACAGGTCTTTAATCTCTAGGAGAATCAAGGGTTGTGGGAAGAAGGCATGAAAGTGATAGAGAGGATTATCAGATCAGCCATGACCTTATTGAATGGTGGAGTGGGTTCAATGGATCGAATGGCCTATTTCTGTCCTGTGCCTTATCGTGTTATGACTATATGTTGAGACTGGTGGGTTTTTAAGGCTGACTTTGGTGGGTGAAAGCTCAAGGAGGATGGTGGCCATGGAGCATGTAGGGACGTGGTCCTGAAGAAGCAGTCATATAATGGCTAGGGCAAGCATTCAACAAACTACAGCTGTTGTTTGGGAATGTATTGGGAATTTCGACTATCTGGTTTCTTGATGAATAAGTGAAGAAATGAAAGTGGTGTATAAATAAGGCGAATCAAGTCTTTAATGAGATACAAAAGCATGAAAGGTAGTCACTGCTGAATAGCAAGATTTGGAAGTTACCATTCAAGGCTTGACATGAAAATCACAAAAAAGGTTTCTCGATGTTAAGATTCTGGTTTATCATTCTTAAGGAATGTAGGTCTCACATTGAATTGCAAAACAAAAAAATCTAAGTTCGTGCACACATTATCCAAGCCACAGGAACCACAGAAAACTAAGGCACCCTGAGATACACCACACTGGTTTGAACATTACTTAGAATGCTGAATAAAATGAGCAAATTTAGTAGATGTTTAAAGAGTTTTTTTGACAGCTACTACACCTGAGTCAACAGAAGTGTTGGAACTTGTGTTGCGGACGTTCTGTCGCCTGTCTAGGTGACATCCTCAGTGCTTGGGATCCTTCTGCTCCCGAGCACTGAGGATGTCATCTAGACAGGGGACGAAACGTCTGCAACACAAATTCCCAGCTCGGCGAACAGAACCACAACAACAAGCACCCGAGCTACAAATCTTCTCACAAACTTTGAGTGTTGGAACATTTGAAAAAATCAAGCAAACTGCTTTCTTTCAAACTCTAGGCACACTATGGTTTACATCTATCTGCCATAATAACATCTGATGCATCCTTAACAGCACTGGGATGAGTACTCTTTTCGGTAGAGGAAGATTGAAAGCATAGACCAGTCTACTATGCCTCTAGCTTGTTCATTAAGAGGCAAGACCATTGTGCCACACTTGTGTACAAACATACAAACTAGGAACAAGACCAGGCCCTTTGGTCCTTTCATCCTGCTCTACCAGGAGATGAGATCATGGCTGATCTGATTTTAACTGCAACTCTACATTCCTGCATATCCCCAATAATCTTCCATCCATTTGGTGACCAAGAATCTATCTATCTCTGCCTTAAAAATATTTAAAGAGCCTGGGTCCACTGCCTTTTGAGGATGGGAATTCCAAAGACTCATGACCCTCTAAGGGGGAAGGGTGTGCTGAAGAAGGGTCACTTGACGCAAAATGTTGACTGATTTCTCTCCATAGATGCTGCCAGATCTGCTGAAATTTTCCAGCTTTTTCTATTTTTACCTCTGAGGGGACGTTTCTTTTCCTCTTCTCTGTTTTAAATGGACAACTCCTGGTTTTTAAACTATAACTGGTTGGGCCGAAGGGCCTGTTTCCACACTGAAGGGAATCTAAAATAAAACCCAGTTCTGGATTCTCCTACAAAACGAAATGTCATTTTCAGATCCATCTGCTCGAGTTCCCTCAGAATACTCTATGTTACAAGAAAGTTACCTTTGATTCTTCTAAACTCCAGAAGATCCAGGCCAAGCCTTTCCTCATTTGTAAAACAACGTTTGGCAGTTAGGTCGACATTTTTGTATTATTTTAATTGGGTTATAGTTTAAAAGAGAAACCACTCGTATAACATAGGTCACTCACCTGAATGTAAAGGAGATTGCTAAGATGCTGGCCAGAATTAGAGGCATATGAGAATGACACACCTACTGAATTGTAAGGTGAAGTACCAAAAGAGATGTAGTTATTATCAAATAGATCAAAACTACCAGATATGATTCTCAATGAAAAGTTTAAAGCCTGCACATTAGGAGTCAAGCTACATTAACAAACTGTAAACAGGAAGCTGCAAGAGATTTGAGAAGCACAACAATCAGATGAAAATTGTGTCAACATCAATAATTATTGTCTGAAAAGATGACCATTGCTATGTGCCGAATAATAGAGTATTGTGAGATTACTTTGAACAGCATATACGTTACATTGTTGTTGATGATTGATTAGCTTTCAGAGAGATTATTAGTGCCAACAGCTCTTCGACTTGAGATTCTTCAGGGAATTTATCAAGAACATCTTGGACTTATAAAGTGTCATGGAAGAGATTTCAACATTCAGTATAGTGGCCAGGTATTTCTCAATCAATACACAAAGTCATTTGGAACTGCATTCTTTTGTCCTGCAAATAGCCAAGAAAAGGGGAAAAAACACTTTTACTGTCAACTTTCTATCAAGACATGTGAGCACCTGCAAATGGATTTGTGTGTGTTTACGTGTAAGATGTTTATCATCATTATTGACTATTAATCAAGGTGGATTGAAGTCAGCCATGTACCCAAAATCACATCAGAGGCAGTGAAAAAAAAATGACTGAAAAAAATCTAGTCATTACAATGCATTCTGGATATCACATCAGACAATACACAGTTTTCAGATCAGCAATTAAAGACAGGTCAGGTGAATTGGCCATGCTAAATTGCCCGTAGTGTTAGGTAAGGGGTAGATGTAGGGGTATGGGTGGGTTGCGCTTCGGCGGGGCGGTGTAGACTTGTTGGACCAAAGGGCCTGTTTCCACACTGTAAATAATCTAATCTAATCTAATCTAATCTAAAAACATCCTCCATGATTGTGATTTCATTCAGTTGACCCCTCTATTCATAAGCAAATGGAGATACTGAGAGGGGAGCACATTTAATGAAAGCATTACTAGAGAAGCCTAAGCTCCAGAGCCTCACCACTTCAAAAAGGGTTCTGACCATCAGTGTCATTGATGGGCAGGAGACCGAAAACACTACTTCGATTTCTGTCTCAGAATCTAAAACCTAACATCACTGAGAATGACTATAACAAAGTGAAAACATATAATGAGGAGCAATGGACAACCAGGTTTGAAATTTTGATAAGAGACACTGAACACAAATAGCTGTCTGATCTGCAGCCTGGAAGGTGCGTGTGAGGAAGAGAGCAACAGAGAGAAGGAATGATTATAGCAAAAAAAAACACAACAACCAAGAACATGTAGAATTGAAAGTGATTGCGAGATATAAAGACATATCATAATGCATTGATCTCATTGAACAAGAAAGCGATAGAAGTGTGGAACCACTTCTCAGTGAAGAGGACCCACCAGAAGAGGGACATTTACGTTGACAGAGTGAAAATTGTGGAATATTCTCGATCACAGAATTTTGGAGAGTGATGAACCAATATTGTTAGAGTGAAATAAGTAGAGAAAACTGTAAGACAGTACAAACTTTAGCTAAGTGCTGAGAGAATATATGGGTAGAATGAGCTGTAAATGGAGAGTTCTTGCAGAGTCCTATCCTATTCAGCCTCTCCCTCTAACTCAAACTCTCCAAATTGTCCCCATTCACCACACTTGCATCTGACCGAATGGCCTTGATGGGAGTGGGCACAAGGTTCAGCTCTCTGCTTCAGCTTTGCACTTGGTATAACTACAGAAAGGGAGGACTGCAGATGCTGGAGATCGGAGTCGAGAGAGTGGTGCTGGAAAAGCGCAGTAGGTCAGGCAGCATCCGAGGAGGAGGAGAATCGACTTTTCAGACATAAGCCCTTCATCACAAATCATTCCTGATGAAGGGCTTATGCCTGAAATGTTGATTTTCCTGCTGCTCGGATGCAGCCTGACCTGCTGTGCTTTTCCAGCACCACACTCTCAACTTGGTGTAATTGTGTAATCACAAACGTAAAATCTTCCATAACCCACACTGAGTCATCAGCATTTTAGATAGCAATTATTTTTTCTCAATTTGCCTTAAAAATTATATCATTTGATATACTCAAGATTGGTAACCAAGTACCAATGCAGCTGAAAAAGTGTTTGTTACAGAGAATAAGCTTTGTTCTTAAAACAACATCCAATCTGAGTAGATTAACTTTAAATATCTGAAAATGGCCTTAATTGGTTTCAGAGCTGAAAATGTGTTGCTGGAAAAGCGCAGCAGGTCAGGCAGCATCCAAGGAGCAGGAGAATAGGAAGTGACGCTTATGCCCGAAACGTCGCTTCCTATTCTCCTGCTCCTTGGATGCTGCCTGACCTGCTGCGCTTTTCCAACAACACATTTTCAGCTCTGATCTCCAGCATCTGCAGTCCTCACTTTCTCCTTAATTGGTTTCACTCATGTAGATCAGTCAGTTCCTCAGTAAATTATCTGTTTTAATATCTTAGATATTATTTTACTGCTTTTATATCAAAATGAATGGAAGCTTTTAATTTTAATTAATGGAGTAGAGCAGACTTGAGGGTGTGAATTGCCTACTCCTGCTCCTAGTTCTTATGTTATTAAGAAACTGCTTGAAAGAATGACTTCAAATAAAGGAAAGTCACTAACGGTAATAAATTAAATCCAGGGTGGGGCCAGTTTGCAGCGTTAAATATTTTAAACTGGTGTAAAGGATCGTGAAAGTCCCGTAGAACTTGTCCTAGATGTAACTTGACTTGAAATTCCTTTTGTGGTTGATTGAGGCAAATTGCAGTGTTTCCTCAGTGATAGATCTGCCATCATCTTTTTAGCAGCAAATTTCTTAAATTGAATTTAATTATTCTGACTGTGGTGGAGCGATTATAAAGTCACATACACCATGAATCCAGGTTTTGAGATTCCTCATCAGGTAACATTTCCACCAGAACTGAGTGGGAGATTAGTGAATTTTGATTCCAAGACTGCATAAATTAGTTTGCTGTCTTAAAAAACATGCAGTTCAATAGACAGCATTTTCCAGTCCCTCTTTGGTGATGGGCCCAGCAGAAATCCTCGGTTAAACTTCCCAGCTCCCTACTGCCTGACACTGATCTGTCTGTAATGTTTACATGGGATGGAAGAGACCTAGGGTGGCCTACCCATCCAGGCTTCAATACAGGCCCAAATGAATGACTGCAGTCCCACCTGGCACCAATTAACACTGTCAGCTGCAATAATGGGTGGGGGTTGGGGTGAGGGTTGGGGTGGGGGTTGGGGTGGGGGTGGGGGGTGGGGATGGGGGGGTGGGCGCTCCCTGCTTATTCTGTGGGTGGCAGTGGATGGGAGTGTGAAATCCCACTACTGTATACAAAAAATCCTGCCCAAAGATTTAAAGCTAGTCTTGCAAAGTATTTTCTTGATTTACCTTTGGACAGTTTGAAGAAGTACGCATGTTAAATATACATGAACTTACTTGGACTCAAGTATAACCACCTGATGAAGGAGCGGCGCTCCGAAAGCTAGTGCGTTTCCAATTAAACCTGTTGGACTATAACCTGGTGTTGTGTGGTTTTTAACTTTGTACAACCCAGTCCAACACTGGCATCTCCAAATCATGTAGATATATGACAGTGTGTGTCACCTCATATCATGTTATTACAATCAGACTACTGAACCTAAAAAGTTGTCTGTAATACACTCAAGAATAGTTAATAATTTTTTAATTCTCTAATTCATACTCATTAGCGAGTGATGATGACAAGAACAATTAGCCTTTTATTCTAACTCTGCTGGATTTGAGAGTGCAGAAATGTAAATACTTTGTCAGCAATTACAAAGCGTGCAGTCAGGTCTTGTTTATTACTTTGTGTATGTTAATAAGTAACAATGAATAAAAGATCAAGACATATCTGATTATCAAGTAGCATTATCAAACACAAAAGCTTTCCTTTTACTTCAGGCAATGAAACTTCAGTCTTGTTGCAATGGCTAAAGGAATTAAAGTTTCCTTCTAAACTAATCTATCTTCCAGCCATTGCAGTAGTAGCTTTTAAGGATCTGTTCTGTCCATCTTATCTGTAAATAAAGAAAACATGAAAGAGAAAGGCTTACTGGTTACACGCTGTCTGCTAACACCTTAGGCCATGCAATAATTTCCAGCTTTGTTTACTTGTCAACCACTGAGGAATGCTACTGTTCCCCTCAGAACCAGATGGTTGTCTCTGTTGTAAAAGCATGACATCATGTCTAGGTTCCTACTTAAGACTTCAAAAGGCACTATGTTTCTCCTTTGCAAGGAGACCAAGATACTATTTTCTTTTTACGTAAACTAAAATTACACACATTTTAGTGAGGAAATATTAAACAAAATTATAGGAAGAATATACCACCCTTGAGTGAGTACAATGGTAATCAATGATTAACAAAGCTGATTCCAGGCATCAGAACTCTGAGGTGTCAGGAACAGTTACATGAACTCAGACATGTTTTCTTAGGGAAAAAGAAGAGATTTCTAGGAAAGGAATTTTTAAAGTGCATGGTCTAATAAGGGGTGCATAGTTAGTGTGAAGGAGACATCATCTGAATGAGACTGAAGTGAGTATATCTGGAATTTCATAGAATCCCTACAGTGCCGAGACAGACCATTCAGTCCATCAAGACCACACTGACCCTCCAAAGAGCATTTTACCCAGACTCCTCCCACCCTATTCCTGTAACTGTGCATTGCCCATGGCTACCTAACATTGTATATCTGATACGCTGCAGACAAGGTTGCCCTGAGGCATGGTACGTTGGTGACACAAAGCAGACGCTACGACAATGGATGAATGGACACCGCACAACAATCGTCACACAGGGACGTTCCCTCCCTGTCAAGGAACACTTCAGCGGTCAGGGACATTTGGCCTTAGATCTTCAGGCTGCCACCCAAGGCAGACATTGGGATATGCAACGACACAGAGTGGCCAAGCAGAGGCTGATAGCCAAGTTCAGAACCATGAGGATGGCCTCAACCCAGACCTTGTGTTCATGTTACAATACAGATGACCCCACTACACTATATACTCTCACACTCTCAAACACACACGCACACATATACACACCCTGTTACATACTCACACACATGTCTCATACACACACTCTCTCAGACTCACACACATCCCCCACAATCACACCTATGTGCACACCTTCTCACGGACATCACACTCACACACAAACTCTATCAAGCATGATGTGGAGGTGCAGGTGTTGAATTGGGGTGAACAAATTGTTTAATATATTGTTTCAGTTGCATGACACTGTAAAGCTTTGCCATAAATTCTATGTTTTATGATCCTGTTCCACAGCTACCTGATGAAGGAGCAGCGCTTTGAAAGCTAGTGCTTCCAAATAAAACCATTGGACTATAACCTGGTGTGTGATTTTTAACTTTACCAATCCTAGTGTAACACTGGCACATCCACATTATGCCCACCTAATCTACACAGCCCTGGACTCTATCGGCAATTTAGCATGGCCAATCCAACTAACATACTCATCTTGGGACAATTTGGTTGAAAATGGGAATTTGCTGCAGTGGGGAATGTGATGTTTTCAGTACAATTCACTGCAAGAAGTAAAAGATGCTGACTGAGGAGTTTGGTGAAGCTGGTGAGGATTTGCTTTTTGCTTGTGGTATTTTACAGCAATCTCATTCATTGATAAGACATTGATGCTAAAGACTGGCTGTAAATTGCTGGGGAATGGAAACACATATTATTTTTAAAGAAGTAGCTATGCACAGATCTAATTTAGAAATACCAGGAATAAGAAATTGAGACACAATATATTAAAGCAGTATAAATCATTCAAAGCAGAATATAGTTGGTGCAATGGAAGTAGAATGAAGGCAAGATGGCATATCTTGGTTGAGTGGAGCATGTGACTTGTAATGCATTGGAAGTCATGGACCCCACCAATGTCTTTGATGACCAGTCTTGGAAGAAATGCCTCCAGCTACAGAACCTTGGGCTTTGTATTTCGGAGCTTGAGCAACAGCTGCTGACACTGTATTGCATCCATAAACAGAGAGCAATGTAGATAGTACAAAGAGATGGTCACACTGCAACTAAAGAGCTGAGAGCCAGAAAGGGAATGGGTAGCCACCAGACTGTCCAAAAGAATCAGACAAATAGTACAGGAATCATAGAAACACAGAGAAGAGGAACGATAGTAGGCCATTCAGCCCTTCAAGTCTGCTACACCATTCAATATGACCATCTAACTCAGGAACCTGTCTCCACTTTCTCTCCATACCCTTTGTAGCAGCCTCCTGGTTGCTAACACACAGATAGATTGCTAACTTGACCAAACAGCAAGGTATGCTGGGTACATTGGCCTAGTAAAACTCCAAAGTCACAAAACCCACACATCAGACACAGTGCAAACACAGCAGCCAGGTGTGAGTGACATTAGCATAATGTAAAAGGCAGCAGTTATCTTGGCCAGACATACCCCCAACAACATATCTACCAAACAAGGGGGGGGGGGGGCAGCCAGAAAGGCACCAGCTCCCGCTCCACAAAGAAAGAAACAGTAGCAAGTCAGTCAAAGGACTGACAATGTTCTTAAAGGTGTTTCCCTGATTGGCAGAACTATAGAAAGTTCCAGAAAACCATCCAAAAAGGTATCAAAACAGGTTTACCTGCAGACCAATCTCAATGACCCTCTCGGACCTTCTGAGGAGACCAACATGGCAAAAGGCCACTCAGCCAGAGAGGAAGCAGCTTTGCAGGCCCACTGAGAGAGAGCGAGCGGCTGTGCAAATCTACAGGATACTCGGGAGGTATTGTAAGCTTAAGAGGCTGAATATTGTACCCAGACCCAACCCCACCCATCATCCATCTAGCCGGCACATCCCTGGACACTAAAGCATGGCCAATCCACCTAACCTGCACATCTTTTGGACTGTAGGATGAAACCAGAGCACTGGCAGAAACCCAAGTAGATGTGAGGAAAATGTACAAATTCCACACAGACAGTGACTCTTGAGTGGAATTGAACCCAAGGCCCCTGGTGCTGTTAGGCAACAGTGCTAACCACTCAGCCACATGCTATTAAAGGATGTTGAAGGACAGAATCAATTTGGTTAGGGGAAAGAACAAAATTGTGCAATTACATTGCTTGGTCTAGCCTATAGACCGCTAACTAGTGGTATGTAAAGAACGTAAAGGAACAAATTTACAGAGAAATTACAGAAAGACGTCAGCATTATACTGAGGTAGACTGGAGACTATAATTATCTAAACACAGACTGAGATGCTAGTAATGTAAGGGATAATGTATGGGAAGTGTTCCTGGATTATATTCAGAAGACGTTGCTACAGCAGTATATGTTCCAATCCAACAAGAAAGGACACACTGTCAAACATAGACTGGATAGGTTGGGTAGACTGAAAGAGAGGTTTGGCAGGAAAACTGTAACAATGAGCTACCTTCAAAGAGAAGATGGCTCCAGTACAGTCGAGGTATATGCCCGCAAAAGGGGGAAAAAACAAGAAAAACAAACAGAGATTCCTGAACGATAAATGAGGTGGAAATTAAGATAGAGAAGAATAACTAGTATCAGACAGAAAACGTGATTGAGGGGATATTGAGGAAACAGAAACCTTAGTGGGGAAGTGAAAAGGCAGAGTGGAGAAGCTAAGAGGAATATTGAGATACGCTGAATGCTAACTTAAACTGGGATCCCAAAATTCTCTGTAGGTATACGACTAGAAATGTATAAATGTAGAAAACAGGAGCAAAAGTAGGCTATTCAGCCCTTACAGCCTGGTGCACCATTCATTATGATCATGGCTGATTATCCAGTTCAATGACATGTTCCCACCTTCCCCCTCCCCATATCCTATAGAAACATTGAAATAAAAGAATGGTAAATGAAGGAAAAGTCTCGATTTGGGATCAAGAAGGGGATTCTCGTGGCCTGGTTTTGAATGAAGGCTCTGCATCTGTCTTTACCAAGGAAGCAAATGATACCCAAGCCATAGTGTCAGGAGGAAACTGCGACCCGACAAGGCTCAAAATTGATAAGAAAGTGTTAGCTAGACTGTTGGCACTGAAAGGTGACAAGTTACTGGGACTGGATGAGATATATCTAAGGATGTTGAAGGACATGAGAGTGGAAGATGCTGAGATATTGGCCATTATCATACAGTCTGTGCTAGACTGGGAGGAGCTGCCGGAACGTTAGAGAATTGCAAACACCATGCTTTTATTCAAGATAAAATTGGGAGAATAAGTCCAGCAATTGCAGTTTAATTGCAGTGGTGGGGAAGCTTCTAGGTTAATTCGAAGAGTCAGCACAGAATTCTCAAGGGGAAATTTAACTAACTTGTTGGAGTTTTTTTGAAGAGGTAACAAAAGCTCGATGAGAATGATGGTGTTGATGTAGTGCGTGTTGACTTCCAGAAAGTGTTCAGCATAGTGCCACACACATCAGACTTGTGAAATAAGTTATAGCTCATGGAATAAAAAGGACAATAACAATATGGATACAAAACTGGTGGCTGATTGGTAGGAAACAGAGTAATGGCCAATGGATACTTTTCAGTCTGTTCCCCAAGGGGTAAGGTTAGGATTCTCGCTTTTTCAGATATATATTAATGATCCAAAGGTGTGCAAGTCAATGGAAATGGCCATTCTAAATTGCCCACAGTGTTAGGTGCATTAGTCAGGGGTGAATATAGGGTAGAGGAATGGGTCTGGGTGGGTTACTCTTCAGAGGGTCGGTGTGGACTTGTTGGGCCAAAGGGCCTGTTTCCATACTGTTGGGAATCTAATAAAATATTTGGATCATGATGTGCAGAGGAAAATGTCAATGCTTTGCATTATACAAAATCTACAAATATCGTAACTGTAAAAAGGACAGGATAAAACATCAAAAGGACATAGACAAGCTGGTGAAGAGTGCAGAGAGAGGCAGGTAAAGTTCAATGCAAAGAGTAAGGCAATGAAATTCGTTATGAATTAAATGGTCAGATATAAAGTAAGGGGTACAATTTCAAAGGGCTGCAGAAGGAGAGGGACCTGAGCAAATATACTGTTTACAGGAAATGATTACTAGTTGCAATCCATGTGTTTTAAAGAGCTAAGAAAATAATATGGTATTTATCAGAAGTTGAAGGAAATTAGCATTAGTAAGAAGGTTATACTGGAAGTTAGGCTAAAAGTTGATGAATCTTCAAGACCTGATGGATTACATTCTATGGTGTTGAAGGAGGTGACAATAAAGATAATTGATGCAAAAATTCCATAGATTCCAAAATTTTATAGATTCTGAATGTTCCCTGCAGAATGTAAGATAGCAAACATCACCCCACTATTTCAGATGGTAGCAAAAGACAAAACAGGGAACTAAAGATCTGTTAACCTTACATCAGGAGCAGGGAAAATGCTGGAATCTAAAACAAAGAATGGGATAAGTAGACACCTGGTTGGCAATGATCGGACTGGGCATAGGCAGCATAGATATGCACATGGGAAGTCATGTTTGATATTTGTGTTGGAATATTTTGAAGATTTTAATAACAAAATTGATTGTGGAGAGTCAATAGAGGAATTATGCTTAGATTTTCAGTACTTTCGATAAAATCCCCACCAGAGGTTGGTTGGAAAAATTGAGATGAGAGAATGCATTGGCAGATTAATGATTAGCTAACAGCTGGAAAACTATGAGAATAAACAGGTCATTATTGCATTGGCAGGCTGTGACAAGTGGTGGATACCAGAAAGGTCAATACTTGGGGCCCTTGTTAGACCATAAGACCATAAGACATAGGAGTGGAAGTAAGGCCATTCGGCCCATCGAGTCCACTCCGCCATTCAATCATGGCTGATGCGCATTTCAGCTCCACTTGCCAGCGTTCTCCCCGTAGCCCTTAATTCCTCTAGACAACAAGAACCTATCAATCTCGGCCTTGAAGACATTTAGCGTCCCGGCTTCCACTGCACTCCGTGGCAATGAATTCCACAGGCCCACCACTCTCTGGCTGAAGAAATGTCTCCGCATTTCCGTTCTGAAATGACCCCCTCTAATTCTAAGGCTGTGTCCACGGGTCCTAGTCTCCTCGTCTAATGGAAACAATTTCCTAGCATCCACCTTTTCAAAGCCATGTATTATTTTGTACGTCTCTATTAGATCTCCCCTTAATCTTCTAAACTCCAACGAATACAATCCCAGTATCCTCAGCCGTTCCTCATATGCTAGACCTGTCATTCCAGGGATCATCCGTGTGAATCTCCGCTGGACACGTTCCAGTGCCAGTATGTCCTTCCTGAGGTGTGGGGACCAAAACTGGACACAGTACTCCAAATGGGGCCTAACCAGAGCTTTATAAAGTCTTAGTAGTACATCTCTGCTTTTATATTCCAACCCTCTTGAGATAAGAGACAACATTGCATTCGCTTTCTTAATCACAGACTCAACCTGCATGTTTACCTTTAGAGAATCCTCGACTAGCACTCCCAGATCCCTTTGTGCTTTGGCTTTATTAAGTTTCTCACCATTTAGAAAGTAGTCCATGCTTTTATTCTTTTTGCCAAAGTGCAAGACCTCGCACTTGCTCACGTTAAATTCCATCAGCCATTTCCTGGACCACTCTCCCAACCCGTCTAGATCCTTCTGTAGCCTCCCCACTTCCTCAGTACATGTTGTTCACATGCCAATGATTTGGAGTTGGGGACCAAGTGTAAATTTACGAAATTGTCGCTGATACAAAGAGAAATGGGAATGTGCATTGTGAGATTGATGTAAAGCTGTTTTAATAAGAATTAGACAGAATGAGTGAATAGGCAAGAATATGGCAGATGTAAGATAACATGGAAAAATGTGAGGTTACTTGGTTTGGTCAGAGAAAGAGATGTGTGGAGTATTTCTTAAGCAATAAGAGGTTGGAAAATATTAACGCTGTTTTGTCACTGAAGGCAGGTTCAGCAAGCTACTGGGAAGGATCGTGGAATATTCACCCTTATTGTAAGAGGTTTAGTGAAGCCTTGCACCAATTGTACGGGAGTTTGGTTAGGCTGCAGCTGGAGAACTGTTGTACAATTTTGGTCGGCTTCTCTCAGGAAAGATGTTATTGCCATAGAATATGTGCAATAAAGACATTTTCCTGAGATTGTGAGACTGTTCTATGAAAAGAGAAAGCTGGGCCTGTATTATTGAGAGTTTTGAAGAATGAGAGATGTTCCTCATTGAAACTTATGAAATACTTCAAGGAAAAGACAGGGTGGAAACAGATAAGATATTTTCCCTGGTAGGTGAGTCCAAAACCTGGGGGCACAATTCAAAAATGAGAGAGTGCCGTTTAAGTCCAAGATGCAAGCTGTGAGACTTTGGACTTCTTTATCACAGTGGGCTGAAATTGACAGATTTCTGATTTCCTGTGACATACAGGGTTATGGTGTGGGTAAAAGACATTAAAGTGTTTGATCAGCCAGAATCATACTGAATTACAGGGCAGGCTCAATCGGCTGAACAGCCTCCTCCTGTTCCTGTGCTCCTAACATTCCACTGGTGAGGGAATCTCAAACTAGGGGACCTAGGTACAGAACAAGGGGACATTCGTGTAAAACTAAGATGCAAAGGAATGTCTTCTCTCAGAGAGTGAGAATGTCTGGAATTCTTTACCCCAAAGAGTTGCGCAGGTGAGATCACTGATAGTATTTAAAAAGGAGGCAGATAGATTTTTGAAAAATTGACATGTTGAGGGCTAAGAGGGACAGGCATGAATAGGCGCTAAGGCCTCGGGCAGATAAACCCATGATCTAACAGAATGGTGATCTTGCAGACGAGAGTCTTAATGGTTTACATGGCTCCCATTTCCTATGCTATTTTCTTTTTGTCTTAAATGGCTGATCCCTTACTCTGAGATTGTGCCATCTGGTTCTACAGCCTCCTACGAGGAGAAGCTGTCTTTCAGCATCTCCCCTGTCAAGCTTATTAAGAATCCTATACGTTTCAATAAGATCACCTCTCATTGTTCTAAACTCCACTGAGTACAGGCTCAGCTTACTCACCCTATCCTCATAAGAAAATCCTTCTATACACAAGATAAACTTAGTGAACCTTCTCTGGACTCCTCCAATGCCAGTATATATTTCCTGAGATAAAGGGAACAAAATTATTTACAACAGAAAGGTGTAGTTAATCTAGTGTATCATTTTAACAAAACTTTCATATTTTTATACAACATTCTCTTTGAAATAAGGACCATTTGACTTCTCTATTATCTGCTGAACTTGTATGCTAGTTTTTTTTGTGATTTATGCATGAGGGTCTCTAAATCCCTCTGTGCTGCAGCTTTCTGCAGTCTTTCTCCGTTCAAATAACATTCAGCTCCTCTATTCTTCCTACTGAAGTATATATGTCTTTTTCCCACAATATGTTCCATCTGCCATTTGCCCACTTGCAGACTCTTATTGGCCTCACCACTTGCCTATTTTTGTGTCTTCTACAAAGTTGGCTATAGCGCATTCACTCATCCAAAACATTAACATAGTGTATTGTGGTCCTAGCACTGAACCATGTAGCACTTGGCTAGTTACTGGGTGACATCCTGAAAATGGCAATCATATCCCAACTTGCTGTCTTCTTTTAGTTAGCCAATTCTCTATGCATATTAATACTACTTTCAACACCAGGGGTTCTGAACTTATTAAGTTACCCTATGGCTGATATCATAGCAAATGCCTTTTAGAAATCTAAAAATAATACATTCACAAATTCCATATCCACATTGCTTGATATTTCTTCAGAATTCTCATAAATTTGTGTGATTTTTCACTTCATAAAGTCATGCTGACTCTGCTTGATTATATTATTTATTTCTAAATTCTCTGCTATTACACCCTTCTATAATAGACTGTAACACTTTCCCAATAATACATGTTCAGTTAATTGACCTAACATTACTTTTTTTGTTGTTTTCATCCAAGTTTGAATAAAAGTGTTACATTGGCACCTTTCCAATTCTCTAGGATGGTTCCACAATTTAAGAATTCTTAAAAGATGTCCAGCATGCATTATTTCTGTGGCTCCTTCCTTTAATATCCTGGAATGCAATGCATCAGGTCCAGGGAACTTATCAGCTTTTAGCCCTTTGGTTTCTCCAATACATTTTTTTTCTCTATTAGTAGTATTGTATTCATTTCCTCTGCCCTGATTGCCCTTGATTATTTAATATTTTTGGATTGCTATTAATGTCTTCTATGGTGAAGACTGACACACAGTGTTTATTCAACTCAGTTGCCATTTCCTCCTTCCTCATTACATTTTCCCCAGCCCGAGACATTGTAGGGAGATGCTTAGAATGTAACTAAAATAGCTACAAAGGTTTTGAGGAAGATGTAGAGTAATGCAATTAACATCAGAAGCAAACATAACAGGGGAAAATTTCTTTATTTCTCTACTGAGATTTTCTCAAGGGTTTATTATGATTTTTAGAGGCTACTTTTGTCTTGCCACTAACTCCCTTATTAGATAATGAAATCATACAGTAACAACACCTTTTGTATTTATGTTCATACATATGGATTTAAATTCAGAAAGAAGCAGAATTCAGCAATATCTGCAAATATCATCACTGCTCCATTTAACTTAAAGTCACAATGGGAAGCATTAATTTTCTAGGTGCCATAGTAAGTAAATTGGCACAAGACAACAGGTATAGGATAACAACAGAATTTGTGTTGTTCAAAATAACTGATGCAGATTCACACACAAGGCATCACTATAGACATGTTTTCCATGGACTAATGAGGTCACAGCTAAATGGTTGTCTTGAACATGGTCAGAGCATTTAAGGTAAATCAGAATACATGAAATACTTTGAGATATTATTATAGATAAATGAAGATCTTAAAGTAGTTCAGCCGTTCAGGACTAAATTATTCAATTAACAGTGTTCATTATCATTGTGATATTCATACAAACATTATTCCTTTCTTGGAAGGTTTAAAGCTGCCTCTTTTGTAGCCCTTTTCCTCATTTAGACTCCCCTTCCCGCTTTCAATCTCTTTCCCCCATTTGAAACTCTACTCACTGCTTTCCTACTCCTCTCTTCCCCTTCTGGCCTTACTTCTGCATTACCTCCACACCAAGTCTCCCAGGCCCATGATTTCGCTCCCCACCAGCCCAGCAACCTTACGTTCCAAGTCAATACCCAGTCCTGCTTCCACCAGCCTCACTTCCTCTGACCTTGTGTTGCCCAGCTTCCCACTCTGCGGCCTTCAATCCATCATTGTCATTCTTGCCTTCTGTCCTTTCCTCAAATCACAGGCTGCTTATCTCCCATGTTTGAAACTATGGCCTTTCAATAGCAAATGTAACAGAGAAGCAGCCTGGTGTAATAATACAATGTCCTTTTTTTAAATGAAGAAAAGTTGAGACAGAGGAGCGAAGTGGTCTGTCCCAGCGAATAAAGAGCGTGTGACACCTTGAGCTTTTTTTAAAAGATGGAACAACAGAAGCAGCAGGAAGGGGTGGGGTCAAACTCCCACAGAACTAGGATTTTAGTTTAACTTATGGCAGTTACTGGGGTCTTGAAGCTGGATGTGAAAGTTGTACAACTAAAAGCTTGGGCTCTCTTCCTGATTCTAGAGACAATCTATTTTACTGAATTTGCCTTTGCCAAGGGTGTGTTTATGGGATGTTATTGTTTTGGAACAGTTGCTGTTTAGTAGTGAAATAATCTATAATTCTGTTAAGTTTTCCAATAGAGTTAAGTTGTTCTAATTCTTCTTTCTTTTGCGTGTATTTTAACTATACTGTAAGAATAAAGTGTATTTTGCTTCAAGCCTGGTAGTTTGACCAATCAAACAGTATTCAGAACACAGCACCTTACACCTCCTTTAACAAGTGAGGAAAAGTTGGGGTCTAGGCTAACTTCTTCATACATCTTGAAGGGGTTTGTTCTGGTCCATATCACTGTGATTCAAGAAGCTTCACACTAACTTTGTCCACTCTACTTTTGGGATGGAGGTGACCCATGAATGAATTTTAACAGCGGTTTAGAGACGTTCATTGGCAAATTCATCCATGGTCCCCATGGATTTTGGGCAGTGACATACAATGAGGATGTTGATGATGTGGCGATGATGCTAAACCCGCGAGATTAAATAGTGGCATCTGTGGCTCTACCCTAGTGTGGAGCTAATGTGTGTATTGTTCATGCCATAGATAAAGGGTTCTTGCAGAAAGTTCCATGGAATCTAGCAATATTACTTTGGGAGACTAAATGGAGTTGGATGTCAAATACCTAATAAAACTACTCAAATAGCAGATGAAGAGTTAAGCGTTATGAAGTTAAGCATGAGGAGGAAAAGGAGGCAGAACATATTTTTCACAAAGATTCAAATAAGTTAATACGGAGGGATACATTGTCATTTCACATAAGCAGCAGCAACAAACTACTTTTCTTTAACTTCTTTAATGCAAAAAGTGTCCTTCTTCTGAGGCAATCTCTTATGATCAAAGATGACTTGCTTTCACCTCAGCTTGAAGTGCAGTTAGATGAATTGTTGGGAGACAACACACAGAAAATGCTGGTGGAAGTCAGCGGGTCTCGCAACACTTGTGAAGAGATAAACAGTGTTAACATTTTGAGGCATAATGGCTTCTTCTGAACTATTCAAAACAGTTTAAAACATTAACACTTTCCCCTCAGATGTTGCCAGACCTGAGTTTCTTCAGCATTCTCTGTGTTTTGTTTTTCAGACGTCCAGTGCCCACAGCTTTTTGTATCTATTTGGATTGTTGAGAGGTTTGTCCATGTGCTGTGATGCATTGTCTTTCTCTGCATTCACCTTCAGAGAATCCTGAAATAGGGGAATCCAGAAATAGAGGGCTTAGGTTTAGGCTGAGAGGGGAAAGATATAAAAGAGACCTAAGGAGCAACTTTTTCACACAGAGGGTGGTACGTGTATGTAATGAGCTGCCAGAGGAAGTGTGGAGGCTGGTACAATTGCAACATTTAAAAAGCATCTGGATGGGTATCTGAATAGGAAGGGTTTGGAGGGATATGGGCCGGGTGCTGGTAGGTGGGATTAGATTGAGTTCAGATATCTGGTCAGCATGGACGGGTTGGATCGAAGGGTCTGTTTCCATGCTGTACATCTCTATGATTCTATGGCTCTGGAACACCTAAATCCTTTAAAGCTTCAGATTGTTGAAGCCTTTCCCCATTTAGAAAATAGTTTATGCCTCTATTCTAAAGGTCACAACCTCACATTTTCCCACATAGTATTCCATCTGCCACTTCTTTGCTCTCTCTCCTAGCTTGTCCATGTCTTTTTGCAGTGTCCTTGCCTCCGCAATATTTCTCATCCCCCAATTTGAATTGTTGAGTGGTTAGCACTGCTGCCTCACAGCGCCAGAGACCCGGGTTCAATTCCTGCCTCAGGCGACTGTCCGTGTGACGTTTGCACATTCTCCCCGCGTCTGTGTGGGTTTCCTCCGGGTGCTCTGGTTTCCTCCCACAGTCCAAAAATGTGCAGATTAGGCGAATTGGCCATGCTAAATTGCCCGTAGTGTTAGGTGAAGGGGGTAAATGTAGGGGAATGGGTCTGGGTGGGTTGCGTTTTGGTGGGTCGGTGTGGACTTGTTGGGCCGAAGGGCCTGTTTCCACACTGTAAGTAATCTATCTTTGTGTCATCTGCAAAGTTGTTCCCAATGAAGTCTCTTGATGCGATTTGAATCTTTTAACAAGGTGCTGCATTGGACACCGCTAAATAAGAGCGTATGATATATTAAGGATAATGTACTGGTAAGGATAGAGGATTGGTTGACTGGCAGGAGGCAGAGATTGGGGATAAAGAGAGCTATTTCAGTATTGTAGTTGGTAACTAGTGAAATTCCGCAGGGTTCAGTGTTGAGATCACAATTATTCACATTATACGTTAAAATCTTGACTAAGGAACTGATGGCATTGTAACTAAGTTTGCAGATGATACAAAGATAGGTGGAGGGACAGATAATGTTGAGGAGGGGTGGAGGCTGCAGAAAGACATGGATAGGCTATGGAAATGGGTAAGAAAGTGGCAAATGATATAAAATGTGGGGAAGTGTGAGGTGATGCACTTTCGTAGGTGTAGACTATTTTCTAGATGGGGAAGGCTTCAGAAATCTGAATACAAAGGGACTTAGGAGACCTCTGGGTCTGTACTCGATGGAGTTTAAATGGATGATAGCGGAATCTCTTTCAGAATATTGAGAGGCCTGGATAGAATCGACGTGGAGAAGATGTTTCTACCAAAAGGAGAGATTAGGACCTGAGCATACAGCCTCAGAATAAAGGCATGACCCTTTAAAATTGAGGTGAGGAATTTCTTCAGCCTGGGGCATGGGGGAGGGGGTGGTGTGGGGGGAGTAATTTTTGGAACTCATTGCTGCAGAGAGCTGTGGAGGCCATGTCATTGAGTATACTTAAGATAGAGATTATTAGATTCTTGATGAGTAAGGGGATCAAGGGTTATGGGGAGAAGGTAGGAGAATGGGATTGAGAAACACATCAGCCATGATCGAATGACGGAGCAGACTCGATGGGTCAAATGGTCTAATACCGTTTCAAAGTCTTTTTGTCTTTTGGAACAAACTTTAACTAGATTGATCAGTCATTCCCATCAGTCAATGATATGTTAGATCTCTTCAGTGATATGTTGAGGACATTCTTGAAACATTTCCATTGTTCCTCTGGGGAATCTCCTGCCATAATCAAGTTGCGATGTTCTGACATTATGCATACTAATAGCAAGTCCTGCTCAGCGCGGCTGGTTTTGAGTGACTCACACCTTGATGTTAGGCATGTTGGCTGTTGGATCACCTTCCTTGATGATAATTTTGGTGGATCTTGCGAAGGACTGAAAGTTGTTGTCCCAGTTATTGATTAGAAAGATTAAAGAGCTTCAGCTGATTATTAGTTTATAGCAGTCAGGTTAGACAGTAATGGGAGGGCATATCTCAGGATGCTCTTTGAGGAAGACTGGTGTTGCCAGGTGTAAAAGAAGCACAAGACTTCCTTATGAAGCCTAGAGGATTAATCCTGCTCCCTTTGGCCTGTGAAGAAACTTAAAATAAATACTACTATGTCTTTTTCACCCTTACCACTTCAAATCTGGCCTCTCCTTAATTATAGAATTCCTACAGGTCAGAAAGAGGCCATTCAGCCCACACTAACCCTCTGAAGAGCATCCCACCCGCACCTGACCCCTGACCCTATCTCTGTAACCCTGCATTTCCCATGGTTAATCCACCTAGCCTGCAAATGTTTGGACTTATGGAGGAAACCAGAGTACTTAGCGGAAACCCACGCAGACATAGGGAGAACATGCAAGCACCACACGTGAGGCTGGAATCAAATGTGGATCCCTGGCATTGTGAGGCAGCAATGTCAACCACTGAGCCACTGCATTCTGCCTCCAATTATAGTTTGAGTCCCAAGGATAACAGCTGAACCAGATCTACATATTGAATTTGCATGTAATGTCAGTGCCCATTTGTCTGCTCAATGGATCAGTATGAATCAGAGCTCAGCGGGATAGGAGCAGGATCAGCGAGACAAGTAACTGGTCTCATTTTAACCATGCCTATCCCAAGCCTGTTTCCTCATGACAAAGACAGCCAAAATCTGTTCAACTTGTTCAGCTGAGGTTTATTACCATGGAACATAGGTGATTCTTTGTTCATGTTGTCAAAAACTATATGCTCATACATCATTTAGGTTCTGTGCAGTCACAGATAAGGGAGGAGAGAAAACTTTGAGTTTTTACAAGGAGTCATGCATGACCTGGTTTTGTTCACTCTGCTGCTCAGATGCTCAATGGTGATGTCTTTACAAGCAACAATTGTCATTATCATAATGCAATAAAGTTAATCTCAGGATTACTTGCAAGCTGCAGAATGACACTGAGCTGTTTTTGCTCCCTTGCCTTCTTCCCTCCCAACTATTGGCCACTTTCCTCATCAAAGGATATGGTTAAAAAAAAGCTGCTGCTCTATAAATAACAGGAACAGTCTACCTGTCACACATTGCTGTCTACCTGCTGTTCTTAGTGAGGTTGTACAGGAAAGAACAAGTAAGATTTATATAAAAGCATTATTTAATTCCAAGAATAATCTGCTTTTACCCACAATGCTGTGGGTAGTGCATGCGATACATTGGATTAATCCTGAAACTGCAAAAAATGGGATGATACTGAAGGTATAAAGTTTAGCTCAATGTGGCCCCAATATGGCCATGGTGACTGGGCAGCATGGTAGTAACAATAGGGGGAAAGGTTATGAAGCTGGATGCATTAGAGACTGTATTGATTTTACCCACTGGTCCTCATTTAAATAAAATGTTCAAAGGTCCTGTCTCACTATCAGCTAGATCCCCTGGCTGACCAATAGGAATAAACTTGCGGCTGTACGGGACATTGATTAGACCACTTTTGGAGTGCTCCGAAAGCTAGTGCTTCCAAATAAACCTGTTGGGCTATAATCTGGTGTTGTGTGATTTTTACTGAAAATGTGTTGCTGGAAAAGCGCAGCCAGGTCAAGCAGCATCCAAGGAGCAGGAGAATCGACGTTTCGGGCATGAGCCCTTCTTCAGGAATGAGGAAAGTGTGTCCAGCAGGCTAAGATAAAAGGTAGGGAGGAGGGACTTGGGGGAGGGGCGTTGGAAATGCGATAGGTAGAAGGAAGTTAAGGTGAGGATGATAGGCCGGAGGAGGGGTGGGGGAGCGGAGAGGCCAGGAAGAAGATTGCAGGTTAGGAAGACGTTGCTGAGTTCAAGGGATTTGACTGAGACAAGGTGGGGGGAGGGGAAATGAGGAAACTGGAGAAATCTGAGTTCATCCCTTGTGGTTGGAGGGTTCCCAGGCGGAAGATGAGTCGTTCTTCCTCCAACCGTCGTGTTGCTATGGTCTGGCGATGGAGGAGGCCAAGGACCTGCATGTCCTTGGTGGAGTGGGAGGGGGAGTTAAAGTGTTGAGCCACGGGGTGGTTGGGTTGGTTGGTCCGGGTGTCCTAGAGGTGTTCTCTGAAACGTTCTGCAAGTAGGCGGCCTGTCTCCCCAATATAGAGGAGGCCACATCGGGTGCAGCGGATGCAATAAATGATGTGTGTGGAGGTGCAGGTGAATTTGTGGCAGATATGGAAGGATCCCTTGGGGCCTTGGAGGGAAGTGAGGGGGGAGGTATGGGTGCAAGTTTTGCATTTCTTGCGGTTGCAGGGGAAGGTGCCGGGAGTGGAGGTTGGGTTGGTGGGGGGTGTGGACCTGACAAGGGAGTCACGGAGGGAGTGGTCTTTTCGGAACACTGATAGGGGAGGGGAGGGAAATATATCCCTGGTGGTGGGGTCCGTTTGGAGGTGGTGGAAATGACGAAGGATGATATGCTATATATGGAGGTTGGTGGGGTGGTAGGTGAGGACCAGTGGGGTTCTGTCCTGGTGGTGGTTGGAGGGGCGGGGCTAAGGGCGGAGGTGCGGGAAGTGGAGGAGATGCGGTGGAGGGCATCGTCGATCACATCTGTGGGGAAATTGCGGTCTTTGAAGAAGGAGGCCATCTGGGTGTACGGTATTGGAACTGGTCCTCCTGGGAGCAGATGGAACGGAGACGAAGGAATTGGGAATATGGTATGGCATTTTTAAAGGGGGCAGGGTGGGAGGAGGTGTAGTCTAGGTAGCTGTGGGAGTTGGTCGGTTTATAGTAAATGTCCGTGTTGATTCGGTCGCCCGAGATACAAATGGAAAGGTCTAGGAAGGGGAGGGAGGAGTTTGAGATGGTCCAGGTAAATTTGAGGTCGGGGTGGAAGGTGTTGGTAAAGTGGATGAACTGTTCAACCTCCTCATGGGAGCACGAGGCAGCACTGATACAATTTGGTAAAGTGGATGACTATGATGTTGGAATTATCAAATGGTTATCAAATACCACAACTCTGCTATAAATAAAATTGTTCTTGGGAAAATCTGCCATACAGAGATGTGGGGAATTTTTTTTTTGATTGATGCTTCTAAACAAAACATTGGGTGGTTGGGCATTTAGAATCTCCCCTTGACACTTAGCCCACTCCTGCTAGTTATTGTGTTCCACTGATCAAAGGCAAAGACTTTTGCAGAAAAGCAGCAAGATCTCTTTTATCATGTGCATGTGGGTTTGATGTTATCAAGTTTTCACTTGGAGGCCTGAGTGAGAAACAACAATGTACCTTACCAACACAGATTCTCATCACATAAAGAAGCAGCAGCAGCATTTATAGCAGGACATTCTAGGCCTTGTTGTGAGTTCAGTGGTGTACCAAGTTGCCTGGACACTATCTTTGGTCAAACCGATTGTAAGATGGATAGCTACAGGGGATGCTTCGTGGTAGGTAACTCACGTAATTATGACAAGCCAGGAGTCACATTTGTTCTGTAATTGTATATCGATTGCAAACATCCCCATCTTTGAACAAAATATAGTTGCACACACTCTAATATACACTATGAGTTACCTCAGCCACATGTTGCACATACAATTGTTCTTATACACTGGCAAAACTATTTGTTATTCAAGTTAATCCTTCTTTTGTCAACCTCTTCATTTGTGTGTCAGCATATGGATTGTCAACTTACCCTTCCAACAGCTGCTGGTTGGAATGATGTGCACTCCAGTCGTGTTTCAAAATATAATCAGCTAACTCTGCTGATTGTAGGGGAGGCGGTGGCATTGTGGGAACATCAGTGTGTTCGTCATCCAGAACCCCAGACTGACATTCTGGGGATATGGACTTGCATCACACCATGACAGGTGGTGAAATTTGAATTCAATAAAACCTGAAATTGACAAAGAAAGCTAGCGCAATGGCAACCATGTAACATTTTTCATAGAAGCCCATCCTATTCAATAATGCCCTTCAGAAATTGAGAGTTGATATTCTTACCTATCCTGGCCTACATCTGATTCTAGACCCACTGTAAAGTGATGGACTTTTAAGTGCCTGTTGGTGAAATGACCTCACAATCCACTCAGTTGGTACAAAACCGCCATGAAATTGTATAATCAAAGAAATTATATCTAATGGGCCTCCCCCATCATTAACTGAAGCATTAGGAACAACAATGGCAAATGGAGTCCTGCTGACTGTTCATAGACTTCCTTGCCAAAATCTGGTCCCTGTGTCAGTATTGGGAGAACAGCAGTAGACAAACACGGGAGTCATAGACAAACTCAGGGAAATCATACCCTACCATTAGCACCCCTCATGTATGCCATGTCCCGCTGACAGGACAGCTACAGCAGAGGTGTAACAGCAATAGACGGTAGGAAGGTGGTTTTCTGGGAGTCCTCAATACTGGCGTCAGATCTGATCAAATCCCATCTAGTCAAACATGGGCAAGAAAGCCTTCTGCCTCCCACATCCATTGATCACTCAGTCCTCCTCCATGTCAAACACTTTGGTAAAAACATGAAGGGTATCAAAGGCTTTGAATCTATGCTGAATGAGAGATAAATGGGAAGGGGGTTGGGGGGAAGGTAGCTGGGAATGCAATAGGTAGATGAAGGTGAGGGAGAAGATGATAGGTTGGAGACAAGGGTGGAGCTGTTTGATGGGAAAGGTGATGGACAGGTCAGGAGGGCAGTGCCAAGTTGGAAGCTTTCCCACCTATCTGCTCCACCCTCCTGTCCGACCTATCACCTTCTCCCTCACCTTCATCTATCTATTGCATTCCCAGCTACCTTCCCCCCAGCCCCACCCCCACCCCCTCCCATTTATCTTTCAGTATCCTGGCCCACAAACCTCATTCCTGATGAAGAGATTATGCCTGAAATGTCGATTCTCCTGCTCCTTCGATGCTGCCTGACCTGCTGTGCTTTTCCAGCACCACACTCTCGACTCTGATCTCCAGCATCTGCAGTCCTCACTTTCTCCTCAATAAAGAACATGCCAGGAACAGCAGGAAGTACATCAAAAAATTAGGTATCAACCTGGTGAACCTACCAAATAGGAGCATTAGCATGTCAAACAGTAGGAGTTACATCCAGTAGACAAGGCGAAGTGATCCCACAACCAATGTATCTGATCTAGTCCTGTCACAGCCAGCCATGACTTCAGGTCAAACATCGGGAGAGAACCCTCCTTTTAGTTATCACATACATGAACACCATATGGATGAAGCATTGGGGGTAGCTAGGGCACTGATGTACTCTGGGGTGGGGGACTACAAAATTCACAATTCCTCAGATACTCATGCAGTTTTTTTAGATTAGATTCCCTACAGTGTGGAAACAGGTCCTTCGGCCCAACAAGTCCACACCGACCCTCTGCAGAGTAATCCACCCAGTCCCATTTCCCTCTAGCTAATGCACCTAACACTACGGGCAATTTAGTATGGCCAATTCACCTGACCTACACATCTTTGGACTTGCGGGAGGAAACTGGAGCACCCGGAGGAAACCCACACAGACACAGGGAGAACGTGCAAACTCTACACAGACAGTTATCCAAGGCTGGAATCGAACCTGGGGTCCTGGTGCTGTGGGGCAGCAATGCTATCCACTTCATGTCCAAATGCAGCCAGACTTGGGCAATATCCAGGCTTAGGCTGCTAAGATGAAAAATGAGGATCACAATTGGCCAGAAACTGAATTGGAACAACCATGTTTGGCTACAAAAGCAGGTCATTGACTAAGAACTCAACAAAGATAACTCATCTTTATCTCCAATGCCTTTACCACTATCTACAAGGCACCCAGTCAAGGGTGTGATACAACTATCTCCACTTGCTTGGATGGGTGCACCTTCAACAACACTCACGAAGATCAACACCATCCAGGACAAAGCATCTCACTTGATTGTCACCCAAGTACCACCTTTAATATTAATTCCATTCACCACTGATGCACAGTAGGAATAGTATTTACCGTCTACGAGATGCACAGCAGTAACTCACTAAGCCTCCTCCAATAGTCCTTATCAAAGTCTCAGTCTCTACCATGCAGAAGGATAAGGGCAGAAGATGCACAAGGATATCACCACCTTCAAGCTTCTCGCCATCCTGTTGACTTGACTGTCGCTGAGTTGAAATCGTGGTATTCCCTCCCATAACAGCACTGGAGGTCTCCCAGCTACAACCTAAGGACTGCAATGTTCAAGAATACAATTCCCCAGGGCAATAAGGAATGGGCGATACCATTGATGCCTGCACCCCAAGAGTAAACTGAACAGATTACACCTTGCCTGAGACACATCTTTCTTCTCACTCTATTAGTAGTGCCAAGCAATCCAACCTTCTTGATTTTCAACCTCAGCATCAAGTTTAGTTTGTGATCCTACAGTCAAACCCTTTCTGTCTCTTGCTGTTTGTTTTTTTTTAGATTAGATTAGATTAGATTAGATTACAGTGTGGAAACAGGCCCTTCGGCCCAACAAGTCCACACCGCCCCGCCGAAGTGCAACCCACCCATACCCCTACATCTACCCCTTACCTAATACTACGGGCAATTTAGCATGGCCAATTCACCTGACTTGCACATCTTTGGACTGTGGGAGGAAACCGGAGCACCTGGAGGAAACCCACGCAGACACAGGGAGAACGTGCAAACTCCACACAGTCAGTTGCCTGAGGCGGGAATTGAACCTGGGTCTCTGGCGCTGGTGAGGCAGCAGTGCTAACCACTGTGCCACCGTGCCACCCACTAAAATGTTTGTTAAAATGTTTGTCATTCCATGTGGGCTCTGTGACACTTTGAAATCTCTTGTGGCATGTTTAGGGTTACTAGCCCAAGTTTTTGACTTGTTTCTGCTGAGACACGTGGCATTAACTTTATGTCTAATATCTGGAATTCCAGATATTAGACACGTAGCATTAGGTCTATCAGATTGATTTGTTCTCTCAGGTTGAGCATCGTTCTGTCCCAGGTCCTCAACTTTACCTTCAAGGGTTTCACTGTTGGTATAATCTTACACAGGTCTGCGCCTTTCATAGTGTTACAGGAAGCACCAGTGTCTATACAGCGCGGCATTTTCACTTGATACTCTCATTCTGCTGTCTTCATCACATTCATTACAAACCTGTTTTCTCCCTGTGGCTTGACCTTGCTAACCTGCCTCACAGTGTAGATTAAACAGGCAGAATCTTTGTCTGACAGCTTGGCAGTACGTATACTTGTGTTGTCATCACCAACATAAGTTTGGCTTGTTCGTCTTCTTTCTGATTAGATATTTGCATGCAAGGTGATTTAGCTTCTTGCAGTTAAAATGCTGTTTCTGCCCGCAACCGGACATGCTTATTTTTGTTGTATGTGGTAACCTTAACAATATTTGTAATTTTGCCTTCATTGCTAATCTGACGGAGGAGTAACACTTTGATTTCAAATATAACCTGATGTCGTATGACTTCTGAGCTAATCTTTTGGTAGCTCTTCAGTTGAGAGTTCCTGTTTTTCTCCATCTTGTGTTTGAACTGTCTAAGTTGTGTTTCAACAGAGTGGACACAGGCCCGAGCTACTTCCTCACATTGTGGGCACAATTGTCTGTTTTCCCAAGCATGTTCTGGAGCTGTTCTTTTGCAAACTCGGAACGTCTACACACGTTCTAAGATTTAGATTATTTTCCCTTAACAGCCAAGCTGTCATAATAGCTTCTCTTTTACACAAGGTATTTCTGTCTTTCATGAGAACATCTTGCAAATGCCCAAATTTACACGATTCTACAAGCTGTGGGTCAATTCAGTCACATATCAACAGGCTATTTTCAATCTGAGCCTTCATGTTGAACATATACCATTCAGGCGTTACATTCAAAATAGTTCCAAATCATTTTTTAAAGCTGTTGAAGTCTCTGCTATCTGTTTTTGTTTTGTTCCTTAGAGAGACTTGGGTAGGATTATACATTTTGACAATCCTTGCCCAACAGTGATAAAAATAAAGCTGCTTGTAGCTGTACTGGTGCAATTTCATAAGTTTGCTATTGGGCGTAGAAAGACTGCCAATTCTCTTTCATATTATATTTTCATCCCTATCTAGACAAGGAAAAGAGAAGTGTTGGTCATTATATAACTTATCTGGAGACTCATTGCAGTCTGCATCTTTGTTCCTTCTCAGTGGCTTTGAGCAACTTTCAGCAGCTCTGATCATTGCTGTACTCTTCATGAAGTAACTGCACTTCTGGACAGATTTTCACAACTCAATCGCAGTTTCAATCTGACAACACATTGTGAGTTTGATGGAGTACCATGTTGCCTTTGCTGTGCCTTTATTAGGATGGCTGCAGTGAATATCTTACAGTAGAGCTTATAGTCCCATGGCAAACCAGGAGGCATGTTAAATAATATTGCTTTTCTGTCCTAAACAGGCCACCCCACAGTAATAATCCAAACTCCTTCCAAACTGGAGTCTGCCCCACAGGAGTACAGGCAGCCCAAGACAAGCCCTGAGCTGTGCAAGTCTTGGACGTTTCCTGTCCAGAACAGTAGTAGAGCTGGCTGATTTTATTTGAACAATTCATGTCAGAAAGTTAAAATAAACACCCCCAACTTATTGCTTTCTCTAGAGCTGGTACCATTGAACTGGCAGTAAAACCCACCTACCAGAAAATATCAGACAGTCATAGAACCCTCTATAAGGTCAACCCCTCAACCTTCTACGCTCCAGGAAAAAACATTCCAGACTTTCTAGCCTCTCCTTATAACTCAAATCTTCTGGTCTTGGTAACATCCTTGTAGATTTTGTTTTACACCCGTACCAGTTTAATAACATCTTTCCTACAGCAGTGTAACCAGAATTGTACACAGTACTCCAAATGTGGACTAACCAATGTCTTGTACAACTGTAATATGACGTCCCACATCCTGTACCCAATGCTCTGACTGATGACGGCAAACACTTTTTTTCACCACACTGCCTACCTATGACTCTACTTTCAAGGAATTATGAACCTGAACCCCCAAGGTCTCTCTGTTCAACAACACTCCCCAGGGCCCTACCATTAACTGTGTAAGTCTTGTCTTACCAAAATGTAATACCTTGTATTCATTTAAATTAAATTCCATCTGGCATTCTTCGGCCCATTGGCCCAAGAGGAGAAAGTGAGGACTGCAGATGCTGCAGATCAGAGCTGATAATGTGTTGCTGGAAAAGCGCAGCAGGTCAGGCAGCATCCAAGGAGCAGGCTCATGCCCGAAACGTCAATTCTCCTGCTCCTTGGATGCTGCCTGACCTGCTGCACTTTTCCAGCAACACACTATCAGCCCAGTTGAACAAGATCCCATTGTACTCTTAAATAAGCTTCTTCATTGTTCACTCTGTCACCAATTTTGATGGCACCCACAAGCTTACTAACTGATATTCTCACCCAAATCATTTACATAAATGATGAACAATAGTGGACACAGGACCAATCCTTGCCACGCACATGCCTAGTCACAAACCTCCAGTCTGAACAACAACCCGCTATCATCAACCTGTATCTCCTACCGTCAAACCAATTTTCTATCTAATTGGCTAGAACTCCCTGGATCCCATGTGATCTAACCTTACCAACCAGTCTACCATGCAGAATCGTGTTGAAGGCCTTGCTAAAGTCCATGTGCAAGACGTCTACTCTTCTACCTTCATCTTTTTTCTTGGTCACCTCTTCAAAAATTTCAGTCAAGTTTGGGGTCCTGCTTTTTACCTCCTGCCTAACTCCCTTAATTCAGTCTTCAGGGTCTCATCCTTTTTTCTATCTATGTCATTGTTACCAATGTGTACAATGACCTCCGGCTGCTCACACTCCCTTTCAGTATTTGCTATAACCACTCAGAGATGTTCTTGACCCTGGTACCAGGGAGGTAACACACCATCCTGGAGTCTCGCTCCCAGCCACAGAATTTCCTGTTTGTGCCCCTGATTAGAGAGTCCCCTATCACAATTGCTGCTTGGATTTTGCCATACCCCTGCCCTACAGCAGAGATAGTCATGATGTCAAAAACCTCGCTGCTGCTGCTAGTTCCCCTAGAGGCTATCCAGCCTCAACAGTATCCATAAGAGTAGACTTGTTTGAGAAGGAGCTGGCCACAGGAGACTCCTCCAATACCTGCCTACCTCTCCTGGTGGTCATCCATCCATCTGCAGTGTGACCATCTCCCTGAAGCTATGATCTATCACACTCTCTGCCTCCTGTTTGCTCTTCAGTGATTCAAACTGCTACTCCAACTGATCAATGCGATCTGAGAGGAGCTGCAGCCAGACGCACTTTCTACAGACATTGTCGCCAGGGACATTCGACTGCTCCCTGATCTCCCACATCAGACAGGATGACAATACCACTCTATTGACTGCCATCTTTACCCTTTTAACAACCAGTAGACTTAGGGAAAAGAAATGTCTTACTCTTACCTTGTGGCTACTCACCTTCCAGTGTTGACCTAGGCCTGCTGTTAGACCTAACCAGCAGCACCTCAACCACAAAGCAACACCTTGCAAAAAAGGTCAGAACAAGACCCAACAATGCCACCCAGCCCCACTTCCCTAAACTCCCACATGTAGCTCAACTCCCAGTGATTGCACACTTGTGTAGGTAACACACTGCAGTTATGATTGGGTCCATAAGTTAATTACACCACTTCTGGCTTTTAACCCTTCTCAATTAAAAATAAACTTTGGCAAAAGCAATTTAAAGTAGTCAGAGCCTGTTAACTGGACAACGGGACTTTCTCATGAACTGTGATTCCTATTCAGTTCAGTCACTTGATTCAATACCTGTGGGATGCATAATTCATCCAGATGTCCCGCTGTCAATTCTTGGAAGCTCAAACCAAAATTAAAAGTGTGAAGAGAAAGGGCATGAGTTTTGAAATTGAAATGTATTCTTCCTTCTTCTTGCCCCTCCCCCAACCAGCCGCCCCATCCTGTTTTCTGCCGGAATGGAGTGCAACAGCGCAAATAATTTGTTAAAATTTAATTCCAAGTCTGAATCCAATACTTGTGAAATCCTTCGCGATAATGACCATGAAAAGCAGCGTTTGCATCCCTTCCTTCAAACCATTGTTTGAGGTCAGACTCCAGCTCCGTCTTTGAACTTAATATACATAGAGGATTCTTTCAGAGGCATCCAGATTGTTTCCTAGCAGC
This sequence comes from Chiloscyllium punctatum, assembly GCF_047496795.1. Classification (NCBI taxonomy): domain Eukaryota; kingdom Metazoa; phylum Chordata; class Chondrichthyes; order Orectolobiformes; family Hemiscylliidae; genus Chiloscyllium; species Chiloscyllium punctatum. The sequence goes on from NC_092752.1 coordinate 36,775,775, forward strand.
AATCTTCTTTCCCTTTTATCTTTCCTTACTTTCTGGAACTGTTTATCTTTCACTGAGCACTGTCATTGGAAGGTCACTCTCACAGCTGCTGAACCTATTCATCATCCCTTCCATAAAAACAGATTTCCATAGCGGAAGCTGCGGAACATGTCCAGAGAATGTTTCAAGGCCAAATTCTGTAGCAACAAATAAAAAAGACAGCATGCCTTCTCCTGGTCTACTTTTGATGAATTTTCATGCTATAAAAAGTACCAAAGCCATGCGACATAATCTTTGACATAGATCCTTTCTTCAAGGTGCTTTGCATAAGTATATTGACTCTTGAATCCCTTTGCCACGTATCACTGCTCCTGCTGGTTTATATGTTGGAGTACTGAATTGCCTGTGCCTTGGATGATACAGACAGATTTCTGTGTCTGACCAAATATGATTCATTACAAATGTGTTACTATCAGTCTGTCTGTCCCTGTGGCTACTGTTCAATAAGACAGCAGCTGTAAAACTTTTGAGAACAACAATAAAATTATTTGGCACAAATTAAACTTTCTTCATTTTTAATTACGTCCCATTGCCAATTTAGAAAAGGGCAGGTTAACATCCAGCCTTAATATTTTTCATTGTCAAATACCTTGTGAACATTCCCTATCTAGGCTTAGAAACATGACTTCCTGGAGAGGAGTAATGATCTCTCCCATACAGGAGGTTCCCAACTGGAAGATGATGGCTGTGCTGGCTCTGTACTGGAGTGACCCAAAACTGTTCAGCTCACTCCTCATTAACCCCACAACATCCTTGGTTTCAAATGTTAACTCACTTTTCCCTTGAAGGATGCAATGATATCTATCTCAACCCTTCCTTCTGACAGACATTGCATTCTCCAGTGACTCACTGTGTACAGAAACTTCTCACCTCAGATTTTTAGCAATAATTTTGAATTAATGGCCTCCTCATCATTGACTCTCCAACTGTAAAACGTTTCACTATTAACTCTAATAAAACATTATTTCCAAATACCAAAAGAGAACATGCTGGCAAATCTCAGCAGGTCTGGCAGCATCTGTAAGGAGAGAAAAGAGCTGACGTTTCGCGTCTAACTGACTCTTTGTCAAAGCTAAAAAAAAGGGAGAAATAGGGAGGTTTTTATACTAGGCTCAGTACTGCTGCCTCACTGCACCAGAGACCTTGGTTCAATTCCCATCTCAGGCGACTGTCTGTGTGGAGTTTGCACATTCTCCTCGTGTTTGCATGGGTTTCCTCCGGGTGCTCCAGTTTCCTCCCACAATACAAAAAAAAATGTACAGGTTAAGTGAATTGGCCTTGCTAAATTGCCCGTAGTGTTAGGTGATGGGTTAAATGTAGGGGAATGGATCTGGGTGGGTAGCGCTTCGGTGGGTCGGTGTGGAATTATTGGGCTGAAGGGCCTGTTTCCACACTGTAAGTAATCTAATCTAATCTAATCTAAAAAAACTGAAATTCCTGTTCCCTTCCCTTACTGACTGTAAGAGCAAATTACTTCAGATGCTGTAACCTGTACTGAAAACAACAAATGCTGGAAATTACAGTAGGTCAGACAGCATCCACAGAGAAAGAGAATGTTCATCTAAACTGTAATCAGTGCGTTTTTCAAAAAGATCTGTGAGTTTGCTAACCTTTGAGTGTGTGACCAGCTTGAATAACCAGCAGCACCTTTTTGAGGGTTTAACTAAAAATACTCACCCCAAAAATCAAATGCAATGTTACTTACTCACCCATTCACAAATAAGGTAAATGAAAAAATAACATGAAAAGTGAACTTGTGCAAGTTACAAACAAAAGAATATATCAGAAATCATTTTGTAAGAAAGTGTGCATTGCAGGTCGAATGAGGAAAATGTTTTCACTCCTGAAGTGTTGTCTACATGAGTTCAATTACTCGCATCATATTTCAGAATTGTAGAACTGTAGCAGAGGCCTGAAAGAAAATTGAAAGAGAGAAAGTTCAAATCACATTGTGACACTGAGCATTTTAAATCCAATTCATGAATTAAATATGGAATGAAAGGTTAAGGATAACCATAAAACTACGTACCATAAACCCCCCTGGTTTATTCATGTTCATTCAAAGGTCTGGAAAGTCATGACATTGGAATTGAGAAGGGCCTCAACACTACTTTGTAAAAGGCAAATCAATGCTGGTCATGCCAGTGCTGTCCAATTGCTGTGAAAGAATGAACAAAGATTTTCTATGACAGTTAATGTCTTACTTGTAAATAATCAGCAAGTTATTTATAGCCAGTTCTAAATAATCAATGTATACAATGAATTAAATTAGATCCAACACTGGATCCTGTGATTCACCACTTCCTTCAGTTCAAGCAATATCTTCCTTTGTTGTTTATTAACCTAATTTCTATTTATGGTGCTACACTTCATCTTCTACCATACCTGAATTTGCCTTCTGATAAGATGCCATATTAACACTTTGTGCAAGTTCAAAACATCTATTACATTCTCTCGATATCTTTGAAGAAATGACTACAATGTTTAAACATGACTTGTAATTAATAAACACTTGTTTTTTGTTCTTCATTCATTTATGAGTTTCTCTACATTCACTCGTTTGATCTTGAATTGCGAATTCTGTGTTTGGCCCACAACTGAGGTCTGACAAGTTAGTTTCAGTTACCATGTTGATCCTACCTGCTCCACCTGAACACAGTTCTTATTTCGGCTGCTCTCCAAATAAATTAAGGAGAATTTATCAGTTGTGGCTATAGACTCTTGCTTGGACTTGTTCCTGTGGTGTTACAACCAGTTGAGGAACGTTGGAAAGGCTCCTCTCTTTTCTCACACCGTTTGATTGTTACAGAGTTTTGATCTGTTTTAGAAAAGGGATATGTTTGCCAATTTACCATCTACTTAACAGGTTTACTTGAATAGTGACAAGTTTTATTGAGTTAAAGAAATCAGTAGTTTTCTTTTTGTGCTAAAACCACCCAGATAAAAAAGGTTATAAATAATTAAAAATATGTTCTGATGTTTGCAACTTGCGCCCAACAAATTTGAATATTAACAAGGCAAAACACAAATTACAACCATGATGCAGAGGTGCTGGGGCACTGGGGGGTGGACAAGGTCAGAAGTCATACAACATTAGGTTATCGTCCAACAGGTTTATTTGAAGCCACAAGCCTCTGGAGCGCTGCTCTTTCGTCAGGTGAGGTGACTTCAAATAAACTTATTGAACCGTAACCTGGTGTCATGTGACCTCTGACCTTACAAATTACAGAATAGAGGAAGATTACTTTGGCCAATTTAAAGTCTTATTAGAAGAAGAACGATGAGTTTATTTGTGCAGATCCAGATGCTTTGGTTCTCAGCTGCACCCATTTTTAAAGTTGCAGTTGTACTTTTCTTCATTTTGAAATGCTGTTGCAGAGATTGAAATCTTCCTGTAGAGTTGCAGAAGCTGTTACACTCATTGGTGTTATTTTCTCAACTGAGTATCATAAGTGAAGGCTGCTGTTCTCTCGATGATAAAACTGACCAACAGATCTGACAATGTTGGGGAAAATTGTGAGCTGACAGATTGTGTCATTCCTGGTACATGTACATTGCTGACTGATCCAGCATCTACAGAATTGCCCATTCATATCTGCTGTAGGTACACACACAATGCCGTTAAGGAGGACTTTGGCCCAGCGACAATGAAGGGATGGCAAAGTCAGGTCAATGACCTGGAGAGGAATTTGCAGTTCCCATGTAGCTGCTGCTCTTATCCTTCTAGATGGAAGTGGCCGTGGCTTTGGAAGGTGCTGTCTGAGGATCTTTCATGAATTCCTGTAATGCATCTTGTAGATAGTATGTACTGCTGCCTCTGAGTGCCATTGGAGGAGGGAACGTGGGTTTGTGGATGTGGTGTCAATCAAGCGGACTGCTTTGTCCTGGATGGTATCTTCTTGAGTGTGGTTGGAGCTGCCCCCATTCAAGTTATTGCTCCTGTCTGCAATTGCATCCATTGAAACCTCAAGGGAATTTTTTTAGTCACCCACTGAGGCTAAAACTATCTCTCTGAGCACTCTCCTAATCAATCTCTGTTATGGCTGCCATCAGGTTTTTCAGTCTATTCGGGCTGAGCCCAAGCATTGCTAGTATGGCACTAGGCCTCCCCCATTCTGGCTAATTTTGTGAGAAAGTCTAACTGCATATTAATGTCATAACATGCGGTCAGGATGCAGAAATGATCAAGTTTCAATTTAAAATCAAGCTGCCTGTATCGAGCTGCCAGGATAGTCCAGCGTAGCCCTTGAGTCTTGCACTTTAAGCTCAGAAACAAGAATGTTACCGCAAGCCAACATTATAGAACATAGAACAGTACAGCACAGGAACAGGCCCTTCAGCCCACAACATTGTGCTGAACATGATGCCAAGTTAAAAACATCCCTTCTGCCTTCCCATGGTCATAGCCCTCCATTACTTGCTTATTCATGTCCTTCTCTAAAAGCCCCTTAAACACCCCTATCATATCGACTCCACTACCATCCCTGGCAACACGTTCCAGGCACCTATAACTCTCTGAGTGAAAACTTGCTCCTCACATCCCCTTTGAACTTTCCCCCTCTTACCTTAAATGCTTGCATTATAACCTATATCAATGTGAAATGGATCCAATGGAGCTCTGAACCAACCTTCTGCAGCTAATACTGATCTTTCATTGCAAGGATGCTCCATACATACTTGGAGCAAGCACAGTTCAAGGCAGGGTTAACCCCACAGATAAGGTTTCTCACTAAGAAATACCAACTCATTGAGCATCTTCTTAATCTTAGAAGTTCTAGAGCCCCTCTTGCGGATGATACATGTACTGGTTGTTCTGCTATAACAGGCATTTCATCAGTGTGAATTCACTATAACGCATTTGATGAATGGTGGATGGTGGTTGGATAACACAAACTTTCTTCTGAATGGGTGTAGCGATTTTCTATTAGTGACTTTCTACAGCGTGATTTTCTATAGCATAAGGTTGCAGAGGACGACAACTGTCGCGTTATAGCGAAATGACCTGTATCATGTTGCAGGGGCACAGACACTCGATATTGTTTGATTAAGGTAGAATCCCAGACAATGCATACCAAACTGTCGGAGTCAATCTGATTGCAAGTTGGGAATGCTTCTGCAAGTCTTTTCCAAGCATCAATGAATATAAATCAAAATTGGTAAAACAAACAAGTAACCACCATATCTGATTGTTTTTATCCACAGAACAGCCATTCTTTTTAAATCAACAGCTCCACACTGCCATGCTGAATCAATTTTATGGTTTATCAGTTGTCGCACTGGAGCTAACTCATTTGGAACTGGCTGAGTGTACAGAATTTACAAGCCTCCTGTCTGTCTTGGTTTAATAATTACTCTTTCCCCATACCTTTAAAGCGAAGCGACATTTTTATTTACCCTGAGTCACACTTTATTAAGCAGCTCCTCTGAAGAAAGATTCTCAAATATATTGTAACTGAGTTATTGCTTTTATCATCAAAGTGCAATTTTTATTATTGGCATTTTTACTGCAGTCAGTAGGAGGATGTCTGTGATCTTTAAAGGATAAATATGCAGCGATAAAGATGTTTGTTTGGCTATCTTGGCATTTTGTGGCACTCCAGTAATTATAATTCCAGGAAATCCCTGCTGTTAGTCATGACACATACTTTTAAAATTGACATAGTGGATATGGTCTCAGTAGCATAATGTTATATTGTCTATATTTGTTTAAGTTGAAGTGACAAACTACAAAAAACTGAAATCAATAAAGATGAAAGCCCAAATTTTGACTTGGACTAAGAGGTGAGAGTGGGGCCAATAATGAGCAATGGACTTATGCCAACTCATTAGCATGGAGCCTATAACCTATATGTTTCCTGACAATATTGTAGCCGTAACTCGTACCCAAAGTATGGAGAACTGAGGTGAGGTCAATGAGTGTGAATGATTTAAACACATCAAGAGCTTGCCATTCATGAGATCCACAGGGATGGTCCCTGAGTCCACTAAGCTGGCCAGGTAGGGTTGGATAAATGGATTGGGGGCTGCGTGGAGGTGGTAAAGGTGTGAACTGATTGTACAAATAGTTGGAAGAGGAAGAGACCCAGAAAAGCTCCACTCTTGGCTTCTGGTTCGCAAGAAAACTGAAGAAGGTTTAAATCAACTTTATGTTCTTGGTCTTCTTTTCAGCACAGCGCCCAGGTTTTCCTGCAGGGATTGAATCCCTACTGTACAGGAGGGATTGCCCATCGAGTGTGCAATGACCCTCCAAATAGCATCTCACTCAGACCCCCGCTCTATCCCTGTAACCCTACATTCCCTATGGCCAATCCATGTAGCATGCACATCACTGAACACTGTAGACAATTTAACATGGACAACCCACCTAACCTGCACACCTTTGGACTGTTGGAGGAAACCAGAGCACCCAGAGAAGACCCATGCAGACACAAGGTGAGTGTACAAACTCCACACAGGACAGTCACTCAATGCTGGGAGCGAACCCAGGTCCCTGGTACCATGAGACACCAGTGCTAACCACTGAGCCACCATGCCATCCAGGACTGCAGCTTAAAATCCAGTCAGAGTCCAACTGATATTCATTATTGAACAGTTTATGAGTCTGTCATTGGACTACTGCAAGGGCTATACAAGATTAGATTACTTACAGTGTGGAAACAGGCCCTTCGGCCCAACAAGTCCACACCGACCCGCCAAAGCGTAACCCACCCAGACCCATTCCCCTACATTTACCCCTTCATCTAACACTACAGGCATTTAGCATGGCCAATTCACCTAACCTGCACATTTTTGGACTGTGGGAGGAAACCGGAGCACCCGGAGGAAACCCACGCAGACACGGGGAGAATGTGCAAACTCCACACAGAGAGTCGCCTGAGGCAGGAATTGAACCCAGGTCTCTGGCGCTGTGAGGCAGCAGTGCTAACCACTGTGCCACCATGCCACCAAGTCTCTCAAAAACAGACAGTTACAACGTGGTCCAAGGAGTATGCAGAAGGGAGGTTTCTTCCTCTATTTTGACTTCCACATGATCCATTTTTGTCAGGCCTACTGTATTCCAATCGATCTGAAAGAAAGAGTTAGATGATTTGGTTCAATATAACCAGCATGAAAACATTAGATCCCATTCAAGAAAAGTCTGAGTTCAAATTTCAGCCTTGACACCTTCAGTTTCAGTCAGGTTTTGTACATTTTTGGTTAATTGGACCAAGTGAGTTTAGGTTACTGCGTGGTTCTGGTCTGAAGTTGGATTCTAGATTCTGAGGTTAAATTCCCAAAGGCCCAATATCTTTTTTCAAACGATAAAAGGTAAGAAAAACTGAAGCTACTGAAATAATTGAGACTTCAGAGTTTTGATGAGCTATCCTGGAAGGTAATTTTTTAAAATGACTTGGGGCAATTGAATGGATTGGTGTCACATTCCAGGTAGCACTCAGTCATGGTGGGAAGGGCTGCTTTCATGCATTCTCAACATGTGGTTGTCTGGCTGTGATCCATTCCTATAAAATTGGAAGCTGGTTGAATTAACGGCCCTCTGTTGTCAGTCTTAAAACACAAGGAGATAAAGGGGGGGGTCAGAGGTCAAACAATTGACATTTTGTCCGGTTAAGAACAGGAAAAGTCACAAATAGTTAAAGCAACCTGCAACTGGCATGGAAGATACCATGATTAATGTCTCAGGCTTAACCAGTTCCAGAAGAGAGTGATCAGAGGAGAGTGTTCAACTATTTCCAGGCACAGTATTCTCTTTGCTGATGGCTTTCTGCATTATGAAGAGTTATGACGAAAAGAAGAAAATGAAATGAGATTTATGTACATATAGAACTTTTTTTCTTTATTTCTCTATTTTATACCTAATCTATCTTTTACCTATGACTTGTCCCTGAGATGGTGCCACGGCAATATTGTACACTTTTCATTGTACTCTTGTACTTGAGTACACGGGACAGTAAAACCGAATTCAAATTCTAATTCTGTTGGTTGATTGGGAAGAATTCTAAACCAGAAACACCGATGACCTTGAGTTAGGTGAGAACTCAAAATGTAAATTATCTCATGAATAATCTATGTCAAACCAGCCCAATTCTGGTTTGAATAGAAGTGAGAGACGAAGCTGTTCCCAAGAGATTGATTGGCCACCCCACTTCCAGGAGGTGGGTTTTTCATTTTAAGGATGTTGAATGCTTGATGGTTTTATCTTTATTTCAGATGGAAGCAATGACTCAGAAAACCCAGCAGTGAAAAGGAGGTGAGTTCTGCTACATTGACTATTGAGCTGCCAGCAACTGTGCTTGAACCCACAGTGATTTGTGAATCGATTACATCCTAAGTCACACGAGAAAGGTGGAAAATTGTGGGTTTGGAGGGGAAGCTGATTTGTCAGTGGAGAAGTTTGTTATTTTAATTAGTTTAAGTTTTGATGAAGTTAGATGTGTCAGGAAAGCTCAGTCTTGTGTTTTGCGGTATGTGGGAAGTCTTGTACACAGCTATCAACTTGGATGGCCACATTAAGTGATAGAGACATACAAGATGGAGATGACGCTTCGGTCCAACCCATCTTTAGCAAACAGATACCTGAAACTGATCCAATCCCATTTGCCACATATCGCTCTAAATCCTGGCAGATGGGGTTTTATATCGATAAATGCGAGGTGCTGCATTTTGGAAAGACAAATCAAAGCAGGACTTATACACTTAATGGTAAGGACCTTGGCAGTGTTGCCGAACAAAGAGAACTCAGGGTTCAGCTTCATAGTTCCTTGAAAATGAAATCTCAGGTCGACAGGATAATGAAGAAGGCTTTTGGTGTGCATTGAGTATAGGAGTTGGGAGGTTATGTTGCACCTGTACAGGACATTGGTTAGGCCATTATTTGGAATATTGCGTGCAATTCTGGTCTTCCTGCTATAGGAAGGATGTTATGAAACTTGAAAGGGTTCAGAAAAGATTTACAAGGATGTTGCCAGGGTTGGAGGATTTGAGCTACAGGGAGAGGCTGAATAGGATGGCACTATTTTCCATGGTGCATCAGAGGCTGAGGGGTGACCTTATATAGCTTTATAAAATCATGAGGGGCATGGATAGGGTGAATAATCAACGTCTTTTACTCAGGGTAGGTGAGTCCAAAACTATAAGGCATAGGTTTAAGGTGAGAGGGGAAAAGTTTAAAAGGGATCTGAGGGACAACTTTTTCATGCAGAGGGTGGTGCATGTATGGAATGAGCTGCCAGAGGAAGTGGTGGAGGTTGGTACAATTACAACATTTAAAAGGTGTCTGGATGGGTATATGAATATGAAGAGTTTATAGGGAGATAGGCCAAATGTTGGCAAATGGACTAGATAAGTTCAGGATATCTGGTCGGCATAGATGAGTTGTTTCAATGCTGAACATCTCTATGACTCTATGAGTCCATTCATGTACCTGTTCAAACGTCTTTTAAATTTGTTTTCCTCTGCAGGAAGTGCCACTAATTTGACCAACTTGAACACCTTGTTTTATAGCTTGGGCACTGGTTGGACTGCATCCACAGCTGACTGCTGCCATGTTCCATGTTCAAAACACCAGTGACTTTGATGGCTGCAGAAGGGGTCAGCCATACTGGCTGCAAGGCATCAATGTTAGGTCACTGTGCCACCAGGTTCTGAGACCATCCCCTTGGGAAGGTACAGGCTTGGCCAGCACTGGCACTCTGTCATCTGCAGGTGCTTGGCTTTTGGGTGGTCCATCTGATGTCCTGGGTAGCATTTTCTTTCCCTTCCAGCCTCTCCCTATGCTCTTGCTTTCCTCAATGTCCTTATGTCAATGTCTAGGCCCTTCCAAATATTATGACTGGTGTGGCGTTTCTGCCAATGACTGCTGCCCCGATGATACCAGCAGTCCTTAATTGTCGGGAAATTCCTGTTCCTCTCCATCAACATTCGAGAGTTCTTTTCCACGGTTGGTCAGTTGAGTGAATGGTGATTGTATTTTTCAGACAGGATAACCAGCTTTCCCATGAGCCTTCGATGCACTGTGCGTGCCAGGATCACCTAGATGTGTCCCAGACACTTAGTGTTCACCACACCTGCCAACTGAAAATCTGAAATGCGCTCAGTCAAATCTTTTAATTATGCTCCACTTAACTGGAGGCATGACAGATTCCTAATAATACCCCTCCCACTTTCTCATCGCAAGTAGCATTGTGCTCTGGACACAGCAGGATAAGCACCAAGATGTCGGGAAAACAGTTTTCATACTGAGCTGCATTTGTTTCCATCCACATCAACAGTGGAAAATCCGGCCCTTTCTTTTCTCTGTTGGGGGCATTTAAAAAGGAAGCAACAGAACCATGAAGTTAGGGTGAAGTAATTTAAGAGGGAAATCAATCAGCTTTTCATACAAAGGATAGTAAATATTTCGAGTTCTCTTCCTCAAAAGCCTGAGTTGATTTGGAAATTTCAAAGCTGTTTGTAGTTGTTCGGTAAGAGATTGGATTTAAGGTGAATAAATCGAGTTTGTACAAAGATCAGAAATTATCAAAGCGATTAATAGAACAGGTTCAAAGGTCTGTTCCTGTGCCCCCTGCTCCAGTATTGCTACACAAATATCAGGAGAGCCTATATGGTAGTGTCCCTACCTCTAGTGCAGGATGTCTGGATTCAAGTCCAACACACTGCAGAAATGTGCCATAGCATCTTTGCACAAGTTAATTTTAAAAATATCTGGACAAGCAACAGGAAATCGTGGGTGTGGGTTTGTTTTCTCTGTTTGGAAGAAAGAGTTCTGCCCCTTATTGTTAGCCTTCAGCTGCCACCTGGAGGCTCTGGGATCATGCCACAGTTAATATATTCACTAAGTGTTGTTGACTATTGGCACCTTCTCTTTAAAAAGGAGGGTTAGCTCCCACCATTCAAGAATTAAAATGGCTTTCACCTTTCTTCGCGTTAGGATTTTTGTCCTTTTGATTCAGACATCATCTTTTTGACTTCAGTAAACGATTTCAGTCACTTACATGACAGCACAAGAGAAAGGAAAATAATGTCAAATTGAAAAAGTCTGGGACTGATATATAAAAAAATCCCAGGAATACAGTGATTATTGTTGACTGCCATGAGCCATTCTGCACTATTGGTCAAAATTGTATGCCTGTGGAATAAAGTTTATCAACCACGAGGTCTTTTTCCTATGATTTTGAATCAAAATTTATTTGGAAAGGAATCTGGGACAATTTGTTTTTTTTTATGTTCATTGTAAATATAGTTTACAGAAGAATAACAAATCATCATTTTACACATTGTGTCATAACTACCGAAGTGGTGTGCCATAAATCAAGCCCCACTGTTCAAGGAGATGCCATAAATATGAAAATGTGATCAAACTACTGAATTACCCAGAATTCAGGTTCAAGGCCCCAGTTCAGATCAATCTTCCAACATTCTTTTGACTCTATGCTAGCGGTGTGAGGTTAAGGGTGCACAAATTGTCAGTCTCTCACTCGTCCTCTCAATGCCTCTAAATATGTTTTCTCCCCATTTCTTTGCAGCAAAGGTATTCACAGGGAGATCCATTTACAGGTAATTCTCTTATAACACTGTAGTCATGTTCCAGCAAAACCTTGGTTAATAGAAAATCGCTTAATAGAAATAATGGGACCTATGGCAAAAGTGGGGTTGGGACAGACCAACAAAGAATATCACTCAGACTCGCACAAAAATCACCCAAATGCCTAACACAAGACATAGCATAGCCTGAATAAAGGTTTAAATCATTTTTATTAACAAAGCAAAAGTAAACTTAATGCATTATATTGAAAAAGTACTGTTAATGCAGAGACAGAGGGACATCATCGTCACCACCTTCAGGTGCAGTTGTGGATGCAGAAGTGGGTGGCTGTGGTTGATTGTCTTCTGCCTGTTTCTTGGGGGTTGGTTTAGATTGTGGGATATGCAGGTACGAGAACAAATTAGAAAGACAACTGGCACATGTGAGAGTAATGCAGTCCTGCAGGAATTAAACAGGGCTTATACGGGAATTATACAAGAATATTCTTGTAGGAGAAAGTGAGGGCTGCAGATGCTGGAGTACCAGAGTTGAAAAATCTCGTGCTGGAAAAACACAGCAGGTCAGGCAGCATCCGGGGAGCAGGAGAATCGACGTTTCGGGTATAAGCCCTTCTTCAGGAATGAGGCTGGTGCGCCAAGCGGGCTGAGATAAAGGTTAGGGGGGAGGGAATTTTGGGGAGGGGCGTTGGGAATATGATAGGTGGAAGGAGGTGAGGGTGAGGGTGATAGGCCAGAGAGGGGTTGGGGGCAGAGAGGTTGGGAAGAAGATTGCAGGTCAAGAGGGCGCTGCTGAATCCAAGGGTTGGGACTGAGATAAGGTGGGAGGGGGAGAAATGAGGAAGCTGGAGAAATCTACATTCATCCCGTGTGGTTGGGGGGGTTCCTAGGTGGAAGAATATTCTTGTCTCAGTGAAAGAGCAATGAACATTCATTAGCTTAATTTTTGAGATTAAGCTGCTCAATGTATAGGACTGTACCTCTCAAATACTCTGACGGCAGCTGATATACATTTGATCACACTGAAATCACACTATTGCAAACAGAGATAAGCATTCTTGAAAATATTCTTCCCTAATTCTTTGTGACATTATAGCCAAATCACACTGCTGAAACATTCTTTATACAAGAACAACCTATATGGAAAAATGGTGAGTGACAACAGGCAAAAGGAAATTTCCTGTTCTTTCTTGATGCATGAGGGAGAGTAAGAGATTTAGATGTTTTCTCTTTGCAGGCCAGAAGCTGGTCCTGTATTCTCCAAATACAAGGCTGTAGCCACCTGCCCATGAACCAATCAGGTGGCTGTTACTATGCTGAGCCTGACTGAGCATACAGCAACTGGTTGTGATTGAAAAGAAACAAAGAAAACCAACTAAAGACTGTCTTTGGGCAAACCCACCCTGAAATCCAATGTGCATGCCCACACACACATACCTGTGTACATGTGCACGGACGCACACACACACATACCTGTGCACATGTGCACGGACGCACACACACACATACCTGTGTACACGTGCACGGACACACACACACACACATACCTGTGTACACGTGCACGGACACACACACACACACACACACATATACCTGTGTACACGTGCATGGACACACACACACACATACCTGTGTACATGTGCATAGACGCACACACACACACATACCTGTGTACATGTGCACAGACACACACACACATACCTGTGTACACATGCACGGACGCACACACACACATACCTGTGTACACATGCACAGACACACACACACATACCTGTGTACATGTGCACAGACGCACACACACATGCACACACACACACATACCTGTGTACATGTGCACAGACACATACACACACACATACCTGTGTACACATGCACGGACGCACACACACACATACCTGTGTACATGAGCATGGACACACACACACATACCTGTGTACACGGATGCACACACAATGCAAGCACACACACACATGTAATACTAATGTGTTTCATGTTCTCTCCCACTGCAATATTGTTCATTTTACTGCCCAAGATCCATTTGTTTCAAATGGGAGACATGTCAGTTTCCTTATCCATAATTTGTTAGCCCCAGTTAAATGTTCCAGCATTTTGTAATTTTGAATTAGATTAGATTAGATTACTTACAGTGTGGAAACAGGCCCTTCGGCCCAACAAGTCCACACCGCCCCGCCGAAGCGTAACCCACCCATACCCCTACATCTACATCTACATTTACATTTACCCCTTACCTAACACTATGGGCAATTTAGCATGACCAATTCACCTGGCCTGCACATCTTTGGACTGTGGGAGGAAACCGGAGCACCCGGAGGAAACCCACACAGACACGGGGAGAACATGCAAACTCCACACAGTCAGTCGCTTGAGGCAGGAATTGAACCTGGGTCTCAGGCGCTGTGAGGCAGCAGTGCGAACCACTGTGCCACCGTGCCGCCCACAATTTTGAATAAAGAAGGTTATTTATTTCTCAAACACACATCTTAGATTTAAAACATGATGTCTTACACATTTACCATATATATAGAAATATATAGATTAGCTACAGATAGAGGTAGTGAACTGTTACAAACTATATTTAGTCAGTTTGTGCTTATGATTTCTGTCTCCCAGAAGGCAGACCCGGGTCTTTGAATGAACTGGTGCTTCAAAGTTGATGTGAGGGTCGTGTACTGAAAGGATTCTCAGCAGGCTGTGAGGTTTCTAGTAGTCAAATTTCTAGGAGGTTGATCTCAGTTCAAAAGTTAGGGGTTATCCTTTTCTCCACTGGATTCTCCTGCTTGCAAAGTATTGCTGTTGGCTGCTTGAATTATGTGCAGCGAGGTTGATGACTTTTGGTGCAATTCAGATTCAAAAGAGTTTCTAGCTGAGTTTAAAAGTGGACAGCAACATGGCACCCTCATCATGTGATGTCCTTTTCCCAAGCAAAGAGGTGCAGCACATGTTAATTCCAGCAGATGATGTTGTTGTTTGGCACAGTTGAGAATTTGAGACAGTCATTGGTCTGAGATTTCTGCATTCTTCCTTTTATCAGCCCTGATGCTGCTCCACATTTCTGTCCAAGTCAAGTGAGTCTGGCTCCTTCAGAAATGTGGACTTCCAATTCAAGAGCTTCATTGCAGCACTGGAGTGTCAGCAGAGAAACAAACCATGCTCCCTTTTCACAGCACTACCTGCAAATCCTGACACCAAAACATTTGTGAGTGGTGAATTTCGGTGTTAAGTGTCTGGAATTGACTCTCCCTTCAATTAGCCTTCTGAGTGGAAGACCTCAACAGTGGCAAGTGCTTCCACCTCTCATACCATGTAATTCCCCAAAAGGGTGGTGAAGAGTTCACTTGCATGATTATTGGGGTTAGGAGTGGAAGATTGTTTAAGGAAAGTCGTTGAGAGCCATGGCAGATTGAGTGCACAAATTCCTGTAAATGTCTCTGTTGGGTTGATGACTCCAGAGAATGGTGAGATATTACCTCCCATTTAATCTGAAAGATCGCACAGTCTGTCAGAGCATCCACATCCCTTTTCTCTTTTTGTTCCATTCTTTTAATCTTATCATGTCTTGTCTGCTTTCCTGTGCTCACTGTCTTTCTGCTTTCACTGGTATATCACCAGCTGCCAATTCCTCACAGAACATCTTCTTAGCTTTTATATCTACTTCTCCTTTTTGCAGAACTCCCTACAACAGTGGGACACAAACTTTTTTACATTGCCTTTCAGGCTGGACTTGAGGGTAGCTGGACTTTACTGTGGCAGATGTTGAGTTGGTCTCAAAATCTCATCCAATCTGACATGATGTTCGCCAAGAAGATGTACAAAGCTTGTCAAAACCTATCTTTTAGGATCTGTTCAGCAGTCAGTGGCTTAAAGACCTGCATTCAGGCTGCACATCTCTTCTGCCATGAAGGATGTTAGCAGTACTATTGATATTATTGCTTGATTAATAATCCGCCAGCTCAACTAATGTTCTGGGGATCTGGGTTCACATCCTGTCATGGGCGATGGTGGAATTTGAATTGTATTTTTAAAATCGGGAATTAGGAATCTACTGATGATCAGGAAACTATTGTTGACTGTCGGAAAAATCCATCTGGTTCACTAATGCCCTTCAGCCAAGGAAATCTGCCATCTTCACCTGGTCTGACCTACATGTAACTCTATACCCACAGTTATGTGGTTGACTCTCAACTACCCTGTGAAAGAGCCTAGCAAGCCACTTAGTTGCATCAATCACAACAAAGTCTCAACAAAGAAATGACATTGGATGGAGCATTCAGCATTGATCCTGGCACCAGAAAAGACAATAACAGAAATAGCCCTCTCAGCATTTAAAGTCTTGCTCACTAACATCTGGGGCTAATGCCAAAGTTGGGAGAGCTGTCTCACAGATGACTCAAGTAACATCCTGACACAAACATACTCATGGAATTATATCTTACAGGCAATATCCCAGACATCACTATCACCTTCCCTGGATCTGGGTTGTCCCACCGGCAGGACAGACCCAGTGGAGTGGCATCACAGCGACGTACAGTCGAGAGGGAGTTGGCCTCGTAGTCCTTAACATTGGCATCATCCCCACGAAATCTGATGGCTTCAGGTTAAACATGGGCAAGGTAGTCTCCTGCTGATTACCATGTACCGTTCTATTCAGTGGATGAATCTGTGCTCCTCTGTGTTGAACAGCACTTGAAGGAAACACTGAGGGTGGCAATGGCATAAAATATACTCTAACCGGGGGATCTCAATGTCTACCACCAGGAGTGGCTCAGCAGCAGTACTGCTGATTGAGCTGGTCAGGTCCTAAAGCTGCTAGACTCAGTCTGCAGTGGGTGGTGGAGGAACCAACAAGAGGGATAAACATACTTGACCTCATCTTTACCAATTTGCCAGCTGCAGATGCATCTGTCCTTGACAGTATCAGTAAGATTAACTACTGCACAATCCTTGTGGCAATGAGGTCGTGCATTCACACTGAGAATAACCTCCATCATGTTGTGTGGCATAATCATCAATCTAAATGGGACAGACTTTGAATACATCTAGCAACTCAAGACTGGGCATCCATGAGGCGCTATGGGCCATCTACAGCAGCAGGATTGTACCCCAGTACAATCTGTAACCTCTTGGCCCAGCATATCCCCCACTCAACCATTCCACCAAGCCAGGGAATCAACCCTGGTTCAATGGAGGGTGCAGGAGGGCATGTCATGAACACACAAGTCAAACGTGAAAATGAGGTATCAACCTGGTGAAGCTTAAGCAGGACTGCTTGCATGCTCAGCAGCATAAGCAGCAAGTGATAGATAGAGTTAAGCAATCCCACAACCAATGGATCAGATTTAAGTTCTGTAGTCTTGCCACATCCAGTCGTAAATGATGGTGGACAATTAAACAACTCACTGGAGAAGAAGGCTCCACAAATATCCCCATCCTCAATGATGGACTAGCCCAGCACATCGGTGCAAAAGATAAGGCTGAAGCTTTCACAGCAAATTTAAACCAGACGTGCTGAGTGGATGATCTATCTCGACATCCTCCAGTAGTTGCCAGTATTATAGATACCAGTCTTCAGCCAATTCACTTCCACATTATCAAGAATCTGTTGGAAGCATGGAAGCTGCAAAGGCTATGGGCCACAACAATATTCCTGCAATTGTACTGAAGACTTGTGCTCCAAAACTTGCTGTTCCCACAGTCAAGCTGTTCCAGTATAGATACCACACTGGCAACTACCTGTCAATGTGGAAAATTGACCAGATAGATTATGTAACAAAAACAGGACAAATCCAACCTGGCCAATTACCACCCCATCTCGATAATCAGTAAAGTGATGGAAGGTGTCATCAATTGCATTATCAAACAGCACCTGCTCAGCAATTATCACTCAGCGATATTCAGTTTGGGTTCTGTCAGGATGATTCAGCTCCTGACCTCACTGCAGCCTTGGTTCTAGAGGAGAGTTGAGAGTGGCAGCCCTTGACATCAAGGCCGCATTTGACCAAGTATAACATCGAGGAGCACTCGCAAAACTGGAATCAATGGGAATCGGGGGCAAACTCTCCCCTGTTTGGAGTCATACCTGGTAAATAGGAAGATGGCTGCAATTGTTGGAGGTCAGTTGTCTCAACTCCAGGACATCTCTGCAGGAGTTCCTCAGGGTAAAGTCCTAAACTCAACCATCTTTAGCTGATTCAGCAATGACCTTCCTCCATCTTAAGGTCAGAAATGGGGATCTTTACCAATGATTATACAAGGTTCAGCACCATTTGCAACTCCTCAGATACTAAAGCAGTCCATGTTTAAATGCAACAAGATCTGGACAATATCCAAGCCTGGGCTGATAAATGGCAAGTAACATTGATGCCACACAAATGCAAAACAATGACCATCCCCAATAAGAACAATCTAACCAAGTGCTCCTTAAGATCCAATGATGTTACCATTACTGAATCTCCCATTATCAACATCCCTGGGGTTACCAATGATCAGAAATCTAACTATACTCATCACACAATTCAGTTGATACAAGCACAGAACAGAGACTGGGAATACTGTGACAAGTAGCTGACCTCCTGACTCCCCAGAGCTTGTCCATCATCTACAAGACCAAGTCAGGAGTGTGATGGAATACTCCCACTTGCCTGGATGGGGGCAGTTCCAACAACACTCAGAAGCTTGACACCTTTCAGGACAAAGCAGCTGCTTGATTGGCATCACGTCCACAAGCATCCACTCCTTCTGCCACTGACCCTCAGGAGCAGCAGTGTGTACTATCTACAAGATGATCATATAAAGGTAGAGGTTTCCAGCCTTTGAATTTGTTTTGCAACATGCCATGCTGAGAGAGTGTACTAAAGCTTGCATTCAAATTGCTTAGCTTGAGCGCAGACATGCAAGTGCCGGTAGCTGTAATATCTGTAGATGTGGAGGTGTTGGACTGGGAGGGGCAAAGTTAAAAATCACACAACACTAGGTCACAGTCCATGAGGTTTATTTGGAAGTACTAGCTCACGGAGCCCTGCTCCTTCCTCAGATGTGGAGGTGCCGGTGTTGGGCTGGGGTGGACAAAGTTAAACATCACACTAACTACCTGACGAAAGAGCAGTGCTCTGAAAGCTTGTACTTCCAAATAAACCTGTTGGACTCTAACCTGCCTAACTTTATCGTACAGGAACTAACACCATACAGCATCACAGTGGCAGCAGGTCTGGCTATTACATGATGGTGGAAGTGCAGTGCTAAGCATCAGTACCTGCTTATAAGAAACTCCAAGATCTAATTTGCTGCATCTGGGAAACTCCACTGGAGATTACATAACCCTGGATCTCAAAGTATTCAGAAAACCAATGGCAATAATGTAAGAACTGATCTGTAAATTGTGCATCCATGAGACAGACTTACATTATTTCGACTTAAAGCTTAAGCTCTATCAAGGTATATACCTGTATTGTTGTTGCAATAAACCTAAACAAAATTTATGTTTGCTTCCTGATATATTCATTAAGGTGTAACGACTTCTTATAGTATTAAAACTAAAATCAATAAACAAAAGACTTAAAGGTTTAAAACTAAAATTGGCAGCCAAGGGATACTATTAGTTTAAAGAATTGTTAAAAATAAAAAGAGAAGCAAACTAAGGAAAATTAAACAAATAGAACAGAAAAACAAAGATTATAAAGGAACAAAAGGACCTGCACTGTACTATGATACATTAAAAAAGATCTTCAACAAGAAATGCAAGGAAAGCATTTGCTTATGGATTGAGCAGTGAATGGTATCTTTCCTGTATTATTGGAAGATGCCACACCAAATGTCAGGAATGTGATTTCCCTGAAGAAGAGCTTGCAGAGAGTCTTAATTGCCTCAACACTGATGAAAGCATTCAGGAAACGACAAAACGAACCATGTCATTAATGCCTTACTGGAAACTGAATAGCATCATAGTTCAAGGTTAATATTAATCACATGCTTTAGGTGCAGAAAATATTATTACTATGCTCAGCAATGCGCAATAAACTAACAAAATCGGTCCCAGGTGCAATTTCTCTAGAATTCTCCTGCCCAGAGGTTACACATTTCTTCACATCTGCAAAGCATGTGACACCAAAAGCTATTGGCCACACATGTACAGGCAACTGATTTCAAAACACAGACCAGAGCTCAAAACAAGACCAAGGTGACCAACAAGATAGCATAACACCCACGATGTTCACAGCACAAGAAGTCATAAAAACATACACAAACATATCAACAAATTGCCAAATAAATGAAAAACAAATTTTGGAAGTTGGCCAAGCTTTTCATATTGTCAAACTCACAAACCATGTCGATGGTCTGACACAACCAAAAGCTGTCACAGCTAATATTAGTATATGTTTCCAAAAGGCAGTTGGACACACCCTGAAAACCAAAAGTGACAAATGACCTAATGCCAACATTTATCACAACAAGTCCGAAAGACAAGTGTCTCACCAATCTCTCCGTAGGCTCCATGGTGCAGCCTACAAAAGACCATCTCATTACAATTAAGAGATCACCAAGTCCATGCCAGTGGCATAACCACAGTGTAATGCTAATGTGCAAGCTCAGCTTGAATTCTTCAAAACTTCTATATGGTAGATACCAATAGGCAGGCAGTGGCCGGAATGCCAGGATGCATAAAACTCAGCATGGTAACAATTCTTGAGGTTCAAATCACTCCATGATGGTGCAGATGAAAGAGCCACAGGATCTTCACCTTGAATGATAAAGGAGAATGAAACAGATACACGACCAGTGGGCAGGCAAAGAATTATTGTAAATCCACACAGGACAGAGAGTGTGAGTCAGAAATCAATCACAAATACCTGGATGCCAGCAAAGGTCTCTTCAATATGTAACTAGCTCAAATCATATCAAGTAATTACTGAATATAGTATTAGGTTGCGAGGACATAGAAACCAGTTCAAGTCAATGTACATTATGTCAATTATTCGCACAGTGAGGGAGCAAAGTCTATCATGATTGTGTGATGATGCTGAGTGACAGAAACAGCAGCATGACAACTAAGTTGTCAGCCAAAAGAAACTCGAGAGTAACAAATACCCTTCCAAATGGATATGCAATCATCAGATTAGGACAAATAATCAAATCTCCAAAATATTACATTGAAGTTTTAATTCCTAATCTTTTTCACTCTGTTTTCATCTGTGTGTATAATTATTAAATCGATGATGTGTTTATGTACAAGTATTTCTTCTTTTCTTTGGATAAAGAGGAATGTTTTGTTATTTCTCATAGCTTTAAGGGATACATTCATGATACCATCACTATCAAAGCATATGACCTCATGATAGAAAGATGTCAGTCCCCATCTAATTGAGTCCCTTGAGCATGACATGCATGCTATGGCAATGAAGCGTGCAACAATTTACATCTGAATTGCTTAGCTTGAGTCGAGATATATGAGTGCATGTGTTTGTGGGATACAAGGACCCGTATTGAAAGTTCTGCTATTCATGTCTTGTTCTTCCATATGGGAGCTAACAGAAGTACCAGGTCGTATCTGACCCTAGTGGCAGGAGCTCACAATTGTCATGTCACAGATCAGAGGAGCTTCATTCAACTCAGTGAGTATTTTTTAGCCAGTTCCACTGGGGGCCAGGAAACTAGGCATGCTCCACTGGCTACAGTATCAGCAGTGTGGACTGGGACTCCTGGCGGTGGTGCCCAGAACCTCGACTCTCAGTGGCGTTAGGCCTAGAGCCTGGACTCCTGCAGTGGTATGCCTGGAGGGTGGACTCTTAGTGGGGTTGGTGATGTGGCAGCAGATTTGGGGTCCCTGGGGCATCGGTGTCACCGTTGTTGTTTCCACAACAGGACTCCTTGAGGACCGAAATGCCTTGTAGAGACTTTGCAGAAGCTCTGGAGCCATGCTTGAGACCCTGTTTGAACAGAAGATGAACTCTGTTTCATTTTTTTTTTTGCAACTTAAAATGATGTCAGACTGTGGTGACAAAACACTTTTCACTGTATCTTCAAGGTATATGGGACAAGCCTGGAATCAAACCCTGGTTCCTGGCACTGTGAGGCCGCAGTGCTAACCACTGAGTCACCATACTGTCTGAGTCACGGGGCACACATACCTCCAAAAACTAGCGATCACTGGGGTGGCACGATGGCTCAGTGTTTAGCCCTGCTGCCTCACAGCACCAGGATCCCAGGTTTGATTCCAGCCTCGGGTGACTGTCTGTGTGGAGTTTGCACATTCCCCCCCCCCCCCCCACCCCCGTGTCTGTGTGGGTTTCCTCCAGGTGCTCCGGTTTCCTCCCACACTCCAAAGATGTGCAGGTCAGGTGAGTCGGCCATGCTAAATTGTCCATAGTATTAGGTGCATTAGTCAGAGGGAAACGGGTCTGGGTGGGTTACTCTTCGGAGGGTCGGTGTGTACTGGTTGGGCTGAAGGGCCTGTTTCCACACTGTGGGGAAACTAAACTAAACATATGGTGTGGATTTTAATTAAATGGAGCCCTTTCCTGTTGATGAATTCTGCAGCCTTCTCAGAGCGATATGCTATGTTCTCAAATCCTACTACCCAGGCTGCAGCACTGAGCTCAATGAAGTGCTGAGACCGTGCACCGATGACATTTGTCACTATCCTGACATATTTACTGCAGCTCCCACATCTGACAGAGTGCAGTCTGAGTGCCCTGGGTTCAAATGAAGCCTGTGCCAGCACTATAAGCACTCACTCATCCACAGGGAATGGAGCTGGGGCCTCCTGTCTATCCCATACATCCTGAATCGCCCGAGAGCTGTAACTTCTCCCTGAGCTCTTCATCCCCCCATGATGGGCCATCTCTGCCCTTGGGCTGGCAGGTGCTCCTGAATCCATCTTCTCCTTCCTAGGAAGGTAGCTACCAGATCAGCTCAAGGCTCTCGGTGGAAAGCACCCACAACAGGAACAAGACGAGCAAAAGAACTTCTTAGGTCTTGGAAATCTGATCGGTGGAACATCCTGGGGGCTCAACACATTTCTGCACGCAGTCAGACATGGATCAGGTGGGAAATGTCTCCATCATCCAGCCACATTCAGGCTGAGCCTGTGAAGCCTGTTGGTGAAGTAACAGCACCACTTGCATGACCATCCAATGTCATTGAGGAGAGACAGCTCTAACATGGTGGTTCAGTAGTTAGTACTGCTGCCTCACAGTGCCAGGGACCTAGGGTCAATTCCAGCCTTAGGTGACTATCTGTGTGGAGTTTGCACATTCTGCCTTTTTCTGTGTAGGTTTTCTCTTGGTATTCTGGCTTCCTTTCATAGTCCAAAGATGTGCAGGTTAGGTAGATTGGCCATGGGAAACATAGAGTTACAGGGATAAGATAGGAGGAGGGTCTGGGTGGGATGCTCTTTAGAGCAGTTGTATGGACTTGATGGGCCAAATGGCTTGCTACCACTCTGTAGGAATTCCATGATACTTACAATGACAGATCCTGGTTCACACAGGAACTTTGGGTCCATTCCCCTTCAGTCAACAACAGACTCTTACAGCATCAGTGCTGCTAACTTCCACGTTATTGAGATGCTGAAGTTTAATTTGCAAGTACCAACTTTGCAAATCGGCTTTGACTAAAATTTGACTCCCTAAGCTCCCTAAGCACAGCAAATGCATGATGAAACCATTGCAAATTTAACATAGCTGCAGTTTACAAGCAACTGCTTCGTGTATTTGTAGCCTCCAGCACACATGGATCCCATTAAACTGGCACGCACTCTGCCCACCTGAGCATTGCCACAGCTATTGTCACTTAACCACACATCCACAAAATGGCAGGTGACAGCTGGCAATACAGCTTGTTGTGGACACCTTCAACATTGGGCCCCAAGTGGTCATCAAGTGCCACACCCTAATCTCTATGTCACCATTTACCTCATATTACAACTATCTCCACCTAGTGGTGGCATATCACTTTGAACTTCATCTCCAAATGTCCACCCTGCCCCCTGAACCCCAACTTTACGCCTGAATGATGCCTACCTTGCTTCTCTGTAATCGCCCAGTGGAGGCCACAGTGCTGGTCACTGCCAGTAATTCCCCTCCCCCATCCTGACATATACTCCGACGCTGCTCTGCATATCCCTCATATATCTCGATTTCCCCGTCACCACTCTTGTTCCCACTTCCACTGATGCCTCTGCTTCCCCCTTACAGTTTTGAGTCCCCAGTCCTTCAGGAAGTGATGCCCCTAATTGCTCGTGACTGGGAGTGTTAGGGCTTGCTGACTGTCAGTGGCCCCCTCCTTGACTGGACTGAGTATTATCCCTCATTCAGTTTCGGACATGGTCATTTTGTTGCAGACATGTCCAGGCCATTTGTCACACAGGCACTGGCAAATGCCAAAAGTGTTACATTGACGTCTCGGTGCGTCCTACATCAAGATCACCCCCATCCTGGATTGATGTCTACTGACAAGCAGCTTGTGTGCGTGACTGAGAAGGAAGAGTACCACAGGACAGCAAGTACTGTCAGACATTGGCTCTGGCTGAAACAATAATGCGCTGATTGGCATGGCAGAACATGGATGCTGTGAACATCTAGGTAGTCGCTTAGTGAACGAGTGCTAAGAGAGCAAGGAACAGCCCTGCGATGTAGTCTGAGCCTGCTTGTGAGCTGGGTACCTGCCCACATGCAGCAGGTGTTGATGCCAGTTGCAGGTGCTTTGTGAGCAGTCTGCCAGTGAATGGGAGAGGTGCCACGATGATTGTAATGGGTTGGCAGGTGCCAAAGTTCATGGACAATGTGGCAAATGACAACATTTTCAACAAGTTCAATCTGGATTAATTTTGTTTTCCAAGTCAGCCACCTTGGCAGTTCAAAGAACTGCAGATGCTGGACATCTCAAGAAAAGACAGAAACTGCTGGAGAAATTCAGCTGGTCTGGCAGCACCTGAGAGAAAGACAGTGTTAACATTTTGAATCCAGTGGCTCTCTACTGGGTTCAGGTGGTGGTGTGGTGACCATACGCTTATAGGCCTAAATCTTACCCATTAGAAGTATGGTTTCAAATCTCACCATCGTGAATTTTAACTACAGCAGCCCTGTTGAAGGATTACTGGATAAGAAAATGGTATAAGCTGAAAATGTGTTGCTAGAAAAGCGCAGCAGGTCAGGCAGCATCCAAGGAACAGCAGAATCGACGTTTCGGGCATGAGCCCTTCTTCAGGAATGAGGAAAGTGTGTCCAGCAGGCTAAGATAAAAGGTAGGGAGGAGGGACTTGGGGGAGGGGTGTTGGAAATGCTATAGGTGGAGGGAGGTTAAGGTGAAGGTGATAGGCCGGAGTGCGGGTGGGCGCGGAGAGGTCAGAAAGAAGATTGAGGGTTGGGAAGGTGGTGCTGAGTTCGAGGGTTGGGACTGAGACAAGGTGTGCTGGAGGGGAAATGAGGAAACTGAAGAAATCTGAGTTCATCCCTTGTGGTTGGAGGGTTCCTAGGCGGAAGATGAGGCGCTCTTCCTCCAGCCATCGTGTTGCTATGGTCTGGCGATGGAGGAGGCCAAGGACCTGCATGTCCTTGGTGGAGTGGGAGGGGGAGTTGAAGTGTTAAGCCACGGGGCGATTGGGTTGGTTGGTCCAGGTGTCCCAGAGTTGTTCTCTGAAACATTCCACAAGTAGGCGGCCTGTCTCCCCAATATAGAGGAGGCCACATCGGGTGCAGTGGATGCAGTAAATGATGTGTGTGGAGGTGCAGGTGAATTTGTGGCAGATATGGAAGGATCCCTTGGGGCCTTGGAGGGAAGTAAAGGGGGAGGTGTGGGCACAAGAAATGCAAAACTTGTGCCCACACCTCCCCCTTACTTCCCTCCAAGGCCCCAAGGGATCCTTCCATATCCACCACAAATTCACCTGCACCTCCAACACATCATTTATTGCATCTGCTGCACCCGATGTGGCCTCCTCTATATTGGGGAGACAGGCCGCCTACTTGCGGAATGTTTCAGAGAACACCTCTGGGACACCTGGACCAACCAACCCAACCACCCCGTGGCTGAACACTTAACTCCCCCTCCCACTCCACCAAGGACATGCAGGTCCTTGGCCTCCTCCATCGCCAGACCATAGCAACACGATGGCTGGAGGAAGAGCGCCTCATCTTCCGCCTGGGAACCCTCCAACCACAAGGGATGAACTCAGACTTCTCCAGTTTCCTCATTTCCCCACCCCCCACCTTGTCTCAGTCCCAACCCTCAAACTCAGCACCACCTTCCCAACCCTCAATCTTCTTCCTGACCTCTCCGCCCCCACCCCCACTCCGGCCTATCACCCTCACCTTAACCTCCTTCCACCTATCGCATTTCCAACACCCCTCCCCCAAGTCCCTCCTCCCTACCTTTTATCTTAGCCTGCTTGGCACACTTTCCTCATTCCTGAAGAAGGGTTTATGCCCGTAACGTCGATTCTGCTGTTCCTTGGATGCTGCCTGACCTGCTGTGCTTTTCCAGCAACACATTTTCAGCTCTGATCTCCAGCATCTGCAGTCCTCACTTCCTCCTCGAAGAAAACGGTATAACACCTGTTTTCCTTGTCACAGATGCTGCCAGATCTGCCGAGTTTCTCCAGTGCTTTCTGTCACAATTTCAGATCTCCAGCATCTGGAGCACTTTCATTTAGTGGAAGTCTCAAAGTGGTTGAAAAGCAGGAGCAATCCAAACTGAATTCATTGAGAATGCTGTAATGTGCTGAATATAAGGAAAATATTCACAAAGAACATCAAGGTAATGCCATATGATTGCATATTACCCCCCCCCCCCCCCCCAAAAAACATGATTGATTGCAGGATTTTCACAGATGACTTTAATGTATTCTCCAAAATAGTTACTCATTGGAAAGAAATGTACCCATTTACCTTACTAGCCAACTTAAAGGCTGAATAGATAAAAGAAAGCAAACTGTGGAGCCAACCAAAATTCTTGTCCTTGGCAGGCTGATAATTGTACATCTGGGAGTAATTGTATCCATTATATGATAAATATTAGCAAAAACCGTTCTGACTCCATGTTTGCTAAGCTGTGATGGTAATAACAAGTCAGCAAATATAATATATGCATAAACTGTATACATATATGTATATAGATCAAAGAGAGAGAATTTTGCACAATGCTATGTTTTTGTAAGTAAAATTCCATGCTACAGGGAGGATCAGACTTAGGTCCAGAATTTCCTGAGAGAGGAAGAGAGTTGTTCTGGAGAAACATTCGATTTGGTTTCACAAACACCGAAGAGGTGCCTGCCCTTTCAGTGGAAACCACGTGTGAATGATGTACTATGGCAGCCCAATGTCACGGGTCCTAAATATCACAATCTCCATCTTCCCATTTGCCTTTACATATATTCTGCGCATTTTTAAAGGGTGCAGCAGAATACATTAAGGGAAATTGCTTTAATTTATCCTTCCCAAAGAAGAGCTGGACTGAGTCAACACCATGAATGCATCATGATGTGTAGCCCTACACTAATTTTCCGAAACATTTCCCAGGGTCTCTGTCTCAGGAGATTGGGTAGTATCTGTGAAGCTGTGCAATCAAATCTACAATCAAATCCAGCCTGAACGCCCAAGAAGAGATGTTGAATATACTAGTTATAATTTTCCACATTTCCATAGACTGCAGAATAGTCCCAACTGAAACAAAAGATATCAAGTATGATATTGCTATTTAAAAAAGGATGGAGAGAGTAAACAGCAAAAGTACAGGTAACCTGCTATCAGTTACTGGGAGAATGCTAAAAGACCTGAACAGCTGAAGCCATGGGCATAATGGGTCAGTCCTGTCCTCTACTGTAACAAAACCAGGGGAAGAGTCCGAATGGATGTTTGATGAAGAGGGGCAATAGTGCCAGGATAGTCTGTTGCTTCATTTTTGCCATCTTGTTTCCATGTGCTGCAACAAGCTTTGAAGATAGATATTGATCCATGCTGTATCCTGTATGGTCAGGACGTTAGAAATCACACTGGCACAGTTACTTTCAGAGCTACACAGAAACACAAACAAACGAATGCATTGCAAAATCAATAACGCTGATGGAAACATGGTTCTTAATAGACAATGTACTGTCACGTATGCCACCAAAGTACTCTCAAAAGGTTCATTTCCTTTTCCTTATCTTTGTAATGTACTGGACAGGGGGTGGACACCTGCCTCATCAGCCTGGACCAGGAGAAAGCCTTGGACAGGATATTGCACACGTACATGGGAGACCTTCTCTCCAAAATGGGCTCTGGGGAGGGAGGGATCCGACTGCTGTACATTAACATCGTTAGTGCAGTTTCAATCAATAGGTGGGAATCAGATAGCTTTCCAGTCAGATCTGGAGTCAGGCAGGGATGCCCTCGCTGTCCGGCTTTGTTTTATGTGCTGCATCGAGCCATTTGCTGCATCCATCAGGAAGGATACGAGCCTGAGAGGGGTGACTATTCCTGGCAGTGGGCGCCTACAGGTTAAGGCCTCCCTGAACATGGATGATGCCGTCGTTTTCAGCTCAGTTCGACTGTCAGTGTACAGATTCATGTCCATCTGTGACGGGTTTGAACGGGCCTTGGGGGCCAAGATAAATCAAAGCAATAACAAGGCCATGCTCTTTAGAAACTGGGCCAATCAATCCCCTTCACTGTCAGGACTGACCACCTGAAGGTATTGGGTATTTGGTTCGGAGGAGCTGGGGCGTGTGCCAAGTCTTGGGAGGAGCATGTCACTGAGATGAGGCAGAAATTTGGGCAATTGGGAGCACCGGTCATTCTCCATAGAGGGTAAAAACCTGGTCATCAGGTGTGAGGTTCTCTCAGTATTGTTATATGTAGCACAGGTCTTGACTATGCCCGTACTGCACTGTCGCAGTCACCTGGGCCATCTTTCACTTCCTGTGGAGATTGAAGATGGACCACGTCCAGACGGATATCATATACAAAGACCCGGACAAAGGGGGAAAAACACACCCAACGCTACCCTCACCCCCTGCCATCTTTGTGTGTGTCTGCATCAAGCTGTGCGTGGATCCTCGGTATACAAACACCAAGTGTCACTATATACTGAGGTTCTACCTGTCCCCGGTGTGGCCACGGATGGGCCTGGCCAAGTAGTTGGACCGTTCCTGTTGCCTGTCCTTTATGGAGAAATCTGTGAAGAAAAACACCATTGACCATAAGTCCATCAGGAAGTGATCAATACGTAATTTCCTTGAGACCCTGAGGGAAAAGGAGAGGGTGGACCCTGCTGAGCAGTTCCCTTGCAGGCTGTCAAAGGTATTTGGCAGAATGTCTCATTACCAGAACTTTCAAACAAACACCAGGATGGCTTGGCTGGTGGGGAGAGGGACTCTGACTGTGCACCCCTGCCACCACCACATGCTGCCCTCGAAAGCAGAGGTGGAGGAGACAAGTCTGTTGATGAGGTTTATCCTGAGCAGCTCTGTGATGCGGGACACCGTGCTCTGCAATCTGTTTCCAGGATCCCACACCGAGATGAACATCGACTGCACCTAGATGACCATCAACTTAGCAAAAGATGCTCTTTGGTCTGCCTGAAACGTGCTGGTCTTCCAGTTGAAGGAGTTGACCTTGACCGAATCTAGCAGACTGGCACATTCCAAGGTTCAGGACTACGTGCTGAAGGATGCAGCTGCTGCCAAGGCATGGTGGGGAAAGACCATCATGTAAGGCCCTTCTGCTGAAGAATAATGGGAGCCCAATCAGTAATTGTGCCCTCCTGATGCCTCAGCTAAATGCCAAGAGGTTGACTGTAAATATAGAGAATGATAAACACAAAAGAATAAATTTGTTCTTTGTAAGTAAAGAGCGTATAGATCTGAACGTCTATTAATTATACGTATACCAATGAACTGTCCTGTTCCAAAGCTGAAGCAGAGAGCACCTGCTCGGCCCTGGAGATTTGGTTTTGCGACAAAGTCCAAGGGGTGGGCAGGTACGGAGGGTCTGGTCAACTCAGGAATGCCCTCAGAGGAGACATCTAAAGGGGCTATATGTGGTTCGTCCTCCAGCAGGGTGCGCTCTGGCACCACCGTGTCTCTTTATGATGAAGGGACAGCTGAGGGGCTACACCTATCCCCATGTTTCCATGTTTTCACCCTTAGGACCAATAGCTGGGGCACTAGTGTATGAATCGGTGCAGCAGACCCTGAGGGTATTGCGCCCAATGCTCAATGGCAGCCGCCAATCTATCCACAGAGGCAGGGGAAAGTGAGGACTGCAGATGCTGGAGATCAGAGTCAAGAGTATGTTGCTGGAATAGCACAGCAGGTCAGGCAAGCATCCGAGGAGCAGGAGAATCAACGTTTCGGGCCGGAGCCCTTCATTAGGAATGAGGATCTTCAGAGGCAGCCTGGTCCCCATAACGAAGCTGCATATGTGCGATTCCTATTCAGTGAAGGCCATTGGTCATTTCTGTGTATGTGGACATTGTCCCTGAATGGCAACACCACAGGTTCCTCTCCTGCCTGGGGTTGAACAGGCGCCTGTTCTACAACAGCCTGGGGCTTTTCTTCCTGGCCGAATGCAGAATCGGCAAAGTGAGGTGCTCACCAAATCACACGCCTAAAACATTCTCACTGTGATGTTCCCATTGTGATGTCAGTATCTGAGATGGTAGGGAGTGCAGGAGGGAATGGGCTCTGAGGGCTCAGTACTCTTTCCCCAGTGGTTGAGGAGGTGGCTTCTGGTAGAGGAGACTATCTCTCCACTAGAACTTTGGCCATCCCACTGGTATCTGCCAGACTCAAAGGATGGAAGTGTTAGAAAAGTGGTGTGCAATAAATAATACTGACAGTGGGGTTAATGAGAGTGTTACAATGAAATGAATATGGTACTTATTCAGTTAGGGGGACATTGATGTTTTGGTATCCCAACAGCAGCAATTCCAACTTTTCCTTTGACAGAAAGGATTCTCTCCTCATTGAGGGTGACAGCGTGATGTCAGGCACCCCTCCACCTGTCTGCCTTAGCGTGGGCTGTCTTCTCCTGAAATGATTCTGGATTAGTGGTGTTGGAAGAGCACAGCAGTTCAGGCAGCATCCAAGTAGCTTCGAAATCGACATTTCGGGCAAAAGCCCTTCATCAGGAATAAAGGCAGTGAGCCTGAAGCATGGAGAGATAAGCTAGAGGAGGGTGGGGGTGGGGAGAAAGTAGCATAGAGTACAATGGGTGAGTGGGGGAGGGGACGAAGGTGATAGGTCAAGGAGGTGAGGGTGGAGTGGATAGGTGGAAAAGAAGATAGGCAGGTAGGACAAGTCCGGACAAGTTATGGGGACAGTTAGAGTAAAGACGAGGGATTGTGTGAGATGGAAGCAGATGGCACAAGTGTTAGTGCTGGGAGGTGGTCCAAAGTTGGTGAGGTGTCCTGGGCGAGGAATTAGGCAGCACAGAGGTTAGTGGCTCAAGAGGTGAGTGGGAAACAAGAGTGAGTGAGCGAATATAAACACAACTGTAGAGTATGAGCCTTGGTGGGAAGAGAGTGCAATAGCAGAGGTACAGTGAGTGTGAGATAGTGGAGAGAACAGTGTGGCCTGATGTTGCCAGTATTGACTGGGTTAGTACAGTCTCAGCTGCAGGAAAGAATGAGCAACACTGCAAGAAGGCCAAGGAGTTTCTCTTTTCTGCCACCATCCGCTCTCCAATACCTCACACTCACTCTATTCCTGCTACTGTACACACTGCCCAACAAGACTCATGCTCGACCACTCTCACGACATCTGTGAGACCCCAGCATCATCTCGCCAGTCATCACCCACACTAACCCCTGGCACCATAATCCTGCGTGCCCTTTGTGCTGTCTTATTCACTCACACTAAAAATGCCACCCACTGTCATGTCGATTAATACTTGCCACTCATAGATTCCAGGAGCAGAATAGCTCCAAATGGGGCAGAAAGAGTCAAAATGGTGGTGGGCTTCCTGATATTCAGCTCCTCAGCCCTCATGTGTAGAGTGACCTGACTCTCACCATCCTGAGTGGATTGACTGAACATTTCTAAGCCCCTGGACTGATTTTGGAGACTGCCCTTGACTTACAGTGTGGGAAACCCCTGAGTGAAGGCTACTCTCGTTAGCTTGACTTAGGTCTGCTGACCAGTATGACAAGCTTCCTGCCTTATGTCTGTGCTAAATCGGACAGCAAGAGGAGAGTATTATGAGTCTAGCACATCTAGCTGAGGGGTCAAGCTGCAAAAAGACAATAGAAGACAGAGATGGTGTGAGCATCCAGGTAGGGTCAGAGTGAGTTAGTGCTATGACAGTGAGCCAAGAGCCCAGAGATCCATCCTGGCCCAGTCCATGAGCTGGATGTGATTCCCTGAGCACACACTGTCCTTGCTGCATCATGTTTACTTCTGTACTTGAGTGCACATGACAATAAAACCTAATTCGAATTCTAAATTCTACAATGATAGTTGCTGGTGCAGCTTGAGGAGCAGCATTACAGCGCAGAAACATTGCTCAAGTGGATTGGAGATGTGCCATGTGGGTTATTAGAGATTGACACATATCAGATAGCAACGTCTGTTGACAAAAGGTGTGTGTGAACGGTGCCTGTAGAACGAGCCCTGAGATGTCAGTGCTGAGCATCCATCCTGGTGCTGATCCAGAGCAATTTACGCGCTAAATTCACCTGGTAACCTGACCTGGTTTTCATGTCATGTTTTATTGGCTTCCAACATGTTTGGTAAGGTAGAACATTGATGAAACATGTCAGGCTGTCAAGAAGGCATTTAACAAACAATAACTCCCACCAGTTGGCATCGTACCGCTGCCTAGTGAGAAACTTGTTACATCACTTGTGAAAAGCATAAAAGGTGGAGCTAGATGTTCCCAAAGTTGAGATGAGTCTTACTGAAATTCTCACTTGGCAGTATCATAACCTCTTGACATAGATCACTTCCCTCAGACCCTAGTAAGAATCTGTCCACCACCACTGAGTACAGGAGTGATGGGTAAATGGCAATTGCTGAAAGTTAGAACAGAGCCAACTTTTCAGATGATCTCAACTTTACGGAAGGTAGAATATGGGAGACCAGCCAGATGTACTTATAATTGTCAGGTCTGAGCATACCAAGGGCAATTATTAGGGCAGAAAAATTGAGACAATGAACAAAGAAGAACAAAGCCCAGGAACAGGCCCTTCGGCCCTCCAAGCCTCAGCCGATCCAAATCCACTGCCTTTTTTTCAAATAGGTACTTTTATTGAAAATTTAACATGTTTTTACAAACTTACAAATAAAAAATACACAAATACAAACACTAATATACAATTAAATCTTAAATAAATAATAGCCAAAAGCTGTCAAACAAAAAAAAGAGATACAGAGGAAAAAAAGAAAAAAGACAAAACTCAACTAATCTAACCTAGAACTAACCAGAGTGTATGATCAACTATCTTACATTACTCAAGAGAAAAAAAAAGGATAACATAGTAATCAAATAATTAATTAAATATTTAAATTAAATAATTAAATAAGTCTAAACTTGTCACCCAATCCCTAAGCATCTGTATCCCTCTGCTCCCCACGTACTCATGCATCTGTCCAGACACACTTTAAATGAATCTGCTGTGCCTGACGCTACCACCTCTGCTGGCAATGCGTTCCAGACACCCACCACCCTCTGTGTGAAGTACTTGCCATGTATATCCCCTTTAAACTTTTCACTTCTCACCTTGAAAGTGTGACCGCTCGTTATTGAATCCTTCACCCTGGTAAAAAGTTTATCTCTGTACCCTGTCTATACCCTTCATGATTTTGTAAACCTCAATCTCCTTTTTTCTGATGAAAACAATCCTAACCTACTCAACCTCTCTTCATAGCTAGCACCTTCCATACGAGGCAACATCCTCGTAAACCTTCTCTGCACCCTCTCCAAAGCGTACACATCCTTTTGGTAATGTGGCGACAAGAACTGTACACATCTCTCTGCACATCAGCTTTTCTCAAGGCTCTTCCGTTCTTTGTATAATTCGCTCGAGAATTAGACTTGCCTAAATGAACCACCTCACATTTGTCTGGATTGAAAGCCCTCTGCCATTTCTCCGCCCAACTCTCCAGTCTATCTATATCCTCTTATATTCTCTGACAGTCCCTTACGCTTTCTGCTACTCCCCCAATTTTCGTATCATCTGCAAACTTGTTGATCAGACCAACAATATCCTCTTCCAGATCATTTATGTATGTTAAAAATAACAGTGGCCCCAGCACTGACCCCTGTGGAACACCATTGGTCACCTTTCTCCATTTCGAGTAACTCCCTTCAACTACTATTCTCTGTCTCCTGTTGCTCAACCAGTTCTTTGTCCACCTAGCTAGAACACCCTGCACACCACGTGACTTCACTTTCTTCATGAGTGTACAATGGGGAACCTTATCAAACACCTTACTAAAGTCTATGTATATGACATCTACAGCCCTTCCTTCATCTATCAACTTGGTCACTTCCTCAAAGCACTCTATGAAGTTGATAAGGCACGATCTCCCTCATACAAAACCATGTTGCCTATCACTGATAAGCCCATTCTTTTCTAAATATTAATAGATCCTTTCCCTCAGTACCTTCTCCAGCAACTTTCCCACCACTGACGTTAGGCTCAATGGTCTGTAGTTACCCAGAATATCCCTAGATTAGATTACTTACTGTGTGGAAACAGGCCCTTCAACCCAACAAGTCCACACCAATCCATCGAAGCGCAACCCACCCAGACCCATTCCCCTACATTTACCCCTTCACCCAACACTATGGGCAATTTAACATGCTCAATTCACCTAACCTGCACATTTTTGGATCGTGGGAGGAAACTGGAGCACCTGGAGGAAACCCACGCAGACACGGGGAGAATGTGCAAAATCCACACAGAGAGTCGCCTGAGGTGGGAATTGAACCTGGGTCTCTGGCGGTGTGAGGCAGCAGGGCTAACCACAGGGGAACAATATGAGCAACTTTCCAGTCCTCCGGCACCTCACCTGTGTTTAAGGAAGCCACAAAGGTATCTGTCAGGGCACCAGCTATTTCCTCTCTCACCTCCCTCAGCAACCTGGGATAGATCCCATCCGCTCCTGGGGATTTGTCCACCTTAATAACCACTAGCCTACCCAACATATCTTCCCTACTTATGTCAACATGATCCAGACTAATCAAACTTCTATCTCTAATCTCAACATTCATCGTGTCCCTCTCCTCAGTGAACATTGATGCAAAGTAATCTCACCCATTCTCTCAGGTTCGACACACAGCCTTCCTTTATTATCTTTTGGTGGACCAATCCTTTCTCTAGTTATCCGCTTGCTTCTTATATAAGAATAAAATGCTTTAGGATTCTCCTTAATCCTGCTCGCTAAAGCTGTTTCATGACCCCTTTTAGCCTGCTTGATTCCTCGTTTAAGACTGGTCCTACTCTTCCGATATTTCTCCAGGGCCCATTTCATTCTTAGCTGCCTGGACCTTATGTAAGCTTCCCTTTTCCTCTTGGCTAGCTGTACGATTTCTCCTGTCATCCACGGTTCATGAAGCTTGCCTTTCTTATCCTTTGCCTTCAATGGGACATGCCTACCCTGCACTATCTTTAACCTATCTTTGAAAGCCTCCCATGTATCAAATGTGGACCTCCCTTCAAATACCTGTATCCAATCCACATTTCCCAGCTACTGCCTAATTTTGATAAAATTGGCCCTTGGCCCAGTTTAGTACTCTTCCTTTAGGACCGCTCTCATCTTTGTCTATGAATATTCTAAAACTTACAGAATTGTGGTCACTGTTCCCAAAGAAATCCCCCACCACAATGTCTACCATCTAGCCTGGCTCATTCCCCAATACCAGGTCCATTATGGCCTCTTCTCTCATTGGACATACTGCTCTAGAAAACTCTCCTGGATGCTTCTTACAAATTCTACCCCATCCAGACCTCTGACGCTAAGTGTATCCCAGTCAATGTTGGGGAAATTAAAATCTCCCATCACCACTACCCTATTGCCTCTACATCTTTCCATAATCTGTTTATCTATTTGTTCTTCTACGTCACGCTCACTGTTGGGAGGCCTGTAATACAGCCCCAACAATGTAACTGCACCCTTCTTATTTCTCAGCTACACCCATAATGCCTCACTACCCAAGCCTTCCATAGTGTCAGGGAGACAGGGGAAATTGCAGATTTTGAAATAGGTGGTCATTGTTTCTTTACAGGTATGTGATTGAAAGTTCATCTCCAGGTAAAATATGTGTCCATTTTCCTGACTACATTGTAATCCTATTTCAAGGAAGAAAATTAACTTTGACACCATTCTAGATCATAAAAATATCCATTTTAGCAGAACAATGTTTTTTTTTAAGAGGCAGGATTTGTACTAGGTAATGAAATGAGGAACAAATGTATCCTCCACTAGAGTAATTTGCCAACACATTGACTTTCACTCTCCCCCCATCTCTGCCCCATTTGAATGGCAACATACACCATGCAGTCCGTGTTCTCATTCTCACAGGTAACAAGTACCTTGTAACTGTTGGTCAAGGTTGACAGCAAAGACTCCTTCACCACTCCATTCTGAATTTCAATCGCTTTCTGACTCACACTCACATCTTCCTGTCACTCTGAATTTCCAGTTAACTAATGTTGACACGGGGAAGCTGCTTCCTTTGAGCAAAGTGTGCAGGTAACTCTCTCCCTCTATGATATCCCATAATGCCTGCAGCCTGAGACCCCAGCTCAACAACGCTGAGCCAAAGTTCTTCGTGCTGCAGACACTGACTGTAGATGTGAATAGGAGTGCAATGTGCCCCAAGAGTGTCTACATTGTATATTTACAGCATACTGTCTTCCCTGCCTTGTCCATAAGCTCATTATTTGATTACTCAGAAGATAAAAGCTGTAAAACTGGTAAATGAGATATACTGATCTTTAATACTTCAAACTGAAGCTCCAGTACAACCAGTACATTCATTTCAAAGTATTACTTGGCTTTTTAACTTTTGGTAATGAATTAGTTGATTAATTTTATAATTGCATTGATCATTTTAATTTTACTAGTTTTAGTTGACAGTTTAGCAAAGCAAGTTAGTTTCTTAACTCAGAGACTGAAAAACTGCAAAACTTTAATACGTATCACGTACCTGCTGCCCTATAACATCCCACATGGATAAGATTAGATTAGATTACCTACAGTGTAGAAACAGGCCCTCGGCCCAACAAGTCCACACCAATCCTCCAAAGAGAACCCCCCCCCCCACCCCCCCCCTATATTGCCCCCTGACTAATCCACCTAACACTACGGGCAATTTAG
The DNA here is from genome assembly GCF_047496795.1 of Chiloscyllium punctatum. Classification (NCBI taxonomy): domain Eukaryota; kingdom Metazoa; phylum Chordata; class Chondrichthyes; order Orectolobiformes; family Hemiscylliidae; genus Chiloscyllium; species Chiloscyllium punctatum. Next base: position 36,812,667 of record NC_092752.1, read on the forward strand.
CATGGCCAATTCTCCTAACCTGCACATCTTGATGATTTTGAAATTCAGACCTTCTATTCCAGCTCTCTATTGACTCTCTTGAATGATCAAACTCATTAACTGCTGGAGGTAAAAGAAAACAAATGTGGCACCTCCTTTCACCTCTGCAATGAATTCCTACTTACATCAAATTCACAATTCCAGCATTCTGTTAACAATATGCTACGTTCTGTGATCACTCTGCACACTACCACAGAGAGCATGAAATGACTTGGTTCTGAATTTGTGCACAGTTCAATCATCTCCATTGCAGCCAGCATCACGTCACTAACAATTAACTTGCAAACAGAAAAATGAACTAAAATTTGTGATTCTATTCATAGTAGTTGATCCATGCTCTCAGTGGATGAGGATAGGTTTGGTTCATCATGCTGATCCCTGTCTAATTAATTAGTCAGTTGATTATTAAGCCTTACTTGGTCGAGTTACAAAAGAACCCCAGGCATAAGGTAGCATGGTGGCTCAGTGGTTAGTGCCACAGCACCAGGGGCCTGGGTTTGATCCCAATCTCGAGCGACTGTGTGTATGGGGTTTGCACTTGCTCTTCATTTCTGTGTGGGCTTCCTCCGAGTGCTCCAGATTCTTCCCACAGTCCAATGATGTGCAGGTTAAATGGATTGGCCATGATAAATTTCCCATAGTGTCCAGGGATGTGCCAGCTGGTGGATTAGCCATGGGCAATGCAGAGTTACAGGGATAGGGAGGTCTGGGTGGGATGCTCTTCATATAGTTGGTATGGAATTAATATGTTGAATGGCCTGCTTCCACATTGTAGAGATTCTACTTATAGAACCTTTTTCCCAAATTGGTTTAGTATCTTCAAGACAAGGAACAGAAAGAATTTGTGCTGTGTTGTTATAATAATCTGCAGAAACATAGATCCTTATTTTTGCTTGTTGTATATTGTGCTGGATAATGACATAGCCTGTGTAGTGTGCTCCTTGTTATAACATGTATGGTGTTTGTTCCCAAAGGCTGAAAAGGGTGGAGTGGAGTTGAAAATGAATTAACACTTCCAGTGCTGAATTTCTTTGAGCAGCAATCCATAAATATGCTAAGCTAGGTTCTCCAAAGGAACATTATGAAAAGTGTTGTGAAACTGGGTGGTATGGTGGCTCAGTGGTTAGCACTGTTGCCTCAATTCCAGCCTCAGCTGACTGTCTGTGTGGAGTTTGTACATTTTCTCCGTGTCTGCATGGGTTTCCTCCAGGTGTTCTGATTTCCTCCCACAAAGATGTGTAGGTCAGGTGAATTGGCCACGCTAAATTGCCCATAGTGTTAGGTGCATTAGTCAGGGTAAATATTGGGTAGGGAATGGGTCTGGTTGGGTTACTTTCAAAGGGTTGGTTCTGGACTTGTTGGGCCGAAGGGCCTGTTTCCGTACTGTAGGGAATCTAATCTAAAAAAAAGTAGCTTAACCATTAAGCTGCATAAATATTTAACTATGGTTACATTTCAAGTGTTTTGATAAAACCTGGGTGGTGGCGCCAATACCTAAATTTTGCCTTTGTTTTTCTTCCATTATTGTAACACTAAGGACCCCAAAGTAACACCCCTTCCTATCTAATATCTAAGTAGCCTCAGTTTCAGGACAGTTGTTGTCTGATATGTTACGACCGTGCCAAAGTAAGCTGGAATCTGCTCCTCTACATCTCCACTCATTCTTGAATTCTAACTTATTGGTTTTAAGAGAGGCCTTCGTTGTCTATACAAATTTATTTTGTTCATATCAAATATTCACATTTTGCTTTTGTAAAGGGCAAGCATTCAAATTCTTCATAAATAAAGCGGCCAGTCTTTTGTGGTCTATTTCAGTAACAGTATAAAACATAACAAAGAATTGAGGACATACAGGGGTACCGTCTTCCTCGGGAGTTGAAATGGAATTGATGCCAAACAAATTAATTCCGTCCTTAGATATTTTAAAGCAGAAACAATATCAATTGGCTAATGTCAATGTCAGTGCTATACCAGTCTATATCTCCACAAGAAGAGCTGGACAATACTAATGTGGAACTTGTCTCATCGTTGCAAAGAATTTATTAAAATATTGATAAACTGCTAACATTCCATTATGTACTAAATTACTTGAATGTTCTTTTTGAATTGGATGTCTGTAACCAAACCTGCTTTCTAATTTTCCTTCTCTGTGTCTTTAATGGTTTCACCCACTCCTTCATTTAGTTCCTTTGTGCTTTCATGGTCATCCATTCTACCAGGCGGTATTGTTAATTTTCTATGTGCTCCATATTATACTTTGTTGCACAGATCTATTAGCTCATTTATGATTGGGAACTGTATAAAACACTTCAAATCCATCCCCATATTCCTATATAAGTTTTGTCATTCTGAGTTCATAATGATTGTAGATTTAATATTTCACAAATGCTCACACTTAAAATTTGCTGAAAAATGACACCCGTGCATGTAACACTATGAACTTAGTTTCTATTCAACTGTACCTCTGCTCTGAGCTACCAGCTAGCCAAAAAAAGCTTTGACTTTATTATGGAAGATATTCTTTATTACTTATTAAACCCGCACATTTTTTAGATATTTAATGCTTCAATGGAGACTTTAAATAAAGAATTTTGAGTTGAGCTCTTAGCTTTCTATGAACAAGGCTTGGGAAAACATATTGGGTTTATTTGTTTTCCTCAACCAATTTCCTCAATTAGTGTCTTTTTAAGCCATCTTTTCCCCATTTCCACATTTTCAATTCAGATTAGATTAGATTACCACTTGGCCCAACAAGTCCACACCACCCCTCCAAAGAGTAATCCACCCAGACCCATTCCCTACCCAATATTTACCCCTGACTAATGCACCTAACACTATGGCCAATTTAGCTTGACCAATTCACCTGACCTGCACATCTTTGGATTGGGGGAGGAAACTGGAGCCCCCCGGAGGAAACCCACGCGGACGCAGGGAGAATGTGCAAATTCCACACAGACAGTCGCCCAAGGCTGGAATCGAACCTGGGACCCTGGTGCTGTGAGGCAGCAAATCTAACCACTGAGTCAAAGTCTGCAGACCAGAAGCAGATAAAGTTGTGTCAAGTCTGTCAATCGGATTTGCAATTATGTTCCAGGCAAACAGGAAGACTCCTTCCTAATGAGCAAAGGCAGAATATTGCGTGCTGCAGGAAAAAAAGATAAAATAGAATGAAGGTGTCTTTAATACTCCAGGGGTAATTGAAACACTGCCAGATCTGCCTGATACTGGCACTTCAATAGGAAAGAAATCAGAAACCAACAATTAGTCATACATAACCGCTGGGCAAGATCAGTGTGGAACATTAATAAAGGCAATGTTTACATACAAGCAAATACAGGAAGGGGACCTCAATACAATAATGGAAAAGCTGCACATAGGGACAAGAGAAGACATGTATTTGCTGGAAATTGAAAGCGACACTGTTAGTAGGTAGAAGAACGTGGAACAGCATGCTGTACTCATCAATCATGTTCACAATAATAATGCATGAAACAAAGCAAAAAAGTTTATGAGCACAGCCTCAAATCTTAAAATGGGACATTAAGCAAAACTTTGAGAGACTACCTGTACCTGTGACATTAGTAGAATTAGACACAGCTCTTAGTGCCTTATCCAAATAGGTGCAAAACCAGCAAACCTCTTGAATTCAGTGCTCAGTTCATTAATTGACACATGCTTCGTCCAAGTTGTTTGTTTGAAGGTGGAGACAATAGTGCTTGACCACAGTGTTCGCAGGGGAAAGCACTATCTACTCTCTGCTTATTCTTCTTCATTGTGAAGTTTTTTTAGATAGTCTGCTGGCATCAGTTCTCAAAATATTTTTCTGTTTTTAAGTCATCATTTTGTATTAGATTATATTGCACACATATATAGGAGAAAAGTCCAGATTTAAAGAACTCTGTTTCAGAAAACATAAATAACAATCATTTACAAACTGATAATATAATCCTATGTGGCACAGTTCTTCATTTTCTAATTCATTATAATTTATTTGATACTGCCTTTTTCATCTCAAGGTTTGAGCACCTCATGTTGTCACTTGTAATCATCGTTAGTACAACCATGAATTCTCAGGTTCTATAAAACTCCATTACAACACATATATTTCCCACTTTTTTTGGCTAAGTGTATAAACAGTAATAATGGAACATCTTATAACTAGACATTATTTCTTAGATTGCACAAGAACTTCATTTTCTGTAACGTGTTTTGGCATATTCTAGCGCTATGTAAGGGCGTATATAATTCCAAATTATTTCTTTAAATTTTACTATGAATTGGCAGTTCTACACTTTGTTTAGAAACGACAGAATGATTCAAACTCTGAATAATGCTTCCAACCTCAGAATGGAGTGAAGCAGTTTGTATGGAACCAGTCACCAACAGGCACTTGATTTGATTTTCTATTGGCTGCTAATTGGAATGGGCCAAGCTGGGCACTGGAGAAATGGGCCGATCTGATCGAACGAGTGTTACATTCCCAATTCAAAATTAGCTCATCTAGAAAAATATCTAGCTAATTAGAATCTCTTACTTCTATTTGTTTTACATCCATCTTCCATTCTTTACATACTTTACAAAGATCACCCAATATGGCAGCATGCTTATGCAGATGCAAGTAATATTCTGTTATCTCAAATTCATGTGTGACTCAATAGTTATTGTGGGGTCTTCTACCTTTGAAGAGAATGGACAATTACTTATCTTAATCCTCTTTCTCACCATTAATGCTCCCAAAATGAACTTTTGAAACATCTCATGAATAGTGGTGTCCTGGGTCATTTTTCTCCTCCTTTGTTGATTTTCTTCTCAGATGTTAAGGCAACCTGTTGGACTCCCAAAAGCTGTTCCAAGCATTGCGTAGACTTCCTGACGTGCATAGCTAAACAGTGCCATTACCCAGAAAGACACTGGAGGTGTTGAGGGCTTCAAATAGTTTTAAAACTTCATTCTGTACTACCTTTTCATTCATCTCTCTAATGAATAAGACATGTGGGTTGTTATGCACACGCAAATAATTTGTGCACAGAATGCACAATCTCGAAATAAGCTCAGAAGTCACATGACACCAGGTTATAGTCCAACAGGTTTATTTGAAATCACAAGCTTTAAAAGAGCTGCTTCTTCGTCAGGTAAAGTGATGACAGCTCCACATAGAGTCTTAGAGTCATAGAGATGTACAGCTTGGAAACAGACCCTTTAGTCCAACTCATCCATGCTGACCAGATATCCCAACCTAATCTAGTCCCACTTCCCAGCATCCGTCCCATCTCCCACCAAACCCTTCCTATTCATATATCCATCCAGATACCTTTTAAATATTGCAATTGTACCAGCCTCCACCACTTCCCCAGACAGCTCATTCCATACAAGCATCATCTACTGCATGAAAAAGTTCCCCTTTAGGTCCTTTGTATATCTTTCCCCTCACATCCTAAAGCCATGCCGTCTAGTTCTGGACTCCCCCACCCCAGGGAAATGACTTTGTCGATTTATGCTATCCAGACCCCTCATGATTTTATAAACTTCTATAAGGTCACCTCTCAGCCTTTGACGCACCAGGGAAAACAACCCCGCCTTACTCTGCCTCTTCCCACAGCTCAAATCCTCCAATCCTGGCAAATCCTTCTGAATGTTTTCTGAACCCTTTCAAGTTTCACAACATCCTCCTGATAAGAAGGAGACCAAAACTGTAATATTCCAAAAGTGGCCTAACCAACATCATGTACAGACACAACGTGACCTCCCAACTCCAAAACTCAACGTTCTGACTAATAAAGGAAAGTATACCAAATACTTTCTTTGCTATCATATCTACCTGCGACTCTACTTTCCAGAGCTATGAACCTCCACTCCAATGTCTCTTTGTTCAGCAAAACTCCTGAGCACCTTACCATTACGTGTAAAAGTCCTGCTAAGATTTGTTTTCCCAGAATGCAGCACCTCGCTTTTATCGAAATTAAACTCCATCTGCCACTTCTCAGCCCATTGGCCCATCTGGTCCAGATCCTGTTGTAATCTGAGGTAACCTTCTTTGCTGTCCACTACACCTCCAATTTGGTGTCATCTGCAACTTACTAATTATTCATCCTATGTTCATATCCACATCATTTATATAAATGACAAAAAGTAGTGGACCCAGCACTGATCCTTGTGGCACTCCACTGGTCATGGGCCTCCAGTCTGAAAAATAACCGTCCATCACCACCTTCTGTCTTCTATCTTGGAGCCAGTTCTATATCCAAATGGCTAGTATCCCTATATTCCATGAGATCTAATCTTGCTAACCAGTCCTCCATAGGCAACCTTGTCGAATGCCTTACTGAAGTCCTTGTAGATCACATCTACCCCTCTGTCCTCATCAATTCTCTTTGTTATATTTCAAAAAACTCAATCAAGTTTGTGAGAGATGATTTCCCATGCACAAAGCCATGTTGATTATCCCTAATCAGTCCTTGCCTTTCCAAATATGTGTAAATCTTGTCCCAGGATTTACAACTTGCTCACCACCGATGTCAGGCCCACCGGTCTATAGTTACTTGCCTTTTCTTTATCACCTTTCTTAAATAATGGTAACATGTTAGCCAACCTTCAGTCTTCTAGCACCTCACTGTGACTATCAATGACACAAGTATCTCAGTAAGGGGCCCAGCAATCACTTCCCTAGCTTCCTACAGAGTTCTAGGGTGCACCTGATCAGGTCCTGGGGATTTATCCACTTCTATGCATTTCAAGACATTCTGCACTTCCTCCTCTGTAATATGGGCATTTTTCAAGATGTCACTATCTATTTCCCTACATTCTATATCTTCCATATCCTGCTCCACAGTAAGCACTGATGAAAATACATCAAATCTAGAAATAGATAGGCACATAGCATACCTAATTATTAACTTGCAATCATTATGCATCATAAATTCTTTGTATAATTTAAAGCAGCAGGCTTTCATTTTCAAGCTAAAAAATTTTCAAACTAAAATTTTGTTTATGTCAAAATTAACAAATTTTCTAACTTCATACTATCTTAGTTGGGAGATTATGGCATAAGCACTACTTATCCAGAACCACAGGATATTGTTCTGGAGACATGAATCAAAGGCTACCATAGCAGATGGTAATTTAAATTTAAAAGAGTGCGGAGGTAGTGTCCCTACCTCTGAGTCAGTAATCCCAGGATTAAGTCTCATCTGCTCCTGAGGGCAGCACGGTGACTCAATGGTTAGCACTGATGCCTCACAGCACCAGGGACCCAGTTTGATTCCAGCCTCTGGCGACTGTCTTTGTGGTGTTTGCACATTCGCCCCGGTCTGTGTGAGTTTCCTTCAGGTGCTCCGGTTTCCTCCTCCCACAATCCAAAGATGTGCAGGTTAGGTGGCTTGGCCATGCTAAATTGCCCCATGGTGTTATGTTCATTAGTCAGATGGAAATGGGTCTGGATGGGTTACTCTCCGGAGGGTTGGTGTGGACTTGTTGGGTTGTAGGGCCTGTTTCCGCTCTGTAGGGAATCTAATCTAAAATCTATAACATGTCCACGCAGGTTGATTAAATAATCTATGAAATCTTAGTAATTACTGCACAACGAGCAGTTAAAAATGAGCAGAGCAAGCCTATAAAATGATAACAGACTAAAACCAAATGAGCACTGAAAGGGAATCCATTAGCTGAGTCATCACTCAAAAGATCTGTCCTCCCTCAATGAGAAGTGTTAGAATTTCTTTGGCAATAATGCTAAACTTTTATTTTCTAATCCCAAAGCAATGCCCAAGGCAGTTCAAACAATCAGCATCCTATGTAAATGTAATCTTTTTTGCTTAGTTTACTCAGCAGAGTTAAATACAAAGATGGCAAAAATATCAAAAGTGCCTTTGATGGTACTTTCTGTTTTGTGTCCTAGTTGTTTGCTGGCTGACATGTGCAGAGATATGTCAATAATGCTTGGCTTGTGAATTCAGGAAGAAAGTAGCTGTGCTTCATTTAAAACGTGACAGCTATGATCTTAGTGGATTTAAAGTGTCACTATTAATCAAAACTGGTGAAAGGCAATGTTCCAGGTGGCACAGAACATTCCTGTTCAGTAGCAGCATTTAAAGTGTCAGGACTAACAAGGAAGAAAAATAACTGTGATTAGTAAACAGCCCACTGAACTAACATTGAAAAGCTAACTAATACAGCGATTTTAATTACAAACTTGATTTTAGCAATCAGACTTGTTATTGGAGCAGCTTCTGGTCTGCTGGAATAAATTTACCAGAGGTATCTTTGATGGAAATCCCACTTATGTGTGTGAACAAGGCTTTAACGCAAGTTTGGTTTGGTTACACCTTTGAACCATGATTACAAATTTTACATTAAACAGTGACTACACTTCAAAAGCACTTCATTGATCATAAAGCACTTTTGGGTACTTTGAGGTCAGGAAGGTAGTGTATAAATGGAAAGTCTTTCTTTTTTAGCGTAGGATCAGCTCCAGGGAATTCCCAGCCTTTATGGTGTGGTTTCCTGTTTATAACATTTGTAGTTTTTAAAATTTAAAATGATGGATATAAAAGTAGTATTCATTTCATGGGAAAAACCACCTAATAAGTTTTTTTGCAGATAAGAGGTGAGAGTGTTTAGGACTGTTTCAATGATGGGACTGAGGCTAAGAGCTCTTAGTCATAAACTTGTTTTACAACAAAATATTCTAAATGTCAAACAGAAGTTTTGTCACGTTACGCTACATTTAAATTCCAACAGTAGAAAGCATCCTTACTGTCAGTCCTTCTCTATTTCTCTTGCTGTCTGCTCACATGATCTCTCAGAATGAGCTGGCCAAGTTATTATAGTTTTGTGCTGAAGGGCTGCTTTTCAACTCAACAGTCATCAGAAGAGAGTTTCGTACAGTTTGCAAGTGCAGTTCTCGTAATGTCAAGTTCCAGAGATAGAAAGCGATGGCTAAACATTCTGTGACAGAAACAAAAACAGAAATTGCTGGAAAATCTCAACAGGTCTGGTAACACCTGCAGAGAGAAATCAGATTTAATGTTTTGTATCCAGTGACAAGATTTACAGCATCCGCAGATCTGTTGATTTATTTATTCTATAGCAGAACTTTTTTCATCTCCTCACAGCGTTAATTTTTCGTGGAATGACTTCTAGATATGTCAAGCTGAAGAGGAAGAAGACTGAGAAAACTAAATTTGTTTGTCTGCCGTCAACAAAAAGCAATCTTCAATATATACAATTACTGATTTGTACTTTAACAAAATGAATAGAACTTAAACAGTACTAAAATGAGACAAAAAGTCAAATCCTTTTGACTTTTTTGCAAACATCAGGATTGAGATGCAATAAACAGATTTGAAAAATGTGCACCATTTTATACAGCATGAGAGTAGCCTGCTGATTGTTGGACCATCGCTAACATGTGGATGCAACAAGAACAGTTAACTGTCAATCTCAGTTCTTAGATTGGATATGTAGACTCTTATTGGTCAGGATGTCGCCATGGGAATGCAGTCCAGTTTGGCAGTCTCCATGACCTTATTTTCTTTCATGAGAGAGGTGCAATGTATATACAAATTTCTTTTATCTCCGTTAAAAAGTTTCAATGTATTAATATATGCAGCTTCGAGTGCATGTAAATGCATCAAACTGATTAACTTAAATTAGTTTTCAGTGTAACTCTTAGCACAATCTAGCTTATTTAACAAATGAATTCCAACAGCCGAATCGAACCTAATGGTGGAAATACTGCTTTGAGGCTCGCAAGCACAGCCTGATAATGTACATTCTGCATATCGTCCACTGTGAATGGTCAACAGGACATGTTGTTCGATACAATCCACCAATTATTGGGATGTGTTATACTCTTGGCATCACAATGGCACTGAAACTCAACAGCTTCTTGTTAGTTGAGAAAACCACTTGCAAAGTAGCAGCATGAAGCAGCAAGCTTCACCTGTTCCCACTGCAGGCATGTGTGTCTACATGTAGCTTTCCATAGTTTTTCACTGTTGAAAGGAATTTCTTTTTCAATTCCCTGTTTTGTAGGGCAGGGCAATTTTGAAGTTTGTTGAATGTTTTGTTTCCCACAATATTGACAGATGCTCCCTGATCTTTGAGAGAATCTGTGCCTGCGCAACCAATACTCACTGACATACCTCATGGGTTGCTATGTCCCAAAAAAGTACAAACGTATGGCCAGTGTCACCTGTCTCTGTGGTGGCTATATTCTCTCCTTCTTCAGATGTATAATGGATGTGTAACATTCTTATGGAAATACTGACCTTAGCAGTTGAGTTCACAGATAAGCAGAGAATACAAGCAGTGTGATTCAGTTTTCTGCGAACTTTATATTGTAAGGCAGCAGTAGGATACTCGATCTGGTAGGCAAAAGTGACGTTGCATTCTCCATAATGTTTCTTCACTTTGCCAGACTGTTAGAAAAGCAACTGAAAAAAGAATTCTGCAGAGAATTGACAGAGGAGTGAGAGTAACTAAGTTGCTCTTGCAGAGTTGGTATGGACATGATGGGCTGAATGTTTTCAGTACTATTGTATGCTGGTTTTGAGTTTCAGTATATTTCTTATTCATTTGTCTGTATTGCCTCCACAGGCATTGAAATGATCACCTATTTGGACTAAACAAAAACTCAATACAACAACTGGGAAAACCTGCTCAGAGCATGCACTTTTCCCTAGAGGAACTCATGCAACAGCATGACCATTGATGTGTGCATGCTGAGGGAATGCAGACCCTCTCAGTGAGGGAACTCTAGAGGGCAGTGTGATTGACTGTTGGAGACTCACATGACGAACGAATGTGGGTAGGCGATGACTTCAATTATCCCAGACTGCCCAGCTGACAACAATCTACAGGATCACTGATGTACTGTATTACTTGGATAATGGTCAAACTCATGTAAAATCAATTTAGCAAGAAAATAGCTCATTTTCATGAGCATGTCAGCATCATTTCTCAGCAATATTCATCTGAAAGATCTATTTAATCGTATCATTTATTTTGAGCAATAAACTATACCATCAATATTTTTCACAACTTTCTGTCTCTATTGCAATGATGCATTGTTCTGTTTTTGGGAATTATCACAATTCCGTATTCTACAACAACCTCACACTAGAATTGTTTATATAACATATGGCTGGAGACAGAAGCCTTCATGGGGCAAACCATTTCAATTGGCTTGACTGTCCGAACACACAAATGATTGATCCGGCAGATTACACATAACGGAAACCTTCCTTGCTATCGGAGATTCTGGAATACTATCATGACCCAAGCATTAACATGGCAATTCTGCCAGTTTTGAGGTGGTTACCATTTGCAATTTGTGCCAAAGGGTTACAGGAGCCAAAAAGAACAGAAGCAGATAGTAACATTGTTTTTCTTGTCAGATGTTGAATAGTTGCTTCATTAACATGGTACCATCATTGTCCATGGAAGTGACAAAACATAAAACGATCACTGGGGGTCAACAATATTTTACATGACTCGCACAACACAATTTGACACTGATAAATGCACATTCATAGCATCAATGGCTGACTTTGTAGGGTTTAGGACAATGGCCGCAGAACCAAAACCTGCAACACTAACATCAAACCCATTCATGTCCTTCCAACCCTACCTAATAAAACTTTGGTATCAATCTTCAGTACTACCAATTTTTACTACAAATATGTTTTTAAATATGTAAACCTATCAAAATCTTGACAAAGTAAAGCAAAAGTATACTTCCACAAGCAAATAACTGCGTAGAACCTTATAGGAGCCTAAGCAACATGGACTATGGCAAGAAATCTGGAGAATGGTGTGAGAAGGCAGCTAAGACCTTTCTTGACATTGGGAATAAGCCATTGCATTTTCAAATAAGTTATCTGGTGTTGGGACAGGATTCTCACTAAGTAGTGAAGAGATAACTATTAAGAGATACTATTACATAGTTTTCAATCTCATTGACTGCAAACCTCACCTCATCATTATACAGCTTCCCACGCTACGACACATCTCAATGTAATTAAATGCTAAAAATTCCCACCATGGAAACTTGGATGTGTACTTGGGCAACTTGAGCTCATTGTTTGTTCCTCCAGACCTTCAGCTTAGGAATCAGTGTTCTGTGTCAGCACCACAAGCAACACATATCCAAAGACATTGGCATCCAACAATGCCAGTCTTCCCACATCATTATGCACATTTCCAAGCTAATTACAGGATATTTGTGCACTTTAAAGCTTAGGGCACACTGGCACTTATAATTAGAATGTTGCTGCAAGGCTACTTTGCAAGTAGCAAGAGGGTTCCTTCTAATGGATTGGGCCGGACTGCATCTCAGGATTGGACCAGGCTGCGTCTCAGGACTTACTTGCTTGCTGTCTCAATTTGAGCCGACCTGGATGCATCTAGTATCCAACGTCCCTGTCTTTCCTTTCCTAGCCCTTGCCCTTTTTTGCGGTCCATCCCTTTAACTAGAACCTGTCCTGAGTGCCAGCACTTCTGGTTGAAGATTGCTGTGAATTATTCAACCTTATCTCTTGCACTGATACATTGGAAACTTCCATCATTGAGGATGGGATATTTGTGGAGCCTCCTTCTCCAGTGAATTGTTTAAAAATCCAATATTATTCACAACCCAATGTCGCAGGACTGCAGAGTTTAGATCTGGTCTGTTGGCTGTTGCTTAACTGTCTATCACTTGCTGCTTATTCAGTTTGGTATGCAAGTAGTGCTGTCTGGGAGCTTCTCCAGATTGACGCCTCATTTTTAGGTATGCCTGGTGCAACACTTGGCATCCCCTCCTGCACTCTCCATTCAACCAAGCTTGATCCCCTGGCTTGATGGTAATGGTTGAGTGGGGAAATGCCAGACCATTTAATGCTGTGATAGCACCACACAACATATTAGACACTCTTCTCAATGTGAAGGCAGGACTTTGTCTTCCCAAGTACTATGCGGTGATCACACTTAATTATATCGTCATGGGCCGATACATCTACAGCCGGCATTGGTCAGGCTGAGTTGAATATGTTTCTTTCTCTTGTTGGTTCGCTCAACACATGCGACAAGCTCAGTCTAACAGCTATGTCCTTTAGGACCCGAACAGCTCAATCAGTAGCACTACTGCTGAGCCACTTTTGATAGTGGACATTAAAATGCACTGAATGCATTTTTCACCCTTACCATCCTCACTGCTTCCTCCAAGCATTGTTCAACATGGAGAAGAACTGTCTCATCAGCTAGGGTGGACGTTACGTGGTAATCAGCAGGAGGTTTCCTTACTCAGGTTTAATGTGAAGCCATGAGACTTCATGGGGTGCGGAGTCAAGGGCAACTCCTTCTGGACTGTATGCCACTGTCCCACCACTTCTGCTGGGTCTGTCCTGCTGGTGGGACAGGACATATCCAGGGATGGCGATGGTTGTGTCTGGGACATTGTAGGGAATGATTCCATGGACATAACTACATCAGAGTGTTGCTTGACTAGTCAGTGAGGCAACTCTCCTAATATTAGCAGTAGCACCAGACCTTAATAAGGAGGACGCTGCAGGGTCAACAGGGCTGTGTTTGCTGTTATCTTTTCCGTTGCCAAGGTCGATGCCAGGTGATCTGTCCGGTTTCATTTGTTTGAGGCTTTGTTGTGATTGGTACAACTGAAGGCTATTTCAGAGGGCAAGTGAGAATCAATCACATTGCTGTGGATCTGGAGTAACATGTAGGCCAGATCAGGTGAGGATGACTGATTTCCTTCCCTGAGCCAGATGGGGTTTTCCAACAATGAACAATAGTTCTATGGTTATCGGTAGATTCTTAATTTCGGATATTGAATTCGAATTCCACCATCTGCTGTGGCAGGAATTGAACGTGGTTCCCCAGTACATTAATTGATTTTCTGGATTAATAGTCTAGACAGAATACCACAAGGTCATCGCCTTTCCATTATATCTCACATTTACTCTGTCTCTGCAACAGCATTCACTTCCCACCAAGGCACATTCCCTGCCACTCTCATTATTCCCTGCAACAATTTCCTTGAATTGCTCTTTCCCACACCAACCTCCACATCACTGACCTTGCATGCCCTCTACACTCCCTCCTCAGTCCTTTGGGACACCTATTCCCCACATGCAACAAGAGCAATCACCATACCACCCACAGTCATCTCACTCACTCAGCCCTTTCTCTCATTCCTGGAGAAAATAGCCAAGGGAAGAGCCGAGAGTCACCTGTCTCAAAACATCGACGCCACTTTCACTTCACGGATGCTGCCAGACTGGCTGAGTTTCTCCAGCAATGTCTATTTTTGTTTTGCAGAGAGTCCATACTGGTTGTATCGCTTTTGTCTTGCAGACTCTGTTAGCTTACCTTCAACCTCCACAGAGGAGCATCAGCTCATCCACCTCAATCTCAGAAGCAGACTGATTCCTCCAACCCACCAGTTTAGATACTAACATCTCGGCAAGGAAAATCGTAGACGTTGACTTTGTGGATTCTCAGACTCTGGTGAGCATCTCACTGTGACAGCATCCCCTTTCCCAATAGCTCTTCCCAACAACCCCACAGTCTTCCTACTTCCCCAAGTCCCGATCCAACCCATCGCCATGCACTGACTCCTGCCTACCTTTCCCACCTAGCCAATGGAGCATGTGGTGACCCTGCCCCAGCTGGAGATGATCAGTCATTCTCCCCCCCCCCCCCCCAAGCCAGAGTGCCCACATTACCTTTTCCCCAGATGCGTTTTACCATATTCCCCCACCTTGCCAATCCTGCTCTTCGCTACAGCCTTGCCCAGAACTGCAGCTCCCAGTCCAAAGCTGGCCACACTGCCGCACTGGCCACAATTGTCCCCATCTCCTTTTCATCATAGTTTCTGTCAACTGACTAAAAGGATTGATCCCTTTAACCAAACAGCTCTAGAGAAAAAAATGTCCAGACCTCTGGATGGTGCATATACATTGTCCTGACTACAAGCCTCCCCTGGGCTTGCCACTATACAGCCATAGGATTCACCATGACCCACTTCCAGGACTGCAGAGTTGCTGACCCCCTGCCTGAGTAAACCACGACTGGATGCTGGACTGTGGTCAATTTCCTGCCCTGATACAGGAAGATGTCTTGGTTTACTGTAGTGGAAACCCCTGAACAATGGGCACTTCACAGGTTTCAAAGAGGGCGACTCACCTAAAACCTCAGTGGTGTGTTTACTGCGTAAGCAGCTGGCGCATGGTGTTGGGGTGAGATTGCCATAGAACTCTATCATTCATCAAGATGCATGTGGACTGAGGACTGCTAATCAGCACGGCGAGCTGCTTGGTTTTGTGATTATACTAATTGGCAGGGAGGCTGTGACTGTGCAGATAGTGAGGGAGTGCTAAGACAGTGAGTGAGTATCAATGAGATGGAGACTGGTCCAGTTTGCATGGGGGACACCTGTTTCTGAGCACCAAGTGTTACTGCTGTAGTTCTTCAATGCAAGTTACAGGTTTGCCTTCCAATGCAAATCTGTGCTCCCAGACAGTACTGTCAGTGAGTGGGAGAAATCCCAGGATGCACTGGTAGATGCCCGACGCTAAATGTCCATGGAGAAGGGGCGCATGTGGCTTCTGGCTGTTGATGTACCCTAGGCTGTGATTTGGTCTTCAGCAACATGAAGGTCAAACAGAATAGGCCGTGAGCTGAGTCCACCAGGTACACGCGCTAGTTTCCTTGTTGAGTTTTCCCAATGTTGAGCTTATTTGGCAAGTTGGGTAAGATGGGAGGCTGATCATTAATGAGTTGTGATGTTAACAAGATACTTGTCAAGTGCTAATCCCTATCAATTGGCATCTCACTGCTGTCCAGTGAGAATGTCACCACACTGATTGTGAAATGCACAAAAGATGGAGTGAGATGCTCCCAAAGTTGAGATGAGAATGGCTGGAATTATAGTCTGACTTTGTCACACATCTTGCCAGAGCTAACGTCACTCAGACCCCTCTAAGCTTATATCTTTTATCTTTACCCTAACTGATGCGAATCCATACCCTAACCATCATTAAATGTTGTTCACTCAAAGGCATACAGATAACTGCTGAGATAAATACCTGATTGTAAACCGAATTTGAAGCATTCTTTGATTGCATCTGGAAATGTCTCACTTTATAAAATCCTGTAACGTCACAGTAATTCTCATTGAGGGTGTAGCTTCCCACTGGGGTAGTGGAGAGCGATATAATACTTCAAGACAAACTCTTCAGCTTCTATATTGCAATTATTTGTCTGTACTAATAATAATGTTCTTGGGTGTGGATTGGATTTTGACAATGAAATAATTGTATGAAGTTGGTTACAGCTCTAAACGGTGGGTAAATCAATAGATAGCAGAAAATGACACTAGGCTGGGTATGAGCAGCTTTATACCAAAAACGCGCTTACAATCCTTTGGTAGTAAACATAAACATTGCCTGAAAGCAATCTAAAGTTGAAGTTTTTCATCTTGCACAGATCAGGACGAACTCACAAGAAATCAAAACTGGAAACATCAATTTATACAACATGTGATGCCAATTGATTGGACCATGGCTAACATGGGGATGAAACCTGAGACAGTTAACTGTCCACTTTTGTCCATTGTAGAACCTGGACAGGGTATTGCCATGGAAAGTGCAGCAGAGCTCAGCAGTCTTCAAGCTCCTTTTGTTAATGTGAAAGGTACAACATTACTTTTCTCTATGTCAAGCAGGGTTCTGTTTGGAAATAAATGTAGCTT